>NC_080432.1:10075571-10385571 GCF_028018845.1 Melospiza georgiana | reverse complement strand
TCATTCATTCAGATGGGCAGATCTATATTTTTGTTACTTTGCTTTTAAATGTATATCATGGGCACAGGCTTTATAGTGTCTATAAGCTACACTCCCCTTTATTTTCACTGATGTCAGAGAATTCAGCACTTCTGAAATCAGATATTTATAAGCTTTAGTTATAAAGTCCATATTCTGAGTCTCAGAAGAAGCCATTACTTGCTAAAATGTTTCCAAACTTCTGTTGACTACTGCTACCAAACTCTTCTTCAAATATATATGAAGGGATTACTGAGCAGTTTATTTTCAGGTAACAGTTTGAGCAGCAAGGGCTCAGACAAGTTGAAAGTGAGGATCTTGCTGTGTCAAATACTTTCTTTTATGTAGATGGGGCACCAACAGGGCACACAGAGGAAATCATTAGCTTCCTGGGCTACTGAGCCAAGTCCTGGTGCTAGGATGCAGCCTGGAAATGAGGTAGGGAGTCTTGAGAGAGAGGATTCACAAATACACGGTTGGCTGGCAAATAAATGGCCTTGCCTACCAAAAGCATGCGTAACCTCATTTGGGACTGGGAACTCTTTTCTTTTAATATGTTTAAACAAGACTTTGAATAATTAACATACATGTGAGCATATATCAATATCTCCATATTTGTATAAAATAAAGTTATTTGCTCATATATAGCCCCTATGTGTGAGGCTGAAAGAGTCTGGATGCTCAGAATGAATACATAGGAAAGGAAGGATATGAAAGGAAAGAAATGCAAAGTATTGAAAACCATACCCCCACAGGTTGCCTTGACTTCTTTGCATAGCACCATACCCCAATGCAGCATTAAACAACGGGTGAATCTGTGGATCAAGATGAAGCCCCTGCCCTGGAGAGATTACATTGGTAGCAGTGAAGCGCTCTGAGACAGAACAAACACCTAGAGAGGTTTATAGCTTTTTATTGTAACACAGGTGGCTGCATTGCCAGATGTATGATGCAGAATTACTCTTTTTATTATCCTAACTTTATTTAGAATTGAAAACACATTGTTGTAACAATATCTCAGTTTTAAATGAAACAAGGTATTGTTCAAAATTAATGTTAACCTCAGAGATGCTGAGCATGCTAAGTTTCGTGAGACTTCCTTTAATATTCTCCTTTCTCTGCATGAGTTTTAAATTTGACCTCAAAGAGCTATTTTAAAAAGAGAAGGACTATACCATCTTTAAATTTTCTAGAGTCTGGATTTCACTAATCCTGACTTCAGACATCAAAGAGCAAGGATATATTAGATTCCCCAAGGAACTCATTTAATTGTGTGAGCATCTATAACATATAGCTTTTCTTTCTGTTATTGTTTTATTTTTCTTCTCAGCTCAGAACTTTTCTGTTCTGATTATTTTTTTACATGAAAAATACAGGATTCTACTCACTTTAAAAATACAATATTAGAAATCAAAGAATCCTTTTAGTTTACATCAGAAAAAATACAGAAATGTTTTTTTGAATGGAATCAAAATTTCTGCAACACATCTGAAGACAGCTGGTATGCTACAGGGAACTCTCCACCCATCCACAGTGCTTTCAGTATGCACCCATCTTCCTCAAACAACCTCTTCTTTTCAATATCTCAACTTTTCCTCGAATCCTTTCAAGTGGACAGCTTGAAAATCTGAACACATCCTTGCAATCTGGACAGTATTTTTGCACACAGGAAAATCTAAATACCAAATGATTCTGGCACAGAATCCAGTAGTTCAAAGAGAAATTCCAGCACCTTTTTTAGAGAAGCACGGCCTTTAATTAAGGAACACTGATTTGAGCAAATTTTCAAGGCAATTCTTCCCATTTTCACAGTATTTTCTTCAACTTCTATCAAACATTCACTTTTGAAGAAGACGCAATTAAATGGATGTTCCAGCAGGAAAGAAGTCCTTATATATTTTCAGACACCTCCTGGTTTGTGTCAGAAATGAATGGTTAGTTTGCAGCTTCATAAATTAGTTACATTGAACAATTTCCACCCCTGCAACTTGTGCTGAGAGGAATGCAGTGACAGATAGATTCTGTGCTGTGTTTGCCTATGAGATGATTTTCTTGAAGTCTCATAATGAGTTGTATTTGGCAGGATTAATGAGTATTATAATGGCAAATGGATGTTTGCAGCTCAGTTGTGTTCCATCACATAGTAACATGGGGTTTCTGGTCCCTTGGAGGCCATAATTGGTGGCATTAATGCAGTTTTTAATTATGCTTCTTGAAAAAATGAATTGAGACCAAAACAAAAGCTAAGTGTTCATCTCTCTGTAGTGCTGTGGGGTGTAAACACAAGACCATTGCTGTCTCTGATATCCTTGTTTTGAATTGTACAGGATATTTGGCTGAAACTTGATTTGGGAATATTTGTATTTTTACACAGTTAAATAGCTTTTTAATTATAAGATGCAGGGGGTATTTTTCCCTAGAGAGACTGATCAAAACAGCATGCAGTACATGGAACTGTTTGCATAGTAGATTACATTATTCCAAATGCAGCTTCATAGCCACAATGTGTCCTTAGGTCTTCATTTATTTAACAGGAGAGGGTGTGAATCCTCCTCACTTTTGCAGAATGCCCATGCATGAAAGCATTTTGGTGAGTGATGAGTCACTGCCTATAACACTGTGCCACAAGATAGTTTGGATTTGTCTTCAGGCTCTAGTGGCCAACACTTTTTTAGTGCAATAGCTCTACATCTTCCACAAGACTCCCTACATCAAAACCACAACTGCCTATGTAACAGTGGAAGAAAAAATCAAATAAATAAATAAATAAATGGACTCCTAAGAAAATTATGACAGAAAAAAATAAAATGTGAAATTTACTGTAAAATATAAATGTTAAATGTAAAATGATATCTGGTGGACATCATTACTGTTTCATTCTCATGGAACTATTGATAAATCAAAAGATAAAACAGAGAGGCTTAATTAAATGGTTAATTAGTTACAGAATATTTATTTAATGGTCTATCTGATTTCCTGCCGTGCTCTTTAACATTTTCTCCAGCCTGCTGCAGTGTCATAGAAGAGATAATATAACTAGAATTGCCATTTCTTACGTGGTACATTAAATTGGGATTAACTCCTGATCTAGGCATCTCTTTTTTATATCAGCTTTGGTGAACGTAACTCACTTTTGATCCTGGTAGTTTTCCATTAAATTCACAATATATCAATAGAGATGTATGAATCATTTGGGGGGGGGGGGGGTTCCTATCACTTTATATTGTTCCCAAAGCACTAGAATGCATCAGGCAAAAGTCTGCATGAAGGTGAGGCTTCCAGATATTTACATATTGACTGTGAAGAGTACTTTTAGTCTTTCTGTGTTGGTAAAGGAGATGTGGGATCAACTCCAGATACATACATGAATTCCTTTGTGATGAAGTTGTCACAGCAGGAAAATGAGTCTTTCTTTCCTTCTTTTCTTTTCTTTTCTTTTAATTTTTAATTTTTAATTTTTTTACTTTTTATTATTGTCTTTATTCTTGCAGTAGTGTATGCCATTGCATGCATAGAGATTGTAAGGAAAGCGGATGACAATATAATCCAGATGACAGATTCTAGGAGAACTTCAAATGCTTTACTTCTGTCAAGTGGATTTAATAATTCTCCATTGACTGTGTAATGGGAACTCACACATTTGCACTTGCAGAAACCTGCAGGAAAATACCTAAATTTAGGTTTCTTAATGTCTAACACTTTCTAAGTGAAATTTACTTACTAGGACCTGTCTGCAAAATCACCAGTTTCTTGACTGATCAGTAGATTGAGAGCAACCTGAATTCTTATTACTGTTTTTAAATTATTATTTGCAAAACCACAAGTGGAATTCCTCATCTTCGTGCTTTGCAAGATTCAAGTAAGAAATAAAGCATAATATGAGGAATAGGAGATGTATAACAGGACAAGGACAAAACAGTGAAATAACAACACATTCCAAGGTCACACAAAGCTAAACAACTTGTTCTGGGTTTAATGAGAATATTTGAGGCATTGGAAAAATAACTGTGCTTGAAAAATCCACTATAGGACTTGGGATTTGCGTATGTGCTCCCCCATCCTACAGATCTTTAGAGAGGGGTCCCTAACCTGTGTGTGCAGGAAGATTTATGTTCTTCAAAACCAGCAAGGGGCCACAACAGTCACCACATTTGTTCCTAAGGATAGAAAGGAGATGGGTCCCTATCACCCTTCCCTTTCTGAGCCCTGTGTGAATATACTCCAGATACATCATCTCGGCATTAAAGTTCCTGTTTCTTCTTTAATGCTTCACTTCTGCTTAAATTCAAACATACCCAATAGAAAATAATATGGACTTCATGCTATGAGATTAAAAGCAATTTCAAAAACTGTAAATAAAAGTTAAATATAATTTTAGAGCCCTGAAGACTCTGGTGCATGGAAGAAAAACTGCTGGTATGCTCTGAGCCCTGTTCCCACAGCAGCCCTTCTGCCCTGCTTGGGTCTCAGAGAAATGCATGTCCTCCTTTCTCTCTCTTCTTCTTCACCTCATTTCAGAGCCTTTTCCTGTCAATTATCCAGCAGATTTGATGGCCTGTATTCTGGCATGGCATATCTATTTTTTCACATGTTCTAACACAGTTTGAATTCCTCTCAAATTCCTCTGCCCTTTGGAGTAGTTTCAGCAACAAATGCAATTGAAGTTGATGAACTTTTTCCTGCTATAACAAAGCCATCAGCCTTTAAAATTATGGTTGCATTACTATAACAGTCACTGGATCTCCTTGATTGCCAAAAACTCTGACTCTCAAGAAAAGTGTCCCAGCCTCCACAGACAAGTTCATGTTTCATTTCACCAGAATAATACACTAAGGTGGATGATGCTAAATTGATCTTTGAAGATTTTTTTTTTGATTTCTGCATGGAGCATAATGTTTCTGTTTTGTGAAATACAGAGGAGAAAACACAATTTCACCTTTTTTCCCCTTCTTATCCCTCATTATCTTTAACCTTTTGTGTGGGACAGCTAGACTACAGGGGCTGCCACCTGCTGCCTACTGCTCCATGAGCAGAGAAAACTGCAGTAATAAACCTACGCCAGCCACTCCTTCCACTTTGTCAAATTGCTGAACTTAAATAGCTCAGTATAGACTGTCCTATGCTTTATCATAAATATTACATCAAGTAAGCTACTTAATTAAACATTACATTAAGTAAGCTACTTAATATTTGTAAAGCAGGAAAGTCTAAAAAACAATATTGACCTTCAGCATTTTTATAATAAACTCTTGCTCTTACTTCCAAGAGTTTGAAGTCTAAGAGATTCCTATGGTTTGGTTTGAATTTGGCCCAAAGGATGAGAGAAAACAGGTACCTCTTTGAATATAATCTCCACCTCCAAATATACCTAGCCTTTCCAGAAAGGTCTTCCTAGACCCCAATTCTGCCTACTAACCCAAAAGGCTATTTTCTCTTCCTTTATTGCTAGGGTGGGCCTAATAAGCCATACTAGTAAGTCAACACAATACCACTATCAGCTCTTTTTTCTGGATGTGCTAACTCCTTATACAAAAATAGGCTGGCAGAAGAAACTCACTCTCCTTTTACAGTTAATGATACTGTAAAATGCTGAAAGAAGATAAGGTGTCCTGGGTTATAAAAGTGATCAATAGTAAGCAATCAGGAGGCCAAAGCTCTTAATGTTTATTTTACAGGGTAAGAAGTTATAGGGAATGCTAGCTAGCTGGATAAAAACACAGTCTAGCTGTCGGGGTGTTATGCAGCAGTTAATTCATCCTAGAACTGGATTAACTTTGAAAATGAAAAAGTTGCTTCTCTAGTCATGGAGGATGGTTTGTAGGCCCCCATAAATCAGGCAGAAAGCTGCTGAGGGTGGAGAGGCTTATGTATATGAAGTCTCAACCTCATGAGTCTTGTACCTGCTTATCAGAAAAAGAAAAAAAAAATCTGAAGGCGAATAAGTAAGCTACACACGGAAACAAAATATATGATCTTATGCACTGCGGATAAACAAAATCTCTGGGAAAGAAGCCTTCAATACACAGCAAAAAATATGTATCAAAATGAAAAATATTATCTGACATTGGAAAGGAGACTGCTGCAGGATTTCTTTTAAGCATAATGTAACATTAGGTCTTTGGCAAAAAGACCTAACTTTAATTATCATTGCCCTAGTCGGTCTGTTCGGGCTCTGCTTTACTATGCATAATGCAGTCAAATCTCTACACATCTTTTTTTCGGTGAGTTGATTCCATTGTGTATATTTGAGCAAAATCATCTGCACATTTTTTACAGTGGGCTGGATCTGTGTGGTCTTTACTCTCTCATCAGGAAATAAATCTCACATAATATCAGCAGAGCAGGCTATGGTAGAAGCAGTCACCTCCCATTTGCATTAACATTGCTTGTTTATTTTATCCAATGCCTTTTGCACATTTAGCATATTTTAAAGTATATGTCAGCCATATTATAATGCTTTCCTTCTACACAAGTACTACAGATATAAATCCTTTATATGCTTTCTCCGAACTCACTTACAAATGCCCATTGAAAATGTCCGTTTAAATGATGGTAATGATAGTGGAGTCTAATATGCAGGAAGATTTTCTTATTATCTTATTTTGAGAGTATTTTATTAATAACATATTGATATAAAAGATAAGAACATTTTACCTCCATAAATTTGTATGTGCAATTTGTTCTTTTCACTGCACAAACGTATTTAGGATGCCACTCAGTAGTACTGATTGAATATTTATTTAAACAAATATCAGTATTACCCAACTAGCTGGAAAATCCATGAGTTTGGTTTTGATAGCAGAGCATTTCTCAAAAATTTATGTGTGCATGCAAATGTTGGTGCTTTGGATATAGGCTAAAGTATTTGCTTTATATGTATTATTTTGTTTGAATACAAGGAAGCTGGTTTGATTTGTATGTTTCCCCCTTATAGAATTGTTCCAAGGCTCTGTCAGAGATCACGTAGAGTAATTTTTCCCATCAATCTTTGCTGTGCAGCCATGCACGAATGCAGTAGGAAAAAGGGGGCAGAAATCAAATCACTTAATTGCAGCATTTTTCATCTACATCTTTTGTTTTATGGTGGTAAAGGCCCCGAAGTAGCCTACCATGATTCATGGCTGTCACTGCTGCCGTTAGCAGTTCAATCTTTCATTCCAGGCATTTTGGTACTGAAAGTACCTACACAATTACTTTGATGAATATGACTTGTTTGTTTTTTTCCCCATTTTTAGCAGAGAGAGGTTGTGCTTAATACAGACATTTAAATAAGATAGTATTCATGCCTGCTGCATCTGCACTGCTTCCAAAGTTGTGGATGCAGTTTATGAATATGAGCATTTTTCCAAAGGAATGAAAGTATGCTAAATGTAGCTATTTTATTAACTCCTCCTGTTAATAAGTTTATATAATAAAAAAATAATAAATACTCTTTCCATAAAAAAATGTATAATCACCTCAGCTCTGATACTGAAAACTTCCTTTAAATCTTACTATTTTAATTTTTGGGGGAGGGTGATACGACAAAGACAATGAAACAGGGCACATATTAATTCTCATAAAAGTGATTTTACTTTTGTGGTTTACAGACGTGTCATAGAAAGTGATTAGCAATTTATACACATTAGGAGAAGCCTCAGTAATGCTATTAAATATTCTGGACTGTCCAAAGGAACAAAGATTTCAGAAAAGTGTTCCTTTTTTTTTAACTCTGCACTCTCCATATTAAATACACCTATTTTTTGAGACAGGAAGGAGGCAAGCTTTTGGGGTTTTATTGTCTCATTCTAAATAAAATTTCTAGTATATATTTTGGCATGGGGATCCACTGAGAAGACAAATGCCCATCTTTTAGGCTAGAGTATAAGTGAAAACAGTTATTTGTATGGATCCTCAAAGAACAGGAATCTATCCTTCTTCAAAAATGGTAATTTCAATTCAATAGAAGGGGCTCTGTTCCCTGTCTTGTATTTGAAACACAGGACTCTTTTTTACTTCCATTCCTATTAGTTCATTTTATTGTGTTGTTTTCTTTGAATTACCAGTACAAAGTTATTTATGTCTGATATCCACATAGTCAGCCAGAAGGCAGGGAATGCCTGCATTGTACAACGGGAATTCTGGTCAATGTACTCAGGACTACTGTGTTGCATTGATGTAGAATTCTCTTTTTGGATGACCAACATTGCACCTAGGCTCAAAAGCACCTTAGACTTAAATGTAAAGGACTCTTAGAATGAAATAAAACCCCTATAAAACATTAATATAAATCTTGTAGCTAAAACTCAAAAAAGGAATTGAAGAAAATTTCATAGAATCATGACCATGCTCCAAAATGGGCCGGGTAATCTGCCACCCCCAGACCTGTGGAGTAAAAACATTTTGACAGTGGTACACCAGAGGCTGCTGCTTTCAAGATGACTTTCAGTATGAGCTATTCAGTTTCACCAACCCTGTTGCAGAGGCATAATCACACCAGGGTGGGCAGATTACTGGGGGACTTACTACAACAGTAAAATTGAGCAGCTGCAGAAGAGCTCATGAGAGAAATTTGAATATTAACCATTGGGGATGCGAATGTCAGTTAAAAGGTTGGTGATTTCCTGCTGGAAAAGCAGGGAATAAAAATAGTAGGCGAGTGTAAATCTCAGAGAATCACAACTTTGGGGTATGGAAATAACAAGATGGTTGCCTCATATTACACCAGGCAATGGCACTATCCCTCAGAACTACCAAAACAGCCTTCAGAATGGGTGCCTTGGAGGTTATATCTGCTCTGGAGCCGATTTCACTTTCTACTTTCTGATGTCACTGATTAATAAGCAACTGTACAGACAGTGAAACCATGGTAAAATACTGAAATGAGTGGTTAGTCACTTAGATTCATCATAATATGGTTGCTGTTTGCCTTTCCATTGCTGTTTGGTTCACAGACTATTGCTGGATTTAAAGAAGCAGCAGCCATCCCATCTGTGTGAACATCACTGTGTGTACACCACTGTCAAAGTGTCAGGGTAAATGGATGTAGGAGTATGTGACATTAAAGGAAGAAAGGTAATTAATTTCATATTTTCTTTATTAAACACAGATTTTCAACAGAGCGTTATCAGTGCTTATGTGGTACAACAAAACAATGAACCCAGTTCTGACCCTTCAGAGTCCTGCTAAATGTACAGCTCTTCCACACGAGGAGAAGTCTTCAGATCTTGGTGGCACCAAGACACAGGTGGGGACTGTTACCTGCAGCTGGATCCCACTGGGGCAGCAGTTCAGAACTAAAAGGTAATGAGTTGCTCCTCAGGCAGAAGCATTTGCCTCTGCAGGTCATAACTACAGCCACTGTCAGGAAAAAATGGCATTCATGCACTGGGTTCTTCACCCAAGGCATGAAACTGTTAACAGTATCACTACTGTGGGCAAAGCATCCACAGCATAATCCCAGCTGGACTAGTCCTGAGTTAGTTGAATTAATTGGTTATGTCTTTTTACTTTTGTACCTGGTGGTCTTTGATTTCAGGGCTGCACTGCAGGTCTGCAACTTGGTATTCCACACCAGACCTGAGCACAGAGGAGTCTGCTTTACACTGCTCTGTGGAAAAAACAAACAAACAACTACCAAAAGCCCCCAATAAACTTAAATGATTTGGAGCCTTTGCAAAAGTCTCAGAAGTCTTTAAGTTCCTGATGGTGAGAGGTACCTAGAAAAATTTTCAGTAGTCATTAGGGAAATAATCTCTGTTCATTTTAATTCGAATTAGGAATTTAGCATGCTTTTGACAGTCCCACTAGGTAGCTCTCTCCTGATACTGCTTTATAAATACATTCTGCCTTAGATGCTACTTTAAAAATATAGTCCTTTGAAAAAACCATGGTGACTTCAAAAATATATAATCTCTCATGTTTTTGTAATACTGTATGCACATCCAACTATTAAAATAACACATGGAAATACACATGAATAGGCAGAACTGTGTAAATAAATCCATACTGAGTTATCAGTTTGCATTTTTGAGAGCAGAAGAATTTTCTCTTGTGACTCTCTATAAAGTTAATAACCAATCATTATTTAACCATAAGTTATTTGAAATTTGTTTTAAAGAAAACAGTTAAAGACAGTAATGGGACAAAATAAATTGAAAATGTTTATTTCCATGAATAATACCTCCAAATGTTACCTACGGGATGTATCTTCTCGGTTCTCAGGCGAGGAAGAACATACTAGTCTTAAAATTTTTTTGAATTCCATGGTCTGACTATTACATACAATAACAAAGCTCAAAGCATCCAGGGAGTAGAAGGGGCCATTGAATGAATGCAGTGGCAAATGAAGCAAATGGAGAAAATCACAGGCTGACTGGAAGTTGGATAAAGTAAAAGAAATATATTTTTTCATGGGGGAAACAAAGGGTGGGTCGGCCTGCAGAGAAGCAGACAACACAGGTACATCTGACTGCAACAGTTTCTTATTGGATGAGGGAATTAGGACGAGTTGCAGGACGAGTTCAGAGGCCCAGGTGCTGTCAGATGGGTACCTTGCTCCCCCTCCAGAAATGATTCGCCAAAAGCTGAATTTAGCCCTCCCTTTCACAAAACCAGCCTGGGCTCTGCCGGCATTTGCTTGAGGTGGAAGAGGCAGGTGGGAGGAAAGTCCAGAGGAAATGCACTGGGGGGTTCCTCCCCAGGTACCATCAGGGGTGTGCTACACCTCCACCTCCCAGTGACATGCCTTTTTATGTTTGGATCCCTGTGTGGACACCACATAATGGAGAGCAGTGCCCAGGCTGGAGATGAGAAGAGTGCTATGGTATCAAGCTGTTAAGCAGTAGAGGGATAAAGCCAGCATTACTTACCAGGTTTAAATTCCTTGCTGTAGTGATAATTAGGTAACTATCCAGGGAGAGTACCACATTCGATGAAATAGCACAGAAAGGCTTAGATCTAAAAGTAAACTCACATTGTACTCAAATACAAGAGTAAGTCAAAGCATGTGGGCTGCTTTGTGGAGCAGATGGATAAAAATGTGGTTAAGAGAGGAAGATGATTTGGATGTTGGAGAGGGGCCTGGCAGGCTGCCTATGTTAGTGATGCTAAGGAGTGCTGGAACACTTGATAATTTCAGAGCAAGTTAGTTTGCCACAGCTTACAACCTGCTCAGCGCTGGGGAAAGAGCTTGTTCTGTCTTCTCATCAGTATGTGATATGGAATAATCACAGTGGTTACCTAACAGTGATGAAAAGCTGCAACAGCTAAGGGAAGGAGACTGCAGATCTGATTGAATGTGGGCATTTCAGGTTTGGAAATATGTGCTACCTACTAAAATGAGCTATCGACTAATTCTGAAAGAAATGTTATATGGGCTTAATGTTCATCTTCATCCACACTATAATGAGAAGGATTAGACTGGCTTCCATATGTGGAATATTTATTTCAGCAATACGGGAAAATGTATTTCCCTAATATTTTTTTCTGTATGCACAAGGCCTTAAATTTTACAGATGTGATTAATGTTTTAATTTGCTGTTCTAGTGGGATACAAGTTTACCATACAATATAAATTACTTACAAAGAAATTTGCTTATATGGAGTTTAATTCATACGCTGTTTAGCCACCATGTGTGGCATAGCTTTGCCTTCTCTATGGGATCAAGCAGTTGTGCAATTGATTTGCAAAATAAAAAACAGTCGGGTTGCACAAAGCATTTCTTAACAACCTAAGCCAGAGCACTTATGAAGCAAACTTGTGCCATAATTAGTGTTTATTTTAACATGAATTGGTAAATGGGATATTAATTGCAAGTTGTGAATTGGATTCCTGATGCAAATCATTCTGATTAACCAGTATTTAAAAAAAATTGTCTATTACATACATTTTTGTAGATCTCATTTACACAGCAAAAGAATGACAAATTAAATACATGCCCCAAATAGCATAAATCAACATCATTCTTAGGTTAATTGTTTATTGTCCCTGAGATATGAATCCAACCAATGATTGTGATAATAAATTTAAAATTTAAAAAAAACCAAAATACCTCAGAATATGTTTTATTTTTATTTAATTTTCAACAAACAACTGAAAGTAGCACAAGCTGGGAATGCTATCAACTGATACATGCTCTCTGGTCTACCAGTGGTGAAGATAAAGTCTTTCACTGTTCCTGGTACACCAAAGATGTCTGGGCTCTGCAAGACCAGGCAGAGGAACTATAGACAGCATATGAAGTGACAACAATGACTTAAAGCCTGTGTCATTCAGACACAGCATTTTTGATGTACCAAATATTTTACTAACTCTAATGTGAATAAACTTTCTGCCTGGGGTTCTAAAGATTTTTGCTAATGGGCTTGCACCTTCAGAAAGTATTGAGAGCCATATTCTCTGGAGAAATATCCCCCAGTAAAGACCCTTGTTCAGAACCTTATTTTGTAATCTAATATAATTTCTCTAACCACTTTTCATGTCAAGTACATCAGCAACGTTCAGATGGTTTGGGAAATTAAATGGAAAGCTCCTTGGCCTGAAATGTGCAGGCATTTCCAACCTCCTTTACAAAAATGGAAAGACAAAATATCAGTAGTATTTAGGGCCAAATGCTATTTTCATTGAGATCCAAAAGAGTCTTACTACTGATTTCAGCAGACAAAGGGTGTATAATTTTGTTAGGAGTCTTATATCTAAGAGAGATCCCCTGTAATTTTTCATGGGGAAAACAGGTGGACCAAAATCGAGGCACATCTCATCAGGGAGAGGTGCTGATCTGGCAACTGTGCGCTTGGAAACAACAAACTCTGTTTTACACTTGTAATAATTTTCCAAAGGTAGTAGAGGTTTTTACTTAAATATCAGGAAAGATAAACTTACACTAAGTGGTAGAAGCAAAATTTCTCCCTTACTGACCCCAAAAGAGTACCACTGCTGTAGTAGACTACATGACCTTTCTCCATTCTCTCCTTTCAAACAGGGTGTGAACACCAGCGTGTTCATCTGTGCTACAGCCAAGGTAATCTGATTTCATCTGTTCACCACGTGTACAGCCATTATGTGTACAGAGCAATTAACAAAGCAAATATGGTCATAGAAAATACAAAACAGAAACCCTTTTGTTTCTGTAACTACTTCAATAGGAGAGTGGAACTTGTTTTCAAGCTTTGTCCTATCTAATGCAATGTAAATACAGTATTCAGCATTTTTGTCCATTTCATTAAGCACTGCTCGTTTCAATATAAGCCTTATTAGCTAATTAAACTATTTAATTAGTTATACTTGAGTTGCATTAAATTGCAATCACTTTCATCTGTTTTAAATAGAAGATGTATTTTATATGTGTCCACAAATGCTGGCATGAAATATTATTCCAGCTAGCATCCAGTGTAACTGGACAGCTTTCCTGAACATTTCAGCTTTCCTGAACATTTCAGCAAGTAATCCTAATTCTTTCTAAATAGCTGCATGCTAATAATCACATTGTGGAAACATCACATGAATAATGACATTAAAGACTAAGTTAATGGTGAGGATATGGGCTAACATGGACAGGACTTGAGTTAAAATGGATTTTACTTCACACATTTCAGGGTACATTATATATAGGGATATGTGTCTTTATACAGTAAAATTTATCTCTACCTAAACTCTAGCCTTCTTATTCCATAATACTCTACATTTCTTTTTTACTTTACAAAAAAAATCCAGACTCCTATTTGGCCTGATGTCATGTGACACAAGGGAATTTGACAAGGGATATAGGACATTTCCCCAGTCTGACTTAGTGTAGAATGACTAAAACACTGCCATGGTGTTCGCTCCATTTAAGTGCTCTTTGATAATCTAAAAAAGGGCAGAGTAGGACAGCAGTATGCGCTCACCACCTCAGAGGTATGCATTGAGATTTCAGTCCAGTTGCATGAATGCAGGCATTAAAGGTCATTGGAGATCCCTGATGGTCAGCCACCTGGCCTCCAGCTGGCAGGCTAGAGGTCTGGTCAGCTCCATACATTCTGTATATTGCAGGCCAGCTCCATAAGCATAAAGTCCATAATCAAAGCTCATGAAACATTATAACTTTCCCATCCTATCATAAATAACTAAGACTCATTGGTACTCCTGTTTAGGACCAAAGGCAGCAACATAAATGTGGACCTGATTTAGGTCTTAGAAATGAACAATTGCTGCGTCTGTGTTTGTTCTATAATATTGCCATTACTCGGTCCTCTATTAAGGACACTCAGACAAACCTCTGTCAATCAAAAACATTATTATATTCAGCACAACATATGGAATAAGAGATGTCTTGGATTTATTTCCAGAATATAGTGTCAGAATCTTAAAATCTGTGTCACTGATCAGGGCAGAGGGGTTTTAAATAGATGGCTTTCAACACAAGCCATCCTGTGACTCTTTGGTTGAGTTGACATAATTTTTAGTGAGGCCTTGAGAATCTTGATCTCTTTGCTGTGGGCAAGATTGTCTAAGTATTCCTGTAGGTTTGAGTTTTGGTTTGTATTTTTTCTAGTACAGAAGTCATGATCAGATGACTAAAGCTGCAGAATTTTAGGGTGCTTTTTGTCTTCCCATTGGATTAGTTTTGTCTCTGGGGTTTTGATCATCAGCAATTGCCTGGGAAGATAGAGTGAAACCCAGTTGGTTCCCTCCCTCCTCATCATTTCAAGGATGGGTAGGTGAAGGACCATTGAGGTAGGCAAAAGACCATCTGGGGCATTGCCCAGGGCAAATCAGCCAACCTCCCACCTTAATAAAAGAAAAAAAAGAAGGGCAACCATTGCAGGCCACTCAATTCTGAGAGGAATGGAGGGCCCAATATGACAACAGGACTTACCCCAAATGGAAGTCTCCTGCCTCCCTGGGGCCAAGGTAAGGGACACTATGAGCAAACTCCCTGATCTGGTATAGCCCTCAGATCATTACCTCCCATTAGTCCTCCAGGTTGGGAGTGATGGGGTTGAAGGACGAAGTCCCAAGACAATTAATAGGATTTCAGGGTACTGGGGCATTTGGCCAAAGGAGTCGGTGCACAGATTGTGCTCTCAATTATTTCTGTACCAGGGATGAATACACTAAGGAATAGGAAAACTAGCCTGATTTATCCATGGCTAAGAGGCTGGTGCCATAGCTGAAAATTTGGTGGGTTTTGACCATGGGGCAGTTTACAGGACACAAGGCCTGCTGATAATGAATTGGGTCCACCAGTCTCAGAAAAATAAAAGGATTATGACCCATGAGTTGGTGGGGCTGACTGGGATGGCTTTAAATTACGTTTGAAGGGGATACAGCCAGGCCCATTAGAGATGAGCCTAGATGTGGCTGGGCTGTGTCCAGGGCACGAGTGCAGGCAGCGTGGGCAACAAACATGAGCTGGGAGCCACTGTGCAACAGGGAAGCTATGATGTGGTCACAGCCACAGAAATGTGGAGGAATGACTCTCATGACTGGAGGGCTGCAATGGATGGCTACAAGCTCTTTAGAGGAGATAGGTGGAGCAGGAGAGACAGCGGGGCGATTCTTTGCACTAGGGATTGTTTTGATTGTGTTGAAATCAGTGACAATGATGACAAAGTGCCTCTGGGTAAAGATCAGAGAGAAGGTCAGCAGGTTGGCTGTCCTGGTAGGAATCTGTTACCCTTAACCAGAGTACACAAGGTGCACTCTACAGCAGAGAAGGAGGCACTCTAGAAGGTTTCTAGAGTGTATGGAAGATAACTGCCTGATAGCTAGTGACTGATCCTACCAGGGGATGTACCCTGCTGGATCTCTTGTGAACAGAGAAGGACTTGTGGGTGATATTGCAGGGTGTCTTGGACACAGCAATCACAAAATTATAGAGTTTTCAATACTTGGTGAAGCTAGAAGGGGTGCCAGCAGAACTGACACCTTGGACTTCCAGCAAAGAGACTTTGGCCTGTTTAGGAGATTGATTGACAGAGTCCCTTGGGAGTCAGTCCTGGGAGGGCAGAGGAGTTCAGGAAGGCTGCACATGATTTAAAAAGGAAATCTTAAAGATACAGGAGCAGGCTGTCCCGATGGGTCATAAGACAAGCTAGAAACAGAAACAAATGTCCTGTTAAAAAGAAAACTTGGGCTGAAACCCAGGGAAAAAAAGAGGACTGTATCACCTCTAGAAGGAGGGGCAGGTGGCTTGTGGGTACCACAGGGATGTTGTAAGGTTAGGTAGGGAGAAAACCAGAACGCCCAACCTAAAACTTAATTTGGCAGCTACAATTAAAGCCAACACAAAAAGTTTCTATAAATACATTGGCAACAAAAGCAGGGCTAAGAAGCTGCTTCATCCTTTGCTGGATGCAGGGGGTAGCATAGTTTCAGGGGATATGGAAAAGGCTGAGGAGCTTAATGCTTTCATTGCCTCAGTCTTTCCTACCAAGACCAGCTGTCCTCAAGATATCCAGTTGCCAGAGCTGGAAGTTAGTGATTGAGAGCTGAGTGAAGCCCCCATACCACAGGAAGAAATGGTCAGAGACCAGCTAATGCCAATTAGACACTCACAACTCTATGGGCCCAGATGGGATGAACCCAAGAGAAGCGAGGAAGATGGTGAAAGAGCTTGCCAAGCCACCTTCAATCATTTACCAGCAGTCCTGGTTAACCAGAAAAGTCCCATTTGTGTCCCCTTTCAAAGACACAGGCAGAAAATTGCCCAGCTGTATGCTTTGTATCTTTTGTAAGCTTGTAATGCAACAGTTCTTGAGAGTAGCAGGGATTTTTGTTCAAGGACGTGGGGACAATCATCACAACTTCTTCCTGACTGTGCATCTTGTGCATGATACTACCATTAGCTAACCCCTCATGTGGAGGTAAGCACTCTTATATAATCTCTCAGTAGACATGGTGCTCTGAAATCAGGTTTTCTGAGTGAGTTTTTGGGTTTTTTTTAAGATAGTAAATTAGATATATACTGGATGAAAGTCTCTTCTTTAGCATCCTGTTCCAGAAAGTCAGGAAGAATAAGCATTATTCATTTGTAACATTCTGACTGGTCTAAACACTCTTTCCTTGATTTGAATTCTGAGTATTTGAAGCACACTACGTGCTTTAAGTGATGCTGGGTAAAAGTAATGCATCTGGATATCTAGGTTTTACTTCCATCATACTATTCTTTAAAAACAAAATTGTCAGGGTTGCACACTGCGAAATAAATTTTTTAACAGACACCAGGTTTTTGGCATCATCAACGATAACCTAGGTTTATCCAGACAATCTATCTCCATTAGTGGAAGTGCTGGAGACCCATACTATTCACTACAATCACTCTGGTGCTTCAGATTTGGGGACCCAAGAGCTAAATAGTCATTTTAGTCTAAAGATGAAGATGGAGTTTATTTGCACAATGGATTAGTAATTTTCCTTTTAAACTCAATCCAGTTTGTGTTACTGAGGTTTGCCTATCATGTGAGCTTGCTTTTTGGTTATTTGAAAAATGTAGGCAAAATAAGATTGGATTTTCATAAACATGTGTAACAACTACTCATGTTCTCAGCACCATTTGGGTGGATAACTTTGGTAACTGTCTATGGCAAAAGTTAATTCTGAAAATAGAACTTCTGAGAATCGAAGAGTTTTAGACAGAATTAATTTGTGTGCTAAATCTTAAAAAAAAAAAGAAAATAAAAAATGAAATTGTAGAGTGGTTGGAGGCCCCTTCAGCAGGACTAATGAGCTTTGACTCTATGATTGTAGAAAGTTGATTAAATGCTTTATTAAGCTATACTATACTATATCACACTATACTAAAACTATTCTCTTGAAAAACCCTTTGCTCTTGCTAGACAGTCTGATACACACGTGCATCTAATTGGTCAATGAATCAAAACACTATCACTAGAGTTTAATTAGGAAACTACCTTTTGGTAAACAATCTCTATAACACATTCCACATGTGCACAACAACAGGTGCAGCAAGTGGAAACAAAAATTGTTTTCTCTGAGCTTTCTCACAGCTTCTCAAGAAATTCCTAGGAAAGAATTAAGTCTCTCCCTGTTCAAAAAATATATAAATACCACAAAAATGTTGTTGCCATCTTCAATTTAGAGCTGTAAGTACATGATCTAAATGGAGATTCATGTTAACTGTGGTATAAATAGCATATTTAGTATGTGTTGTCTTGCTCTATAAGTTTCAGAAGGTCCAAGAAGCTTTGGGAAGGTGGTTATGTTTGTTTTAGAAACACGTTCTTTATTTGAAGAGTATATAGAAAACCTGGCACATATTAAGAAATTAAAAAAAATACTGCAAAAAAAATACTGTAATAAAAAACATACATGTTAGGGGCTAGTAGACTGTGTACAGCAAGCCAAGAGCAAAATAATGAGAAGTCAGATGCTGAAATCCAAGAGGAGTGAAGGATGTTGAGATCTCCTCAAAAAAATGACAAAAATCTTCTCTGAAGAACCAATTACAAATGCAAAGGTAAAAAGGAATACTCATTCATCAGCTAATTTTGTTTCCTCCAAGGCTCCACAAAAATAACAAATCTATACTTCTCTCTTCAGTAAATGTGCTATAACAAATATAATTTCTACTTCTTCATGACCATGCACTCTCTTTCTGCAGTATTTTTGTCCTCATACATCATGGTAGGTACGTCAGTCAAAGAACAGGTAGGGATCGTCAGAATCCTAAGCATCATCTTGAAGAGCACAATTTATTTTTATCTAGCTAAGTTGCAAATATTCTGAAATTTTCGTCAGCATAGAAGTGACAGAAATACTGTTGTATAAATGTTACAAGAATCTGAGGATTTTAGAATGTATAAACATTTTCTTTTACAAATAAAATCATCTAGTTGGAAAAAATAGAGACCTAGGCTTTTTGTATGTATGTATGAAATGCAATCTTAATGTGCAAATTCCATCCTGAGGATTTTAACTGTATAAAAATTTGATATGGATCATAATATATTTCTAGTAGTTTATCTTCCTTCTTATCAATTTATTTATATCAGAAAATGTTAACAAGTTTTTATTGGCTTTGCCACAACATACTCAAGTCATCAAACTAACTCCCACTGACTGTTAGGAGCAGTTAAAATATAATCTCAGACTTTAACAAGGTTTTCTTTTTAAGAATATGAACTTTTGTGAATAAGTGTTTATGAGACTGAGAGAATAATGGAAAATGTTTTCGCTATCTCAGAGAATTGAAAAAAGAAGTTTTGTATTTCTTAATTTCAGTAATTTTTTGCTTTACAAGAAGTCAGAAACTCAGTATATAGAACTACCATCAATATATAACTACACTAAATATATGGAAGCAAAAGGTGGATGAAGCAGAATAATTATTATTTGTATATGAATTTTTCACGAGGAACAAAAATTATGGAAGTTGCTAGTTTTATAAAATCCAAATATACCCAAATTTGCAGTGATTCAGTCACATTTTCTCCAAAGCTGTTGTTACAAAAATCATGTCCTTAAATATAATGATTTATGCCACCCAAAGAACAATTCTATATCTACAAAAAATAAGAAAACAATCACAACAAATACAATTTCACAACAAAAATAAAGTCTTTTTCTCATCCTTTCTCCTTGACTTGTGTTTCTCCTTCCATTATAATGGATACAGAAGCATAGGTCAATACACTGCTAGAACTTCTCTAAGGCAAGAATAGCCAGTAATAGAATCAGATGAACAGAAGTGAGCAGGATGGTGGAAGAACTGCGCACATAGACACTGCACTTCTCCTTCAATACCCTTTAGCTACGTCCCAGAGCTCCTGGGTATTTAAGCCAGGTCACCAACAGTCTCTGATCTAAACTGAACCAGTGACCCAAGTGTGAAAAGCTGAGGGGGCCACTGCTGGCAATGCAACTTGGAAATTCAGACATCAGTGTGATGTGGAATAGAATATGGCCTTCTTTAGCACCATGGGGTCAACAGTCTAGCCAATGTCTCTATTTTAGAAAGCAATTCCACTTTGAGAGTAGCACTGCTTCAAAGACAAAATTAAGTGCTCCTTTATAGTGATTCTATTTTGTCTTCTCTAAGAATCAAGGTGCAAATATGTTTAATTAATAGCATTTTTAAGAAAGTATTTTTCCTCTTTCCTAAGTGGATTGGATCCAGAAAGCATAGTTATACCCAAGTGATGACACTGCTTTGATTTATGGGTGCTTTTATACAACAGGCAATCCTCCCAATCAGGAGAAACCACTGTGATTTCTATGATTTCAATATAATGAGACAAAACTGAACAGTACATAGGCAACATGCAAACTATTATCTTCATGCCTTACTTCTTCCCCCTAGCCCTGCTAAGTGCTAGAAAAGGGACTTTTTCTTTTCCCAACAACTATATTCCTGTCAAAGCAATAGCTTCATTAATTAATCACTGTTTTAGGGAAGAGGGGAATAGCAGAGTCTACTGCTTAGTGCCCACCAGTGAATTTATCACTCCAGCTTTTTGATTCTTGCATTTGTGTTCCAGTAACCTTTGCTTTTACATATATATATGTATGAAGAGCAATAGGGCTGGATATGTCTTTCCTCAAAAATGTTGTATGGTAGAATCACTGCTCCTTGAAGATTATGGTAATGCACAGAGATTACATAGTTACTTCATAATTTCCTAGGGATAGAAGCAGAACCAGGAATACTTAAATACAAACTTGTCTTGCAGTGCACTTCATAATCTATTCTTTTGAATTGGACTCCAAAAAATTTATGCAGCACCTGGAGTGTTAAATACTTTGATCTACTCCAGGGAAGGTTAAAAATGAGGAACAATGTGAAAGTCTAAACATAATATAATAAAGGTCAGTCCTCAAGACATATTGAAATTAATACAATGCCAAAAAAAACCCGAAACGTACAGGCAAAGTTGCAGCCTGGATATGTTTGTTTGGGTTTACATACAGTGCTCAAGAGCTCTGATTTCAAAGATAAGGATTGGAGTAAGAGTATACTTTATATAATGTACAAGAAGATTAATTATTATCATACAAGAAACTATTTAATGCTCAGAACTGGATTAGGGGAAATTGAGGGGAGATCTCCTTTTGCTATAAAGCTTCCTCCCAAGTGGAAGAGGAGGGACAGACACCGATCTCTTCTTTTTGGTGACCAGTGACAGGATATGAAGAAATGGCCTGAAGTTGTGTCAAGGGAGGTTTAGGTCGGATATTAGAAAAATTCTAATTCTTCATTCATAAGGTGGTTGGGAACTGCAACAGGCTCCCCACAGAAGTGGTCACCGCACCAAGCCTGACAGGGTTCAAGAAGCATTAGGACAATAGCCTTGGACACATGGCGTGACTCTTGGGGGGTCCTGCACAGGCTCGGGAGTTGGACTCAGCAATCCTCATGGGGCCCTTCCAGTTCAGCACATTCTGTGATTCTGTGACTCAGGAGTACTCGTGTTGCTGCCTACACCTCCTCTCACCTGGGCCCAATAGCCCAGGCAGCTGAAGGCCACATCCTGAAGGCCTTCACCCTTTGTCCAGGTCCCTCCAATGTCTCAACACTGAACAAGCTCAGGGTGTCCCAGCAGAACCCAAGAGAGAGGTGCAACTTCCTCTTCAATGGACTGCTGTGGGTGCAGGAGCTCTCAAACTTTCTCATGAACTTTTAAAGTACGTCCTTACAATGAGATAAGATTTATACCATACTTCTCTCCCACCCCTCAAGTTTTCCAGAACACTTTTTGAATCATTTAGGTTGGAAAAGACCTTGAGAATCATCAAGTCCAAGGGTTAACTGACCTTGTCCCTAAGTGTCATGTCTACACATCTTTTAAATACCTCCAGCGATGATGACTCCACCACTTCTCTGGCCAGCCCGTTCCAATGCTTGACAATCCTTTTGGTAGAAGAAGTATTTCCCAATATCCAGTCTAAATCTCCCCTGGCGCAACTTGAGTCTATTTCCTCTTCTATCACTTTTTACTGGGGAGAAGAGACCAACCCCCACCTCATCTCAACCTCCTTTCAGAAAAAGATTCCCCTCTGAGCCTGCTTTTCTCCAGGGTAAGCAACCTCAGCTCCCTTAGCTGCCTCTCATATGACTTCTTCTCTACACCAATCATCAATTTTGTTACTCTTTGGACACACATTGATCATATTATTCTGCCCCAGCAGAATCTGTCTCTAGAGTGAAAATGTGAGCTGGCTCCTGCAACCAAACCAGATCAGGAAGGCAGCTCTCATGTATGTATCCAGCCCTGGAGGCATTTGGGCACAAGGCATCTCAAGAGCCTTTGACTGGTTTTTTGAGTTGGAGTGGGAGATACAGACAAGTATCTTTAAGCCCTGTTTGCTAGTCACACACTGTGAGAAAAGTAATTGCCACCACTCAGTCTCTCTCAGGCTGTTGTAAATTGTGTTCTCCCACTCTTCATTCAGCAGACCAGAACTGACACAAGCTGTGGGAGACTGTGCTCGTGCAGTTTTGCACCAACTGAATCCCTATTATTGCAACAGTGTTTAAGGCTTTATTAATCTTATCCCCCTCAGCCCCAGGACATGCTATTTAAAGTTGATTTTTTTCTCCCTTCGAAAACTCTAAGACTTCTCAGCCTCTCAGCTGGATGATTTAAAAAGAAACATCCTTATTTATGGACATTTCTAGTAGTTGGAAAGCTTCATAGATGATCAATGCTAATTTATGTTCCTTGCTCTCAAACTGAGAAGACCAAGAACTTCAGCTCTGCTGCTTCAAGGAGTGACCATATGATGATGGGCAGTACTTGCATGACCAGTCCTCAGAAGAAGCCACAGAATTATGCCAATGGCAGTTCTTTTTTGCTGATAGGGATGGTTGTTGCCTTCAGAACATCTTTGAATGCTTTACAAAAGCTGCTAGAGCAAGTAGTATAGATGTATGTCCAAGCATTGCTTTGAAAGTGAACAAACTTGAAAAGCTTATGATCCAACCAAGTATTACAGATAGGTCTTGTGTACATCTAAGGAAAGAAAAGGTTAAAGACAGAGCAGAGTAAAATTTTCTGTGAAGACTACAAGGAGAAATATGAATGCATTTGATGTGAGTGTCTGGGTTGAATAATCAAAGTTAATTTCAGCAGAATTTTTTATAAGTAAGATGATGAGGATATTTTGATTTTTATTCTTTGCAGGTCACCTCAGAATTAAGGGTGAAGACTTAAGGGTGAAAGTCTTTCCACCGCAATTTAATCGTAGAAAAAACAAAAATAAGACCACCTAAGGAAAGGGAGAATTCTTGCTGAATTCTCAATCTACTGATTGAGATGGATTTCGCCTTTCACCTAGGCTCTTTATATCTACTATGGCTCAAAGCAGTATTTTTGTACTTTTGAAGCTCCATTTCTTTTGCTGACTTTCAGCCTCAAAATGGGTGTTTGGTTCAATTTCTAACATGCAAAATTTCTTGCCTTCATCAGGTCTGACTTTGAGACGCTATCAAGGAAACAGTCTTCTTTCGAGTCAAAGAGCAAAAATGAACTTTCCTAATTACATTGACAGTATTGCATAGATTTAATGCAGTAATACAGTAATGAAAGCTATCCTACCTGTGTAACTCGTCTCTGAAGAATTTAAAGGGACAAATCATGAATGGGTTTTCTGACTGCAGACAGGCATGAGGTGAATATGTTTACTGGCTTTTGCTATAATATTTATTTAGCTTAGAATTTTTTTCTGATGCTTAAATCCAGAAAAGGTCTTCTCCTTTAGCTTTGTATGTGGGACAAATTATTTTGAAGCTTTTAAGTAACAAACGTAAAGACTTAAGTCTAATGTTCCTTTTTGGAACAATCTTAAAAGAAGATTGTTTGAAGTAAGAAATCCTATGGTTTGCCTTAAGCTTTTCAAGTTAATTTTAACATAAATCTATGCCTACACTGAAAAAACAAGCAGCCTGGAATGCAGAGTGGATCTAGTTATTATCCTATAAGCAAAAATGTCTATTTCTATATAGTACAAAATATATCCTATCAGAGGAATCTTTCTTGAGTGGAAATCCTTTTTATTGATGCTCCTTCCTTTTGCAATTTTGCTCTCTGATCACAGAAAGAGCACAATTTTTCAAACTGTAAACTTGGTGTAATCTAGGAGCTTAGCAGGTGAGAGAATCCTACCTGTGATTAGATTTAAAGATTACATGAGCAATAATGTGTGTTATTAGAAAAGTAATGATTAATAGTTAAATGTGTGAGCAGGATTAATAGAATCATAGAATGGTTTGGGAACAAGAAACCTAAAAGATTACCTAGTTCCACCACGCCCTGCCATAGGCAGAGACACCTCCTACCACACCAAGCTGCTCAAATTCCAGTTCAACCTGACATTAAACACCTCCAGGGATGGAGAACCCACAACTTCTCTGGGCAGCCTCTCCTAGTGCCTAACCACCCATATAGTGAAGAACTTCTTCCTTATGTCTAATCTAAACCTGCCCTCTTTCACATTGATTCCATTCACAGCCTCATTCTCTCACCACATGCCCTTGTAAAAAGTCCCTCTCCAGGCTTTTTGTGGGTTCCCTTCTGGAGCTGCTGGAAAGTTGCACTCAGGGCCCCCCAAAGCTTTCTCTTTTTCAGGCTGAACAGCCCTGGCTCCCTCAGCCTGTCTTCAAAGGAGAGGCTCCAGCCCTGTGTTCATCTTTGTGGCCCTGCCCATGACTCTCAGGGGGGTCTGGGCTCCCAGAGGGGTCGGGGTCCTCTACCCTGCAGGTCCAAGTCTTTCCTGTGCTGGAGACCCCAAAGCCAGACCCAGGACTGCAGGTGGGGTCCCTGCAGTGGGGTAGAGGAGCTGAATCCCCTCCCTCTCCCTGCTGGCCACACGGATTTACGCACAGCCCAGGATATGATTGGCTCTCTGGGCTGGAAGTGCATGTTTACAATGCTTCCTCAACTTTAAAACAACAAAGCTGTTACATTTGCAATGCACATTACAAATAAAATAATCATTTTCACATGAGTGTCTATCTTTTCTAATCTTATTTTTACATGAAGGGAAGTTGTATAGAGCCTTTAATAAGCTATCACTTTTGTCACGAGGATCCATATTCACATGCTATACATTATTTTTTAGAAACACTGGCTTTTTTTCCTGAAGCATAAAGCTAAAAGTAGAATATTTTTTTAAACAGGTTTGTTTTCAAGGGTTCTTTTGACGCTGAGTTGTTAAACACTTATGTGTCGAGTAATGCAAGAGTTATACTTTTCTGTATGCTTCTATTTTGAAAACTATCCCCTCACGAAGTTTCGTTGAATTCTTATCTGGTTTTTCGAAAACTGGGAGAGCACTCTTGGTGGGGATGGTTTCAGGTAGGACTGGGACATTACATTTATTGTTATATTCCTTCACACTTGTGTTTGTGAAGGGTTAAGCAGGTAATACAAAAGGGAGGTAGTCCTCTTAAAAAGGTTAAACTTCCCACTCTCAACAACCTGATATGTCTAATGTACAAGGTATCCTCTTTTAAAAGGTTGTTAAACATGAGTTTTGTTTACATATAATGTCATGCAGTTATCAGCATAATCAAAAACTTATTTAATCCTTTTCTAATTCTAAAGTGATTAGCAAGGGCTGAGAAATCACCTTATCTCACTAAAACACAGGTACGAACACAGAGTAAATATTTTGGTAAACAATTATTCTGCCCTTGCATATTCAGCAGTGTGCTAAATTATGCATAATCTTGCATAAGTAATAAGTGAAGGTAGCTTAAATTCAGGGTTTTTTTACCTGACCTATTTCTTTCAGTGCTGTTAGCTTCTTAAATCATGTATGAGCTTTCCGTAAGGCTTCAATGAGTAGTTCTAGTGGAGAGACTTCAGTAATAAATTTCAGGAGAAGACAAGTTTTTTGACAGGCATAATGCAACACATACAGAGTTTGGAACTCACACTCTGGGAATTTAGAGCAATCCTTGCAAAGCAGCTTTTCCCTGTTACATTAATAGAGAAAATGAAGTATGAAAGTCCTCAGGAATTACTGCTAGGTGTAATTTAAATAATTTACCAGAAGACAGTTCAGCACATGCATAGAACAGGGGCATACAGAGTTTGCCATAAGCAGTTTATAAATAAACTATATTCTGCTGAAGTAAGTCAGGCATAAATTATAACTATTCCTTTTGTGGCTATACTCTGTTCCTCATTGTAATAGTTATTTAAAAAAAAAATCTGGGTTATGACCTTCCACTAGAAATCATAGGCTGTGCCTGCCTTGTACCTTGCTTATGAGCATGCTTACATTTAATAGTTTGGCTGCTATGAGATCAAAGTAAAATTACTATTGCTGTGGGAGAAAAAAAAAAGGGAAAGTGCATTACATTTCTATAAACAGAATCTAGGTAGAATTTTTTAGTTCAGTGGAAAAAGGAGTGTTCTGTGCCAAAGACCATTAACTAGCATCTGACCATTTCATGAAACACTTATGCATTTTGTTAATGTATTATTCTATTTCTAGCCTCAAGTGCTGAAAGTTAAAATGACAGAACTTGAAAGTACCAACAGAAAAATGAAATTAAGATGCTAGGAGTATGGTGAGGGCAAAGAATGTTTTAAACACCCTTGTAAAAACTGGATGGCTCCTTCTTCTGCATAGGAGCTGCATGCCTAATTACTAGTGTTATTAAGGACTGTTACCATTTACCAAACAGAAATGTTTAAATTTATTTTATCAGTGTTCAGAAAAAAGACTCCAAGGTGAGAGGTCAATGATCCAGACAGGTTCATTGATTTTTATATGCCAAATTAAAAATATATCAAATATATTTTATTGTGACATCTGTAAGTACTGCATAAAGAAATGGAAAACATGGAGATGATTTATTGTTGTTTTCCCCTTTTCATATTTTAAAAGTTTAGTAAGCTCTGATTCCTGTAGAGCATATGTTAACACATTCTGTCTCTGTTGTTATTAATTTTACTGTCTTGATTTTTAATAATACAATTTTCTTAATTTACTCTTAATTAACTCCTCTTGTCCATTTAATTAAGAGCAAAACATTACAGCCACTAGAGCTCATAAAAAGTCACATGTCAGAAAGATGGGCTTGCAGGTTTTTTGTATTTTTGAGAACAAAAACTAATATGCTTAACACTCAAAGAATATTATTAAAGACATGTTCCTACAACAAAAATATATTTCTGTCAGAATTTGGTATTTTTCTGAATGAGATTTACTAACTTGTATTCATGAAGTTATGTATAAGAATAGAAAATGTCTGATATTTTATTTGATTTGTATTGGCTAAAATGATATATTTTTAATTGTTTATATCATAATATTAATAAATGCCTAATAATGCAAGTATATTTTAACGTATCTTTATATGTATATTATCACTTCAGTAATTGCCTTGATGAAATATATATAGGTATTAATAGAGCTACACTATGTATAATGTCTGTATAAATAATTCAAGCTTTCTTAACCTAACATTTGTCAGCGCACCCAAAACTCATGCTAGCATGAGAGTGAACATGGGAAATAGGATAAAAATGCTCTTGCTTTTGCTTCTCTACTTCTAAAAATGTTTATGTAGAGGGTGCAGTGGAATCTGCATGCTGTGTGAAACCCTGGCTGCCCATCTCAGGCTGCCTGGGGAGGTGAAGGACTGTCTGTACTTCACCTCTCTTTATCCATCTCACAGTGGATAATTTTGCAAGTCTTCATTCTCAAGGGCCCTGCTTCTGCAATATTTGAGGGTGGGTTGTATGTTTTCCCATGAGTGACACTGAAATGTGCTCCCACCTAGGTGAGCAAAGCGTTACAGGAGAGCGGTCAAAGCCAAACCAGACCTCATCTCTCAGGTACTGCTTGGCACCTTGTCCATATTCCGGAGATAAGGCACTATTTTAACTGTTTCTTTCATAATTTTGTACTTATTGGTTACTTGTTGTTGACTAAATATGGAGTATGGACAGGGTTTATGACAGATGTCATTTGGGATGGAAAATCCTCAGTCGTGTTCTTGGTAAATGGAAAAGTATTTTCCATGTCCAGAACTGATATGCATATGTGAAAATTCCAAATACTTAGATATTTCCCTTAACTATTCTTTAAATGTGGTGTAAATTTCATTTTATTTTCTAAGGAAAAGTTGACTCATTATCATTCTGGTTGAAGCAGCTGTCTTTCCTAGCGTAGAGCTTTTTCCATTATTAAACTGATCCGTTAGAAAATTAAGTAATGTTAACAAGAAATTTCTCCTTAATATGCAATAAATATAGGTTGTTGGAATGATAAAAACAGTTTAGTTCAAACAATTTAATTAACATCCTTACAAGGATTGCTGAAAATAAAGTGCAAAATAAAATAAAATCACTGTCATGATCCTGACCCTGTGTTGCAAATTAAAAACACAGTTAAGTGTCATAAATTTCAGCAGCTCAATTTGGGTTCACTTAACAGAATTATGACAAAAGCAAATGTTTTGTCACTTTCAGACTGTTGCCAGGAAAAATTGTAGTGCATAATTAATGATAATCCACTCTTTAATTTGTATATATAAAGGCACAGGAAGTTGCCACTGATAGCACAGTAATAATGTAATTTTGAGTGTTAAAGAAATAGAACGGTTTCATCTAAAACAACGAGTTAGAGGAAGGATAATGAAAGGTGTCAAAGGCACAATAAATAAGATTAGAGTGGACAAGAAGTGAAAAGTATTAAGTGTATTGAAATTTTCAATTAGAAAGGCAAAGCAAATCCTTTATGAATCCACCTTCTTTTAAACCTTTTTGAATAAATGCTGTTGAATTGCCTGAATTATAGTGAGTGCAAAATCAAGCTATTTCAATGAAATGAATTATGGTTTTACGTAGTAACTCTAGACACTTAAGTAATTTTTAAGAACAAAGATAGGCTTTGGTAAGATGTTGGTAACCTGTGCTTGAACAGGCTAGTGGTAATTGGCTGATCACCTTCCTAAGCAGACCTGAAATATCAGAGCATCAGTGAAAAATGACAAAATACATTATGTGCTGGATACTATGACTCACCCTGCTTTCCCAGTTTCCTTATATGGATGGTGTTTCTGGGCAATGCATCCTGCCAAACATGAGCACTACAGAAAAGCCAACATGAGGTGAATGATTAGATGAAGACAGTTTTCAGCAGTTCCCTTCTGATATACTCATAACATGAATTGACATTGAATTTTCTCAGTAATGGAGCAGGTTTATCCACATGAGCCTTCTAATTTTGTCCTTCTTTTACTTGCTTAGGAAATGTGACAATTGTTTCTTCTACCCAAGGACAATTTCATTTGTTCAGACATGAATGCAGACTCAGCAAGCGTTAGGGACAGTGATTTTTATAACAATTGTGTAGCTGGAGGTGCTAGGGATCCAACCACCATTTGAATGCTTCTATCTGAGGAAAAAAGACGCCTGCTTAGGTGTTTTACTACCAAAACCACACCACTCTGCAGTTAGATCTCTTACAATCATATGTGCAGATTAGCTCCAGAGTAGCACAGGTGCCAGTAAGTGAGCCTTAAACCTTCCTAGTAAAAGTTTTACTTTTTTTTTTCCTTTTTTATAAATTTTTGTTTAATGAATTTAATGGTTTGTAGTTCTGAAAATAGTTGCCAATTGCTGTGTGAAACATACAGGAGAGTATGTGATACTTATGTTATATATATGTATGTTATATAGAGTATGTTATATGCTTATGTTATACTTTAATATGGTTATTTAGGGGTATATTTAATATAGGAAATCAATGTGCATGCCACACTATTTCAACTGCTGCAGAAGTTGCTCGAACTGCTGACTTTGGTAGGATTCTTTTTGCCTTCTTTAGTGAATCCTCTGCTGTTTCTCAGATTCCCAGGATCCTGCACAGAAAACATGAAATGCTGCTAAAGTTATTACTCCATACATTCAGAAAACTTTCTCTTCCAGCAGTGAAGAACCGATGTGTTCAACAGGTTATTCACAAGACCTGCTTTCCTGTAATCAACCTAAAAAAGGGCAGCTGAAATAAGCATGCTTTCAAAATACAATACTTAAGTCTAGATGGAATTTCAGAGTAATGTTTCATTCCTCTTGTCAACACATCAGGATAAAATGCTGTGTCAAAGACTCAGCATGGTAGAGAGATGAAAGAAAGAGGCAGTACAGAATTTATAATTTACAGGGGCACTATGACTACATCCATGCTAATAAACTCAGTGTGTAAATGCCACTGTCCACAAGTTGGCTGCTAGCTATGGCCTTTGGAAAGTCCAGCTTCTGCATGGCACCCATGGAGTCCCTGAGAAAGCACTACTTGACATGAGTCATTTTTAGGTTAGACAGCTGTGAGTCTTTTCTCAATAGCATTTCAGAGACTGTTCAATTTACTGGCACAGATTAGTAACCTGTAGGGCTCCTCTCCCCTTTTATATCTTTGAAATGTATTGTGACATAGGAGGAATCAAATTGGAGTTGTACCTCTGGTCTGTTCCTTCTCCTCACCTCACTCCTGCACCATGAACTTTCCCAGACTAAAAATAAGAATGATGTGAAGAGGAATACCTTCACAACTTTGCTTCACCTCCAGGAGCAGAGTTTACCTACCAACCCCTTCTACCTTTTATCTCTTAGCTGCCATTTTTAATGGTACACCCCATCAGAATCACGAGCAATTAGCTCCATTGTGTGCCATACTTACACTCCCCAGTGTTTGTTCCCTTCCCAGCTGAACCCATATGTGAGTTGAACATTGACATCCACCTTTGGCAGACAGATTCCACCATCCCTAAATGGATCCTCAGCATATCTGCGACACTTGCACCATATCACTGGCTTTCAAAAATGAATGTGTACAATTCTTATCCCAAAGAGATCAGATGCATTGATAATTGTTCTTTTATCTGAGATTATTATAAAATTCTTACCTGTTTCATATTTGGTAACTGAGGTATTGAAAAGTCGGGCAAACCCCTTCCCTAATTGCTGTCCGTTCTGAATTTTGAAAGCAGAAAACAATATTAAGAAATGTGAAAACAAATAGCCTTCAAACCTCAAACTCACTATGTTAAACCTTTTAAATGTATAGGAAAAAAAAAAAAAAAGAGAGAAATTCATAACTATCTTAGTGCATTTGATTACTGGAGCCACGTCCCTGTGAAATTGTAGGTGGAATGGGGAATGCTGAACCAACCAAAAGTAAGGATCAATATTTTAATTTACATGGGACATTTACATGGTGGGTGAGATAAATGGCTGGATATTTCCCTTTTCCTCTCACAGGAGCCAACTCCAAGAGGTTGGAGTGTAAGCAATTAGTTTCAGTGTCACAGGTAATCTTAAAAAGGTCTAACAATTTTAACTTTTACCTATGCAGTCTTTTATCCTCAGCTATTCATTCCAGAATTTTAATGAATTTTGGTTTAGTTGTTCATACATGAAACCATTTTTGCATCCTGTGATTCTAATCAGTTCTGGATGCATGCTGGTTTTGTGAATATATTTTAGTAACTCTTTCAAATGTTTCTAATTTAGTAGGAATCAGGGCTTTTCCCAATGCCATTTATTCTTCTGATAGCTTCTATGAAATTGTTCAGGTCTAGCAAAATTTCCTCATCAGGCTTAAAGACCCAGGCTCTGTGTTTCCTCTGTGAGTCTGATTTATGTTCTTGTGAGTGCAATAGATATAAAAATTTACTATTAATGATAAAAAATTCATATAAAAACCCACTGTAGTGACTAGTCCCTGCTACAGAAGGCTGCATGTAATAAGAACATGGAATGGCATTTGGTTAGAAGGCTTGGCACAAGTTTCTCCAAGGGAAGGGTACTCTAAATATGAACTCCTAAGTCTGAAGTACCATGTCTCCTCATGTACTTTTGGTATGACATCTGTGATTTTTGGAATATCAGTCTTTTTTTTTTTCTTCTGTAGAAGTCCAAAATATGTAGAGTCATTGCTGGCTGGACTCCCCTTGGATTTATTCCTCCTTCTGAGTCTGCAAGCTACATTAACCTTCCAGATTTTCCAGAGAATTAGATAGCTCAGCATTAATGTCCTCTGACTTTATGAGTGTAGTTTACATTATTATGAAAAATCCTATCTCTGAGTATTTGTAAGTATAGAGAAATAGGCTGCACACTGATGCATCCTTGTGCAACTGCTCTGCCCTCTCCAGCTGACCATGGAGGATCTGTCTGCCCAGCACAGGTTTCAAACTTTGCAGTCTGGCATAACTTCGGGGGGAGTGCTGCCCACCCTTCCCTTGTGCCACCCTATATCCTTCCTCAGCACATCAAGAAGCTCTTGCCTGATGCTTTGCACTATTTCAGTGTGAGCTTTCTGGAAACCAGGCAGCAGAGTCCCCTGTCTGCAGCAAACTCTCCAGCACAGCTTGCAAGATGCTTGAGCCCTGCAAGGTCCTTGGGGAAGAAAGGAGAAGGTGAATTCCTCCCTCAGTTGCCCCTCCAGGAACTAAACAGCTGTCTGCAGACTTGCTAAATGCATCCTCATGCCCCTGCTTGCCAGCTGGTGCTGAACTGCTGAGCTATGCAGTGGGACCTGCTTTGGTACAATGAACTGGCTGCAGGAGTCATCTGAAGTCATCTGATCATAACTGAAGTCATAAGGAAGGAGGGGAGCAAGGGGAGAATGGAAGGAAGAGAAGAGCACAAGAATAAATATTCTGTAATACTTTGATATGCCCAAGCTAGAAATGTGTTCTGTGATCAGTGTGCTAATGAAGCTCAGCTTCACAGAGGACAGCTGATGGCCACTGCACATTCACTCACCAAGCTGTACTGTGGAGAACTAGGATTGGAATGGCTGGTATATCAAAATATAAAAAGAGAGAGTAACTTGAAAATACAAAGAGGCTCTAACATTTCTCTTGTATCTTGTTTTTTTTATTACTTGCCTATGTGTGTGCATGTGGTTGCACATTTGAATGTATGTAACAACTTTTATCTTTCTAAAGTAGAAAACACTTTCTTATTTTTTTAGAAATAGTGATATTGCAGGTAATGATTTTACTTCTCCTGCATTCAAATGGCACTGAGTTGCTGAGGTATATTTTAAAACACAATGTGGACAGAAAAGCAATTCCATGCCACTAATCCATACATGTATAAGCATTAGGAATCAGGACACTTCATATAGTCCAGCTATTGTATAGCACCTTGCATAGCAAAGGTCTAAAACAGAGTTTGAAATGTCCTGGTTTGTTTCTTGGGTTTTAAGGTGTCCATGACTTTTTCCTTCTCCACAGTCTTTTGTATTAAGCAATAGAATCTGCTGCTTCAAAGAAGGGAAGATATTTAAAATAACAATTTCTTTCCACAGCTCCTTCCCACCTGACCTGGAAAATTTGGGGGTACAGGGCAGAATCCTGAGAAATGCTCAGCTGTTTGAGCTGGAGTTTTGTTTGTGCTTTGGGAAAGGGTTGGTGTATGGTTGGCTCATTTCATGCCTAAGAGATTTTCTCTCAAGTGCAGGAGGGGCAGAAAGGGCTCGGCCACTTTGAATACTCCTGTTTCCCTGAACTCTGTTGAGAATGAGTCTCCTAAGAGCACAGTATAATTGTGATCACAGTGATAGGGGAAAATGAGCTCTTCAGTGTTGCTTTGACCCAGTTCCTCCCAGTCAGCCTGCTGGTTCTTTACAGACAGTGCCTTATGCCTCAGAGAGCACCAGATTTGCAAATTTTGCTCTTGAGTTTATCCCTGGAATTTAATTGAACCTTTCACTTTCATCATAAGAAAGATATTTCCTATACCTTAATCCAAAATCCATATTCTAAAGACTCAGTAAACTACCCTTTTTCCTTGGATATTCAGAAGGATTTTATTTCTTTCTGTGAATAATATCTCTCTGCAAAGTGGCTAATAGTTTCATCTGCTTTTATATTAGCAGTAATAGTAGTGCTGCAAAGACACCATTTTTTGGCAATACAATTGAGAGGTTTACAGCACTCATAGCTTTTAAGATCCCCATTTAACACAACATTTAAGCACATATTTACAGCAAATTATCTGAAGCAGGAAAGCTGGGGCAAAATACTTCTGAGCCTTTTAAACAAGGAACCACAGACCTTTTTGGAGGACATCTACTGTTTTAAAGTTGTTTAGCTACCACTCTGGAATCATTTGTTCTACAGAACTCTTCTTTGGGGTCAGCCTTATGCTATAATGCTTTGGCCATCACAAGGGTATCCAGCTTTGGATGACAGTCCTGAAGGAAATTGCACAGATCTGTACAGCTTTCTGTGATTTATTTCAAAGGCCACACCTCAGAGCTTGCTGCTCACTACTGTGCAGTTTTGCCTCACAAAAAAAAAAGGGTGTATTATTCTACAAAACAGAGCATTTAAAATGGAAGCTTGTGTCATCTCCATTCTCTTTCCCTCAGCATCCCTTTTGTCCTTGCACTCTTCTGCCCCAGTTTCTTCATTTGGACCATGTTGCAAGTCTGAGGATGTTCTGTACTTCCCTCCACTATTGGGTGTACCAGATAAAAGGTCCAATAAATAACTTGATCTTTCTGGCAATCCACTGAATATTAAAGCAAAATATTGTATATCTGTCAAGACAGATCTGGTAAGAAACCAAGTCTGTGTACATGCTCAAATACATAGATGAAAAAAAGCATAACGTAGCTAAAGATTGAGGAGACTAGAGAGTGAAGAGTAAGTGGAAAGTGATTAAATGGTAAGTGATATCTTAAAAGCATATGAAAGATTTTAAAAGGATCCATGCAGAAAACAAAGAGCTATTAGTTAAAAAAGGTAAATTGCAGATAGCACTACTCTAATATCAGTCCCACAATAGCCATCAGAGATGAACCAGTAATGTAATTTCTTTTAAATGGATGCTATTCTAGTCACACTTATCATTTGCAGAGAAATATTTCTAATATCTATATCAGATGATAAAACTATTTTCATTTATTATTGTACTAGATTTTTTCCCAAGATTCCTACCACATTTTCTTCTTCCTGCATATCATTTTTTTTGCCTCTATAACAAATACTGAATTTGTAAAGTTGCCTCATTTAGGTTTTTTTATATGTGACTCAAATGTTGATAGAAATTCTAGAAATAGGAAATATTTTCTTCCTTTAAAAATGAGATAAGCCTTTCTGAATTTCAGCCTATATGTAAACACAGATATAAATGTACTGTACTCAATATATATTTATACTGTATAATTTAGATATATCTCAAATAAATAGTTTTTAGTAATTTCTGCAGTAGTCAGTTCTTCTCACAACACTTAAACGGGACAATCTGGTTTGCTTACTTCTAAATGAAAAATAAAATCTAGATAATGTTTAGAAGTGGATTTTTGCTGATTTAATGAGTGATGGATCATGGTGAAATAATGCAATAAGTACGTGCTGTTGCCTTTGGGGAATAAAGCAAAAGGGTTTTTCCCATTTTGTACATTAGAACCACTTTGTAGCTCAGACTTCATCTCCATTCAGAGTGGTGTTTAACCCCACTGTCTGGTTATTATGCCTCTGGTATAAATACACCAAATGTTAGCAGCATTGGAGAAGACATAAATGAAACCCAGCAATATTACTGATAGAGTCTGTACAAAGTTTGCTGCACAGCCAGCTGAGAGGAGTAATTTCTGTTTTCCAGTCAGTAATTGGAGTGTAAGATGCACTATGTTTCAAGGCCTTGAAAGCTTGTTTTTTAATGAGGCTAACAAGGTAAAATCATCTATTTTATCTGACTGAAGGTAGGGATGATTTGACTGTGATCTATGAATACCTGTGTAAGGAAGATATTTCTTCTCATAGAAGGTTCTGTAATCCAGTAGAATAAAGTGTAATGAGATTCCGTGTTTGAAAACTCAGAGCTATGCACATTCAGACAAATATTACAAGAGAAAAGTCAATTTACATTGGAATAACTAAGCTAGAGATCTCTTGGATTCTTTATCACTGTGTAGGATACATGCTTTGCACTGAAAAAAAATGATAATGGCGCTTGCTTCCCTAGGGGTTTATTTTATGGTCTTGTGCCTATCTTCACAAAACAAGCCTTCCCCTTCTTACACTGAAGCAGTTGGGCTCATTGAGGCAGAAGAACAATATAGTCAACCAGAGTTTTCACCAAAGAGATTTGGTATTTGTGTGCTTATTTGAAAGATGAATGCTGACAATAAATTATTTTCCCTTAACTAGGCCTTCCCTGCTACTTAATGTATGATTGCAAGTACGGTACAATCAACTAGAAAATTCTTTAGCACACTGATATGCCTGCTTCATTGTTAATTTTGATATCTGTGCTTGTTAATATGAGTTACTACTCTTATTTAAATCAACTATAAATCTTAACACTTGAGGTCCTTTTCTGTAGCATGCACAAAGATGTCAATTTCTGATTCAGTGACTGCTCTTAAGGAAAATAAATTTAAGAGATTTAATTCTGTATTTTAAAAATCTATATGATGCTGCTTTTATAATTACATATAAATCCAAAAAAGGGGCAAAAATGACCCTTAGTCAAGAAAATGTGTGCATTTCATTGCCATAAGTCATATCAAAATGTTCTCTCTTGTTAGCTTCTTTTTCAAATTAGGGTCTATATTGTTTAATTAGTCTTGTAAAACTTTTCAGAAGACAGGCATAAAGCATTCTATGTCAGGTAAACTAAAAATGGAAAGCAAATTAAAGAAATATTGAAAATAGACATCAATCAGTAGCATAAAGTGGAATACTTTCTTCAATCAACTGTAGTTGAAGTATACCAATTTTAGATACAAACAGCTATTTTGAGGTAATTTTTAAAAGATATTAAAGTAGGATGCTTTTCTCTGTGAAACTGGTATTATTACATTTTAGCTGAAGCATACCAATTAATTCTACAAGTCATTAGATTTTTTTTTTTCAAATTAGTTATGGTAAATTCGTTTTATTCCTTCAAAATCAAAGCGTATCCTATCCCATCTCCCTTGAGCTTTTTATCTTTAACAAAGTCCCAATCATTTCCCACAAAAATAACTCTAGTGTTTCAGCTTTCAGTAATTGGATGGATAGAATAAATAAGTTCTTGGCTAGATAGCAGTATTTGCTTTAGATTCACAACATTTTTCTATAGTTTAGAGTACCATGAAACATCTGATCTGAATATGAAAGAAGTTATTCTATAGTGTTTAAAATATACTACATATCAGGTTCTGAGAGTTTACATTGATCTAATGCATTGAAAATGTAGAAGATTGTGTGCTGGAAGAACATTTAAGAGATTTGACTGTTTTAGCACTTCTACTTACAGACTGTACTGATATCATATGCTTGAAAAACAGATATCTGTAAAACACCTTCTAAAACATAATTTAAATTTTCCATTATTAAAGCATTAAAAACTTTGAATGTCTGCTAAAAGTTGTAAGGAACGTACGTGACTGTACCTTCTAATAAAGTGCAGCTTTCTCCCAATTCCCAAACCCAAATTTACTTACAATGCCATTTTAAGAAGTCTTACAGCTTTGAGAAATTATGAACATGGTTTCTCAGGCAACTCTACCAGTGTAGACTGCAGAACATGCTGAACAAGAGCATCATAAAAGATGTGAATTATTTGCCAGGGCAGAGAAGAGCTGTGCTCCCAGATAAGAACTGGAGGTGCTCAGCTGGGATGGCGGGAGGGAAGGGGAGAAGGGAGGCTGCTCCCACACTGCCCTTTCTCCTGAGTGGGTTGGGCAGACTACAGACCTTAAGGACACTCAGGGGAAAGAAACAGACCCCTTTTTTCTTTTCATATGCTGAGCAGCCTCCATGCTCTTTCATTCTGCCTAAGATTGAGACTGCAGAAAATTATTGTACTCGGGAAGCATAGCTCCACTTATGCTTCTATACATTGCAAGCCTCAGTAGATGTTTATAAACACGACATGTACTCACAAACACAAATACAGGCTGCCATTGAAACCTGGTCGAGCAGCCTTCCTATCATTTATTCAATTTGCAGAGTCACTCTGTCTTTTTAGTCCCATTTAAGCCAGGTTCTGAGCATCATATTTAAAAGTTTTGGTTGTTGGAAGACCCTTGTTGAAAAGCCATATAAGCTGCAAGCATATGAATATCAAAGGATCAAGTGGTATTTGTGTGGGGAGTTAAAAGTCTTTGGCCACAGTGAACTGTCATATTCCAGCTGAGTAATTCCTTTCTGCTTATTCATTTTCATACTATATTCACACCAATAATTTTTGTACGTATTTAAATGTTAAATCTTTATACCTCTATTGTGTCTACTCCTGTGGCAGAATGGGAATAAAGTAATTTTTGCTTTTCTTCTATGAAAAAATCCACGGAGCAGAAATCCTGTGGGAAGTTTTATGATTTTTGTTGGCTGAAAACACATAGCCACCAATTGATTTATTTTTCTCTGTCTGTAAACACTGATCACTCATATAGCACTGTAAAAATAATTAATAAAAAGAAGTGATGTGTTCCCAGGTTTTGCTTTTGCTAATAACATTTTGTTTAATGGGTGTGTCAGATGTTCTTACAACAAAATGAAATATTGAAAGAAAGATATTGAAAAATGTACCAGTCCGCGTTAAAGTTTTTTTGAACAGTTGCACATATTAATTTATCTGCAGCCCAGGCAATGAACAATAAAGGAAAAGCTCTATTTACCTGGTGTTGGTGTGACCCAGTGCAATAGTTTTGCTACCTGACTGGTGAGGCAAAAAGTCTATTAACATGACTCAATGCAAGTTCAGATGGAAAATATGAAGTAACTCCAGAGTGGTCTAAGCCTTCAGAAGCTCCAGACAAAGTCCTCTGACTCTGTGATGGTAGGACTTGTAGCACAGGTAATCATTTAACTCTTGAAAACACCTAAGGCTCTCAGACCTACCATCAATCTGTCTTTAACACCCGGCTGCATGACTAGCAGAAGATATGGCAATTTTATTCTGACTGCAAATGCTTCTCTGCAGAATTTTTAATTAGTGAATTAGAGACAGAACCTGTTCCACTTCCATCCTTTATAGAAAATAAAATATAGAGTTTGGAATTCTGGTTATGGGATCTGAATTTACTTTTTTCACTCCTGCATCTGACTGTACACAGAAAACACTGTGTTTTCTTTTTGACATATTAGGCATGTTAGTATTCCATCCAGAACTGCCGGGGTCTTCTTAGGCAACATTCAGTTTTTGTACTACTAGAATGTGGTATAACCCTGAGAAGTGTATCAAATAATGAAGTGTAATGGGAATTCATCTTTGTCAGCCCCTATAGTTTTGGGGCCAGCTGAGGATCAGGGTAGATTTTGGTAAATTGCTATGTAAGTATTTGTTAGTAAAATTTCAGCCTTTCATTTTTCCATCTCTTGGTTTCCATGTGATTTTGTGTTATCAGATGCTCACTGTTACTGAAGGGTAGTACACACATATACTTTTTTCTTACTGATCTCTTAGATGTGCTTTGAGAGGGAAGAGCTGTCCATTGGAGACAGTCTGTGCCGACAGACTGAAGTTGAGTTGTGCCAGAGAGCATTCCTCTGCCCAGTGTTATTGCCTGTTCTTGCACCTAGCCACACAGCTGGTTGTTACATTGGTCCCAGCCATGGAGAGGCAAATTGTTAGGATTTTACTGTCATATGTATTACCCTGCTATAAAGAGTGTAATTTACCTATTCAATTAACATGAGCCATGGTTGTAAGGGCTGCCATTTGATTTTCTAAACTGCATGGGCATTTCATAATCAACTTGTAAAAACTGGGCCATGATGCATTAGGAGCTATTAAGCCATCATTTACAAACACTTTGAAATAACGCCGAGTTCCTTTATGCTTAAAAGAGGAAATAACTGATGTATTTCAGTTTGGTTGCATTTGATAAATTCATGCAAGGAAAGCCTAAAAGCACTGTTAATTAATCAAAATCAAACTAATGGAGCAAACACATTTGTGAATCAAGGGGGAGGGGAGATTTTTAATAGAGCTCAGGGGAGTCAGTCCCAACTTCCGCTGAATTTAAATGGGAATTTGCTGCCTTGATGCCTTGGGTGTTTCTGAAAACCTCAGCCTAAGCAACTGTTTGTGTCCCTTCCCATCCTCATTTAGAAGAAGCTGTTGATGAAGTAACAGCTAATGTTTAATGGCATGTATTGTGTTTATGCATTTAGCATGCTGTGTGTGTCATATGAACATTCAAAACAAACAATTCCACTTTTCCCTACATACCTTCAAAATAAAGAGATTTTGGACACTACTGTTTCAAATAGAATCAAATTTTTTCTTATCTTTCAATATAAATTTTACATCAAAATTAAAATTGACATTGAGCAAAGTCAGGGACAATAGTGTGGAGAACCATAAAGAATTCAGTGTTTCCTGTGGAACCTTAAAATAATGCTTCCACTGGTAATAAATATAAATTAATTTAATCTAATAAGGACTTTATTTCATTAAAATCTACAACTGACACTACTATGGGGAGATACAATATCTTTTGAATTAAAAAACCCTTAGTGAATCTGTGTCCATGACATGTAAATTTCCATCAGAAATAGGAACCATTCTAAAGTATTGGTTTTTACAAACATGTAAACATGATATCCATTTAGACCTGCCTTATTGATTTTTATTTAAAAAAACATTTTTGGATAACATGCTTTTCAATAGTATCTGCTATGAACAGTATGTTAATTTTTTTATCAAACATTTTGTTTTCCAGGTTTTAAAAAAATGGAAAAGTTCATGGCTGCCAGGTTTCTGACTGAAAGCACACCTATTTTTTTTCCTACTTGTAAATGCCAGTGTGGTGTTTGGTATGAAATGCATCTACCTGGAGATGTGGCAGCCCTTCTAAATTAAAAAAAGATATTGCAATATCTTTTGGAATCTCTAAAACAAGAAACAAACAAACAAACAAAAAAATCTGAACTGTTTTTTTTTAAAATAACTGGAATAGGATGAGGGGGGCATTTTCCTGTTTCCCTTAAAAGCAATGGAAGTACTTCACCCAATAGGCTGAGGACTCCAGTTTTGTAGTGTGTGTTCCATGAGGTGCCTCACCCTTAGATTCTCCCAATTTTCACTCTCTGAGACAATTTAACATTGTTGTGCAATGGGCAGCAAAAAATTGGCACACAAAATTTTTCCTAAATGTTATTAATTTATTAATTTTATATAGGAAAGATTTGTGTAATAGGTAAATGTAAATGATGAAACTTAGTAATGAGCACCTGAGCATATTTTCAGAGTCATCACCACAGGGCATAATATCTTCCATTTATAGCTATCTAAAATGAGAGAAGCTATCTAAAATGACAGAAGGCTACGTACCTTTCCTGATTCAAGTTCCTATCAAAGCCATACAGGAGTCACTCATTTTACATATGTTGTAGCAAGTACTTCTTAGTACATATTTGAAACTTATTTCTGAAAACCTCAATGATGCACAGGAGAAAAAAGGTCAAGACAGGTCAAGATGCTGATAAGTAATTTTAGTGAATTAGTACACATTGGGCTAATTTGCTGACCACTTTAAAGATGATCAGAATGTGACAAACACAAGAACAGTGATACAGTTTATTGGCAGGACACTTGTGCTCTAAGAATAAAGCACACTACTACTTTTTAAGACAATAGCTTCCAGTACAAACTTTAGAAATGTTTTCCTAAGCTATTATGCATGGGTATTTAAATTATGCTTATACAATATTGTTTGTTTGTCAGGACATGGTATATGACAAGCCTTACTCTTTGTATTTTAGATTTTTCATACACCCACTAAAGCCTAAAACTAAAGGTTACACAAAAGAGCTGCCAGAACTTTCTAAGAGCTTTCCACAAAAGGTGGAAGGTCGCTTGTTTTGGAGGAAAGATATTAGCTAACACATTTAAAAGTAATTTTTTGAGAGCTGTAGGTGGTGTCCTTTTGGATATCACAGAACAAACAAGAAATATGCTGGATCATGTGAGTAATAAGTCCCAAAGTTTTATGTATGCAACATTGTTATGCCTGCTGCTATGAAAATTTGTCTCTGAATCTCTGAACATTTGTGTTAGAAAATCTGAGTCCTGATAAATAAATTGTTCTAACTGGAATACCAACTGTAGCTTTTCTCAGACTATGTTGTAAACAAGTGTATTTGTTAGTCAACTGAACCGTATCTACAATACTTTTTAGGAATGCTAACCAAGGGAACTTGGGATTGTTCATGAAATTGCCATTGTTTTTATGTTATCATTTAGTATATTTAAAAAGTAATCACATTCATATTATTGTCACTGGCTAATTTTGGTTTGGATGGAGGCCTGCAGAGTCCTAGGTGAAATCAATGAGTGTTGAATATCTAAATAGTTAAAGACAAAGGACAATTGGGCATTCCCAACAGTGCCCTGCATCAAGTAATTTCAAGATCCAGGACTCAGAGCTGTATTTCTATCTAAATACATAATAGATAGGAACCATCCATGTATAACATAAGGACAGTGAGACAAGAGGAAAATGATAGTTTAAGAAGTTTTTCTCTCAGCCTTCTCACTTCTGTTCAATGTCAGTAGAAACTCAGATGAAATGTAAAAAGCTTGTGACATTTGAACAACAGGGGAGAGAAAAGGCTGGGAGGGGGCGAATGGAGACTGAGTGCTACAGCTTCACTCTGCTAGTTAACGTTCAATAAAACTTTCACAAACCACCACAAATCACTCTACACATTTCATCATTTGAAGCCTTTTTATTTCATGTTTTCTGAGCCCCTGAAGAGTCATTTTAATTCCTTTCTTGTGATGTTTTCCTTTGAGACACAGAAGCTGGAGAGTAAACTTGAAACCCTATAACAAAAAAGCATGTTTGTATTCTTTTGGTTTTTAGAGGGAATTGGATTAAAAAAAAAGGAAGAAAAAAAAGAAAAAATATATAAACAGCATTCTATCTGTAAAAGTTGCATGCCCAGAAAATATCTGTCTAAACTTCAGCTACTAATTTTTTTCTTTCTTTTATTTTGATAGTTACTTTGCAGACTGTGAGAGCACTACCCAAATTCAGCCTGGCAGCTGAATTTGAGAGAGGTCTAGGTATCTTTCTTTTAGATATGCATGTTGGAAAAATCTTAGTATATTTTGCTAATTAGTTCCTCCCTTCCCATAGTTTTTTCTTAGTATTTCACTGTTTTCCATAGTATTATTTTCCATAGTATTTCACAGTGATATAATAGCTGTAGGCCAGACCACTGTTACTTTGATGAGTAAAGATTTCCAGCTGATTATATCACTCATCACTTTCAGGGGAAATACCTTGGTTTTTTGTTTGGTTGGGGTTTTTTGAGCTAAGCAAGTTTTGGGGCACCATGTAACTTGAATTGTCAAAGCAATGTGTAGTCTGTGTACCCAGTATGGAAAATCAGGACTCAGTAACAGCTATAAGATACAAGCAAGTTATATCAACTAGAAAAGTCTAGTCAACTGTGAATTTACTCAAAGCAAAGATTTTTAGACTGGTTAGATCCATCAAAATGAAGTATTCTAATGTAACAATGCAAAAAAAAAATTGATCCAAGAAAAAACCAAAGACATATTTTATTTTGGTATCGTAAAATCAAAATATTGGACTTTCAAAACTGAGGTTTGAAATACGAATTCCAGAAATGCTGAGATTTTCTGCAGGACAAAAAATGTAGATCTCAATTAGTATCATCCTAACTGTTTAAATTTGCTAATGATGTAATTATTCCTTGTACATTAATGGTTTTTCTAGTTTTGCCTAAATATTCATTTTTTGGTTTAAATTCTAGAAAGAGAGATAAAAGGGGCTACATAGACAAGTCTTGCAATCCCTCTTTGCTTAGCTTTGATTTCAGCACATGGAAGTGTGTTGTGACACAGCATGCTGGCTAAGAAGAGGAGGCTAACCTGTCATTTGAACTGTCCCAGGTGCTGTGGTGAGGGTCTGTGCTCTTCTATAGGTAACTTATGTCTTCTATAGACAAAAGCACTTTCATGAAGTTTTATTTTACATCTTGTCATGCACTCCTGGCAGGCATATAATGAATTCAGCAAGAATGCGCGCATGGAGGAGAGGAAGAATTTGGCCAAAACCAGTTAATTTTATCAGCCTTAATTGCAAGTCTCAGAGATGTGTTTGGCTTTGTTCCTCCCTAAACATTTTCTCAGTCTGGAAGACACAGATGCGGAAAAGTAACCAACATAATATTTCCCACAGTTAGAAGATTTGCACCTAAAAATGGAAGAGGCTGAGCCTGGGTTTCTCTGAACAGACAGATTGAAACCCTCTAACAACATGGTCCTCTGAGAAGAGCTTTCAAGTACCCAGCTGAGACCAGTTTGGCTATTGCACCCTCTTCTACCTCTTTAGAAACAGGGAGCTCTGGGTGCAGGGACAGGGAGAGTACATGAGGCTTGGTGGTGAGGGAGATGACCTCAAAGAGAATGCCTATTTTTCGTAGATTCTTCATTTTATTAAAAAAAAATAAATCAGATTATGCAATTTGCAAAGAAATCTCCAAACTGAAACTCCACCATCAGATGATGAATTTTAAAATGAATGTTCCTGTGTGAAGCATCCCTTGCTAGGCTAACCTATAGTCTGACATTTGGGACACGCTGAAGTATATGCTCAAACTGTAAGTTTACCATGTAATCTTTTAAAAGAGAAAATTAACTCTTTTCCCCTCCATGAGAAGAGGATTTATGGGTTTAAATCAATGGCAAAGCTCAGATTACCATCCAGCCTTTTAATGGGAGAGGGATAACGTGTCAAAGACACTTCAACTCTCTGGCTGCTGTTGGCAAGAGGTGTCCTTACATTCACATACCCATTGCTGTGAATTAAATGAGATTAGGATAACTGGTTTGATTTAGCCTGAAGAAGGCCACAGTGCCCTTCAGATACTTAATAATAAGTCAAGACAACTGTTCCATGGACTAAGGTAAGAGATGAGATATTGCTCAAAAGGTATTCAGGGAAATGGAACTAAAATGTACAAAAATGTTACAGAATCTGCACTACTGAATATTTAGGCAAGGACAAATATCTGTCTAAGATGGTTTATTCATAAAATACTGTGTCAGGGAATTATATGACCTCTAAAGGTCTCTCCTCACTTTTTCCCCAGCTCTGTTCCTTTAGGTTCCTGTGTTGGGCCTGTGAATGCCATATGCATTGCACCTCTTGGCACGAGAGTTCAGGGAATTCCTTTGCAACACGGCGTGGGGTATCTCAGTAAGGATAATTAGTGCAGACAAACTACTCTGCTAATTTGCATATACAGCCTCCAAAACTGATGTCATGCTTCTTCTGGGGTCCTTGGATGCCATCCACTTTCCTTTGCATGTTGTATTTTCTTACTACTTAAGCTTCCACCAGTTGCCAGCTGGTAATTGATATTTCTCCATCCTTCCAAGTTCCCTTCTATACATTACCTCTAATTTTGATCCATTGACTCTAAAGTATTATTAATAAGCATTGCACATATTTAAAGGACTTTTTAAAAGTTAAAAAGCAGAGCAGTTATGTTAAAGATATTAGCAAGATGAAAGATTTTTTACACCTTTTTAAACTCATTGACAGATATTCAGCACACATAAAATCTCCCACATATATATATGTATGTATATATAATGTTTTAGAGAAGACATAAGAAAGGCAAAATATGAAAACATGAAAAGTGGTGATTCTCTTTTAATTTGGGTCTTCATTTAAAAAAAAAAGGGGGAGAAGCCTACAGCATTGCTTATTTTCACAAACAATTCCATTTGTTTTGTGCTTTTTAGTTCAGGCTGGAGAGAAGTTGATTTACATAAATTGACGGCACATGTGTGTATATACACTTCACAAGGCCATTTGGAAGCAAGCAGTTAAATTTACCTGCTAATTGTGAACTGACAGAGGTTACATACAGTGTGTAAGTCTAAAATTACTGTAGGAAAAAGCAGTTAGAGGCATGTTCTCATTCAATAAACATTCTCCTCTTCTGCACGGATGTTTCTGCGGGTTTTTAGCTTCTTGGATAAGTGTCACTGTTATAATCTTTTAATTAATATTGTGCTGTAGAGTGAAGGCATGAATGGATGCTACTGGCTGTTATTGCCATAGTGCCCAGAAGGATGCTACTGTTTTGCCAAAAATGTTCTGTCACTAATGTGAGGCCTGTTGACAGACTGTTGTTTATATGTGTCAACATGATGCCAAGTCGATTGTTTCACTACAGGAATCCTGGCTTGGCCCCAGTGGCTGTCTGAGGCTCTGTAGACAAAAAGATACTTTTATAGTGGCAGCAAAAGTGAACAGCTTTTTGGACTTTTATCTTGATCTCAGAGTAACTGTTCTCCCATATAGATGCTAAAAGGATTAATAATCAGGAAATTTTACATACAACTTGGTACATCATATTTTGTATTTTCTGGACAGAGGAATGAATTTGAATTTAAGTGGGGCTGTTAAGTGAATCTAATCTAATTATTGTACTAGATGTTTAATCATATTACTCAGAACCAAGCATAAAACATTGTAACATGTCTGAAAGTCTGTTTTTGTGCAAAAAGTACCATTTAAAAAAAATGTCTTCTATTTAGTCAGAGCAAATAAGTAGATTCAGCGTGGGTGGAGAACTGCAGTGCAAATTTCTTAACACGGACCTTGCCTTCTGGGGTCGCTGGATTCCATGCTCAGACTCTGTTCTACACTTCTGCTTTGTGTAGCACATGACAATTAAGAGGCTCCAGTGGTGTAGAAAGAGGAAGCTGGTGCTTTCTGTTTCCCTCAAAGAGTTGATTTATTTTTAATAACTCTGTTTGTCTGCTTCAGAGGAAGAGAACTGATTATTGCTCAGTTTGAAAGCTTAATATTTAAGTAAATATGTTAATTTAATGGGAGAAATCTTATCTACTATTTAGAAAAGGTCATCTAAAGAGCAATCTTTACTATTTCCATCTTGATTCCTTCTCATTGGTTTATCTCAATTTCTCTCAAACTAGCATTACTACTGAAAAAGTGTCTAATTTCTTGCCCAAACCAGTGGGATGTTTGTTACAACTATATTGCCAACTGTCACTTTTGGGCAGAATCCTTAAATACGTGGTCCTGTCGTCTAGTCAGAAAAATGTCTCCAAATCTCACATGAAAATGCCAGAAAAATCCATCACAAGGATGTAGAAATTGTGTGAAAAATACCTCCAGCTTTTGATCATTCTGCCCAAGGCTCACCACATGGTATCCCAAATATTCTTTGGAGATGCAAATTCGGCGTAGCTGGTGCTATAAGTCAGTGATAATAATGAGAGTTCTGTTACTCAGAAATGTGATCAATCATATTTACGTGTATCCCAGGCTGAACTGCACTACTGGAGAAAAGACTGACAGTGTGAAGGACCAAGTCTTTCCAGGTGAGCTTCAAAGTGCCACCTAATAATCACATCAGGACCACTACTACTCGTAACAAATTGTCAGTGCCAGACCTGTATTTCTCCTCATAAAGGTCAGACTTTGAAATATTTGCTTCTGATAAAATATACTTCCTTTGTAACCTACAGACACAATTCAACTACTTTGGTCTTTTGTCCCCAGTCTTTAGGGAGTAAAATATTTCTCCTTTAAATCCAATAAGCCTGGCATGTGTACATCTTTTCTAGCATATGCAAGAGGTATTTCTTAGGACCTTTTTCCATGTAGGCAAATCACAAATCTTTTAGCTGTTTCACTACCCACTACACCATCTTCTACTTCCTGCCCCTGCATCCCACCAACAACATTCCCTGTGGCTTGATATTCCTGCCATAATGGAGAAAGGAAACTGAAAATGGACTGCAAAGTATTGTTATGAAAGTCAGATAAATTCAAGGCTGATGATCTTATCTAAAAGACCTGGCTCCAGGGATCTTCACTGTAGTTTGGGTACCAGCATATTTCTGGTTTTCTGCATCATATTTGGAGGCAGAAGAGTTATTACAGTGAAGGATTTATCTGTCTTCAACGTACCAAGGTTCAAGCAGAAGATGAGAGTTTTAGTGATAAATCCATACACAATAAGGCAGACTGACTGGTTTTACCTTTCATCCTCTCAGAATTTTGGTTACAGATATTTCGATTACACCTATTTAGAACAGAGTGAAGGGGGCAATATATAGCCTTTATGTCCTTTGTATAGCTTGATTAGTACCTTTTTTAAAGTACTAATCAATTTTTTTAAGGCTTCCTTTTTCCTTTATTTAGATATCTAAAAACCCAGATCTTTGTTTTAAGGCTCTAAGAAGGCTTTAAGGAAATGAATATCTCTTTTTTCTTTTTTTTCTACTTAAATTGTAGTTGCGGAATTCTAAATTATGTATCTGGTAGAGTGTATGTAGTGAGAAAAGAGCAAATGCCAAATGAAGCCAATGACAGTTTTAAAATTCATGAAAAATCCAAGCTAAAATGAGAAGCATGAACACTATAAATCATTACTTCCCTGCCTCACAGCCAGCTAATTCAAGAATCTGCATCAGTTTTATTTTGCCAGTTGTGTAATCTTACACAGGCATTGAATTTTGGGAGTCCAACTAGCTGGTGAGGAGTTCGGTTCTGGCCCACCCCACCTGTACACAGAACCTTCTTCTAAGAGGTAAGGTATAAAAAGATTTTTTTTTTTTTTCCCTAGGTCAGTCCTTGTCTGTGCATGCTGAAATTGGTCAGCCTTCTCTTGGCTCACGCCATCAGACAGGGATGTGGTCTCACAGGCACTGGAGATCTGTCATCTCATTTCCAGATGCATTGTAGGTAGATCAGATGGGTTTTCTAGCCTCTTCAGGGGATGAAAATATATGGATATCACATATCACCAAGTTTTTCTTCTCACCGTGACAATGTGACTTTTGCAGATAGCCTGCTGTTCCTAACACGTCTCAAAGAGGAGGTGTTTCAGTCTTCAGAGTGAGAAAGAGTTGCCTTTGACTCATCACTGGCTTTTGACAGTTTTGCTGAACTAGGGCCAATAGTTCCTTATTTTCTACTTGCTTAAAATCACAACATATCAAATTGCATTTGTGTGAATAACATGCTTTGGAATGCTTATTAGCAACAACTAAAATTTAATGTTGTAGTTAATTTAGTTAATGTTTAAAGTTATTTTCCAGTCATAGGATTTCTCTCTTAACCAATAGCAAGTAGTTCTGCTTAGCTAGGTAATTTTAGACTATTTATAGTTATTATTATTTTTATTATTTTTTTGCTAGACACCATATAGCTCTAAATAGGCACGCAGTGCACAGATATCACACCATCTAGGTAATCAGTCTTGCAAGGATTTCTTATTTAGTCAGACCCCTTAGTCCAAGTGTAGATGTTTAGCACATTAAGAAATAGCTTTTCTCAGACCACATGTTTGGCTCGATATTTTGAGATACATTTCAGATTGAGATTGCAATCTTTATCTTGAGCAAATGGAGATCTAATTAAAAATATATTAACTTGTCTTTCAGCTAGCCTAGTTTAGCCAATGTCTGAAAGTCAACAGCTTTTCAGTTTCATATATCTTAATGGTGGTCTATTACCCTTGATTCATGCAGCTTCCACAGAAATTAATAGGAATTGCTTATACTGAAGAAATAAATTCATATCTCTTTTCTTCTGTACTAGCATGATTTTACAAAAACGGAGCAGCTGAAATTAGTGAAATGCTACGACTCCTTTATTTTTTTTTCTGATTTGATTTAGACTTTGAATCGAAGATTTTATTTGTAATGTCTATAGAGTAATTTTATGGCTCCCATTTCTCCCAAATGACTACAAGCAGGAGCTAATGCAGACATGTGCATTTGCTGTAAGTTTTTAAAGCTCCTAGTAGCAGCTCCTTTTCTCACTTCCCGATGGGAAGGACCCATGGATATAAGTCACCTAACAAAAACTGAGCAGAGTGGATGCATAGCATGAGGTGGCGATGTAAATCCTTCTTTCACTACAATCAGGTCATGGCTATAGACTGTAGGCTGGCTTCTCTTGTTAGGAGAAGAGTGCTCTAATATGAAGCTGATTGAGTTGCCATTTACCCCTCAGCCTGTCACAACACTGAGAGCGCACCTTTATCCAGAGGACCATTTGCAAAGCTGAAATAAGTTAGACCCGGTAGGAGGGCCAGTCCTGCTCAGATCCCACACCTGAAGCTCTGTGGCAACTTTAAAACGTTACAGAGGTGCTGCTGACCTGAATTAGACATTAAGTTGTTACTTTTTTCTTTTTTTTTTGGTGGCCCTTTTTGGGTATTTATTATTTTCTCACTTTGCTGTTTAGGTTATCAGAATGGAAAAAGTATTCCTAGGAAGTTCTATGAATTACAGAAATCTCAGTCATTTTCTGTGACGAGGTCACAGAAAATATTCCTAAGTGTAATTCTGGAAGTAAATGCATGCTCTGAGAAACAAGAAAATAGTCCTGTACCTTAGCATTTCAGTGCTGTTGAGTAAGAATTTTCTTCTTTGTGCTCCTTAAATGAAATATGCTTCACCTCAGAATACTGCCTGACAGATAAATATTTATTTGCAATAGTTCCAACAGCTCTGCATGTTGCCATTTTAACAATAACAATATTGGCATCAGAGCTTAGCTGGCAAACATGTTAATAGTGCAGAAATTAAAATGGGAAACATGCAGCTCTCAAACAGGTGAATGTGAGGATTCTATAAGGGCTTTAAAAATATTTTGCACAAATTTCTCAGGCACAGTTGGGGCTGTTTTTAAGACTGCCTTTCCTATTTTTCCTGTATGATTACTCCTATAATTGTGCATAAGTGGATTTAGGTCTCTTTGGTTTACAGAGTAGAAGGGGCCTACAGCTGCTCTTTCTTATAACATTCATCATTCACATTAAAGCACTCCCTAAAAAATGCATTTGTTTGTCTACACATAAATGACTTGTTTTAAAACCTGCTATTTTTTCCCTCAGAAGCACTTCTAGGATCTAATATAAATGCTCACTAGCTTTTATTGTGTTTTCTTTTCCTCTTATAAAAATAATTTGCACAGTGGTTACACATGACTTTTTCTCATTTATTCTAAATCGAGCATGTATTTCATTCATTTTACCCATAGGTAAGGGCATACTTTCATTTTATTTAATAAATATTATCTGTATCTGGCATTTAGAAGTTTGGTAGTATTTAAATGCCATATTACAGTAAAGTGTTAAACAGGAGGAAGTTAAAAACATGTATTTGATAGAATCCATCACCTATTTTAAGCAGAATCCAACTAGAAATTTCTCTGAGAGAGTGGAATAAACATTAGTAGTACCCTGAGCCATCTTGCTGTGGAAAAGCCATCTGGTGCTTAAAAGCAAAGTTTATTTTAGGAATAAACTAGTAAACAGGAGAAGTCCTGAAGATTGATATTCTGAAGATGGTACAAGCAATTATAGCTCATTCAGAAGCTACAAATCCACTGTCCTGGCTCTGCAAATGTTGTGGAAAGCCACTAGAGCAGTGAAATGGAAAAGTGAAGCTTGAAAGATTCATCTCCCAAAGGAGAAGAATGAATTCAGGCCAAGTACAAGAAATAGGAGATGCCAATATATTTTGAATTATTCCTAATGGTTGTAGATCTTTAAAAAGTTAATTCAGCAGTCAAGAATATAGATGAGCTGGAATCTGAATTGCACATCCAAACCTAGTTGCTGCTTCTTTTGGAAACCTCTGCGTAGATCATGAAATGCACAGGATAAAATGGTGAGGTCTTTGAGGAGAGATTTTTGAAACACATCATACAGATCTCCCTCAGTGCAGTTGGAATAGAATGCGTCTTTTGGGTAATTTTTCTTCATTTTTCAGGGTTTATTTTTCCCTTCTAAACATGATACAGTGAATGGAACCTGTACTCACTTCTGGTACAACAGTAAAAGGAGGAGAATAAGGTTAACATTTATCCAGCCCTGTATGGCTTTAACTTGCCTTAGTCATCAAAGACAGTGTGTTGTCTCACCTATCCCTGAGGGAACATGAATGAGCATTTTGTTTTGGAAGGTGGCTTTTTTTGTTTATTTTCAATTTGCATATTCCTATATGTGTTTAGAAAGCCAGGTCACAGAAGTTAACCCTGTATTGAGTATGGAAACAGGAAGGCAAAGCGGGTAACGAGCAACATTTTGCTCTTCCATACAGATCAATGGCAGGTTTGGGAGTGTTAATTTCATGAATCTCTGAAACTTCTAAACATACTTTTGTCCTTCAAATCCTATTTCAAGTAGGGAAGGGGGATACTGGGAACTTGGCAAGTATAGAGAGAGGTCCAACAATATTTTATGCAATTTGGAAACAAGTAACAAACAGCATAGTGGACTTGGACCCATTCTGGCCAATCTCTTTGCTGACAATTTGAAATGCAAGTCGTGGAGTTTGAGAGTCACGGGGGAGAAGGCAGAGAGGGAGGAAGGACAAGAAGGGAGAGAACAGCATGTAAGATATGAAAAGGGCTAGGGACAAAAGGAAGGGGATCCAAAGAGAGAGATGGAAAAAGGCACGCACACTGTCATAGAGGGGGAAAAAAGACAGCTAAAATAAGATTAAACAGTACATGAATTCTTCGGACTTCTCCTTAGTGGCACCTTTTCTCCTGTATGAACTGCATTTAACAAGAATTAATACTGAAATCAATAGGGATTACTTGCAGAGTCAGGTACTACTCATTGTGACTAATGATGGCAGAATCAGGCCTTGATTTCTAAAATAAAAAGCAAGATGAATGTGAAAAATGAAAATATATCACTTGGGCTATGCAGCAAGGGGACCTTAGAAGTCCAGATAGGCTGCACAATTCCAGTCATCATCATATTCCTTATTAAATGACAGTCTGTGCTATGTTCCGCTTTTACTCACTATTATTTTTGATGGTTGCAGGATCTCTGTGTAAGTGCTTAGCTTTTCTTGTAATACAGGGAAAGCTGAAGTGTCTCAAAATTTCTGAGAAAGCTGGTAAAAGCTGGTATCTTGAAAAACACTTAAAATTTAAATTGTTAATTTGGGGTTTTGTGGGTTTGGATTTTTTAATCTTCTGTCAATGATATGCAGTCATACTTTTCCTAGTTGTATTGTCTGTGTCAGTATAACCCTGAAAGAGCAAACAAATACAAGTAAATGATCAGTTCATTTTGTTCACCTCTTATGAATAACTACAGAAATATTTCCTGGGTTTCTGGCATGAAGGTTTTCAGTTTTAACCCAAATTCTCTGGACTTTGTTGCTGTATTGTTTTGTTATGTATTCAGTCATTGTGGTGGATGTAAATGCATTTGAAGAGTTTTTTTGTACTTTGTGTTTGAAATATTTCTAATGTTTCATATTCTGGCTTGACTACACCAATTTCTCACAAAAAAAAATCCTCCCAATGAAGTAATAATGATGTATAGCTTAAATGGTACACAGAAGACACTGGTATGCCTGCCACAGTTTGTGCTGGAGGTGTGCATTTGAAGAGAAACATTCCCACATAGTCCAATTTTATGTGAAGCTAAAGCAAAGGACACTCTCTAGGAGCACACCCAGTCCACAGCAGCTGGTCCATAGTACCACATTAAAACTAGCCCATTTAACCTCCACCCAAAAATGTGTATAACATGGATTTTGGATCCTCAGCCCCAGGGGTTTGGCTCTACAGGTCCACTCCCACTGTGCAGCTTTACTTGATAAGGGGGATGTGTACAGCAAGAAACAAAAGGGAGAAAATGCTGAGAAACCTGCTGTTCCCAGCAACAGGATCAGTTTAACTTCAAAAAAAGATTTATGGAAGATTTCTCTAGAATATAGCAGAATATTATAATATCCAATAGAATTTCAGAAAGTCTGCTATCTTTGCTGCAGAATCCCTTAGGATGGTTCAAAAGCCTGTAGGAAGTATATAATTTTCTCAAATTATGTAAATTATTTCGGAGTAATTTCTATAGGAAATAACTAGTGGTACCCTTATTAAATCCTTCAGGACTTTTCCATAAGGGAGGGATTTCTGTACTTTGGAGATGAAGCTATAGCATTTTATTAACTCTGCTGAGTTTATGCACCTAATACTCAAGCAGATTAATAATGTGTGTGGCAGAGATCTTGGGGCAACTTCACAGGGCCAGTAAGAATAATAGTTAGCTGGTAATACAGCCACAGCATTGAGGCTTTAATTATAAGTCATTTATTACACTAAAAGGTACAAAGAGTGTTTGTAATTATAGTGGTTCTTAACCACAACGACATTTTCATTTTATTGCCTTTGTCCTATATTTAGGTTCTGGATCAAAACGCAGTAGGAAAACATTGTAAATTGACCAGTTCAGAGCTCAGATCTCCAACTGTTTATTTTGTAAACCTTGAAATATTGTGAAGAACTTGCAAGAGAATTAAGAATGCAAATTATCTACTGGTATATACATTAAAGTGTTTCATTGTGTCCTTAGAAATTTATTTCTGTATTACTCTTGGGGGGTCAAAAACAAGCCCTAAAACCCAGTCATTTTCTTACTACCTGTTACATTGGCTCCCTAATGTCTAGTTATTTGGGGACATCTGCCTGAAAACTCCTTTTGTCTGCTTCCACAGGCAAACTGAAGTGTGCATTGGGTTTTAAAAATTAGAATGGCTGTTCCACTTGGATGTGGCACCCCATAGCAGCATGAAATGTTGTGCAAGCACTGGACACTTAATACTTTTCATTTAATGAACTGTTTCTTTATTATTTTGCAAAGCCTGCATAAGACGTTTTCATGGTTTAAAAAGTGCCCTGCATCCTACTTCATAGGAAGGGGACCTCATTTAGATTAACCTGTGACTTCAACAGCAGGTGGTAGAAAGAACCAACTACTTCAATTACTGCTTTTGCGCATGACTTTCATGTGTTGCTAAGATTATCAGAGGAACCTGATTACATCCCCTTAGACACTATTGTTGGCACAATGATTAAGCTGTTATTTTTTTCCTTTCCCCCCCCCCCCCCCCCTTTCTTTTTTAGACTGGAAACCTAAAGAGCTTTTTCGCATGAAGCAAAAGCACTGTGTATAGAGATCAGTAAGATAGTGAGTATCATTGCCCTGTAGCTTATCTCCACATATACAGCTCCCTGGTGGATCCCTATGATAAACATTATTGGAACAATTAGCTGCTGCTGACATAGAATCCAGATACAATGGCAGTGGCCAGCAGCACCGAGCCAAATAACATGGAGCCAAAACCCATAAAAAAGCAACACCAAGCTACTCTCCCCATTCAACTGCTGTCATAAAACCCTCCCAGTGCTATGTTTGCATAGCTGGCTTCACCGATATGGCACCAAAATACAAAAGGAGAAGCTGCAGCACTTGTCTTTGTTTAGCTGAAATTACAAGTCATTGAATTAGTATGTCATCTTTATTGCGCTGTCATGCAGCGGAGGTGAGGAAGGCTCCTGGTAATGGATGGAAGAGTTTGATGGCCTAAAAGACAGGCTCACAGATGGCTGTCGATATAAAGCAGTTTGCCCTTTAAAAAAAAAAAAAAAAAATAAAAAAGGAGGGGGGGAAAAGGGCTGAAAAGAATAGGTCTCTCCTGATTTGAGTAACTTTAACTAACAATATTTATGTGAGGCTGATTTTGGAGGAGTCTAGGGCTAGAAGGTGAACCAAGAGTTTGTCTAAAGATTAGGACTCAGAAGTGCATGCTAAGCCATTTAAAAAAATTTAAATATCAGTGAGGCAGCATGACCTGAAAGGTGAAGCAGGAAAGGTCTTGCTCGGAGGAAGCTGCTGCCGCTACCCTTGTGCAGGGGAAGGTACCCTTGTGTGATTCTGCAGCAGCAGCAAAATTCTCATCAGCAGAATCAATGGAGATGCAAAGCAAACTCAGGACAAGAAGAAATTATTTGTACATTTTAAAGAGCACTGTGATAGTCTCTTTCCTTCTTTGTGTAAACAGAGGGTTGGAAAAGACATTGCTGATCAAAGGTTGCCATTGTGCCGACTTGTGCACAAACTCTCTTTTCTCTTCAAACACAAGACCACTTCTTACCTGGTGCATAATTGCATGCAGTTTTCTCAAACTGATATTACAGTCACAGCTAAAAGAAATTATTCACTGAAAGACCCTTTATAATTTAGTCTTGTTGATCTGGTTTTATAAAAACAGTTTATTTTAGCCAGGTCAGTCTTTTCAAGAAACATGAAAAAAAGACTGTTCAAGCCCCTTGCTGAAGTTGTCCAGCATCTTCATTACAAGGTTGCCAGTATCTTGAATTAAAGACTGCTACTGTCTGCTCCTTCTCTCCCCCCACCAATTTCCTTGCCACCTCTTCGCGCTGTAGTCTGAGTGGCGATAATCAGGGGGAGCCTGAGAGCTGTGAAGTGATCTCTCACTGGTCAGGATGGTTTGACTGATTTGGGTAAAGTCTGTTCAGAGAGAAAGTACCACAGGAAGGAGCTACCAAAGACCAGTGGGGTGCTGCCCCACTGGAGTTCAGGCTTGGGTATAAGAGAAGGGACCCCAGAGCACTCTTACAACTTCCCCCTGCACCACATTTTGCTGTTTTTTATTTGGACACTTTCTCCAAGGTGAAAACCAATTGCATGTTATTGTTATACTCCCCAAAGTAACATTATGGTGGTTCACAGCCTCAGAAGTGGTGATGTATATCTAGTCGTGGGGGTGGTAGTGTTTCTAGAAATTTCTAAAATTTCAGAGTGCTGCATTTCTGTAGCCTTTCCTTCACCCTGCCTCTCCAGGGCTTTGTTCCCAGAAGCAGGCTGGAATGCTTTTAAAACAAGCACTCCTGGGTGCTATTGTTTCCTTCTTCCTCTTTGGGACAGTTGAAAGCCACCAAGGCCTGTCCTCAGGGCTGTCCTTATGAAGATGAGCAGATGTAAGAGCTGGGCAGGAAGGGCACATGAGACAGGCAATGCACTGTGGAGGCATTTGAGATACAGCATCATGACATGACAGGAAAACGTATTCTGATAATAACTGCCTTCCATGGCATCTGAACATAGGAGAAAATGGTTTTTCTTCAAGTTACCCTAAATAAATCTTTGTCTCTGGGATGGAAAAATCAGTAATTTGGAAACTACCTTGATACTTTATGATATTTGTGAATGTTATGTTTTGTACAACACTGCAGAAGTCAAAATTCATGACTGCATAAAGTATATTTAACTTCAGCCAAACACAAGGATTTTCAATTATTTGGTTTATCATGTTTCATTTTAAAGTTGGTTTATTTTTCCTTAATGTGCAGCACACTCAGATTTCAAGGCATTTGCATGTGTGTGCTTGAAATGCTATCACAGGTGACCTAATGGAATTTTTTTTGCACTGTCCAACCAAACAAAATCTAAAACAAGATATGAAGCAAATGAAGAAGGAGACTTATTTTTAATTTGCTATTTTTTAAACTTATTATGCAGTTTAATGTATCTACCAAAAAGTACTCTGCATTAAGCAATCTGGAATTAAGACATATGGATGTCATCTATAAAAACTCCTTGGAGATGTAGTCTTCTGTTCCAATTGAGAAATCCATCCAATATCAATGACCTTTCCATTTAGGGAATACTTAATATGGTTAACTAGATACGATATACTTTGGGAATGCTTTTTATTGCATACATTTGAATTAAGAGATACACCTTGTAGGGAGAAAATGATGAAACAGCACTCTATTGAGGGTTAAAGATGAACGATGGCCTTTAAGACATTTGTTTTGGTTAAACACAAAGTAAGAGGCACTGTCATAATCAGGCCCACAGTGTTATTAAGGCATAAGAGATGAGGACTGAATTCAGCCTCATTTAAATCAATGGGAATTTCGCCTGCTATTGCTACAGCTGAATTTGAATCATTATGGTTAAATGGGCTCTTTTTTAATAATAAAATGCTTTGAGTCATAACAATATGTATTAATCCTTCTCATTAATTCTCAGGGGCTTGTGTACCAGGCCACTGTAGATAGTGTAGCCCCTTTGGAAAACAAAGAAAAGCTGAGTGCATTTTCAGAATAGATTTTAAATATACTCAGGTCTTGCATTTGTTTTATTTGCTATTATAAACAGTGAGAAGGTATATTGCAGCTGTATCACAGAAGTTTTTGAGTTCTCTGAATTTTATATTTCTTTTGTTCTTTTTACTCTTTTTTATTTGCCTATAGCTTTGTGGGAATATTTGGAATATCACCTGTGGGACAGCTGAAGCAAACAAATAATTTTTCTGAGTGTCTGCCTTCTCATCACTCAAATTTTAGTGTAATTAGATCTCTTTTGGTAGCTACCCATATCAATAAACAGAGATGCCTGGAGTTGTGAATGGGATGAATCTGTTTGCATATAGTTAACTGCCTCAGTGCATTAGCTTTTTTGCATTCGTTCTTGCCTCCCCTCCAATTCTGACATCTTTTTCCTACAGTATTAATATTACATTTCCTTTGTAGTTCTACTCTCTTCCCTTGGCTATGCTTTACTTCTCTTAAAGCCTTTGCCCTTGACTTTGCTACCTGCCTTACTGGGGAGAAACACTCTGCTGGGACAGACTGTCAGTGATGTATGTAAAGCCCTAATTTATGTCTCCTTTTAAGATAAACCCTAAATATGTGGATTGGCACTAGATACCAATTAAAAACCAAAAAAATACTGAATCCAGAAGTGACTTGCTGTTAGTGACTCAGTTTGCTACTAAGAAATGCTTCCTCCCAAACAATATTTCTGCTACCAAAATTGTGCTGTCATCATACTGCTGTTAGATTCAAATTTCCCTTTGAGCACTCTTTATCTCAATAAAAACTTACATTTTAAACATTATTGCTTTTATTTATATGTGGTCATAGGAAGTAATGGACAAGTCTAAGAAAACACGTTTTGCTTTTATTTGTAGTGATGTATGTATTTTTAACTAAAAAAATTTAAAAATTAAGAGTTCTACTTACTTAAATATAGTTGTATCATTCAATAAGATAACACAGACCTGATGCCTTTTGAACTTTGTTCATATAGCACACTAATAGATTCCCTAACCAGATCTCGTTCATATCAGCCAAAGTGTGATTGGAGAGTCATGTCCAGTATCCCGTGCTTCCTTTTTTCCATTTGCTGGATTTTATTCTTAACGCTGAAACTACTCCTAAGAAAGCTTCTGAAACTATTTGCCAATTGGAATGCACTGTGAAATTTACTGGTTCTTTTCCTTGAGATCAGCTGAACACCAGTTTTTATGGGTTAGAAAATTTTACCTATGAAGATGACCTTGAATTTTATAAAGGATTTAGTTTTGATTCAATAACTTCTTACATTATATATATTTTAGTGGCATTTAATGCTTAAATTTTACTGCTGTTCCATACCCGTCATTCATCTGGAATTTTTCCAGGACTTGCAATGCAGAGCACTATTTGTTCCAGTCTGGCTGCTTCTACCTGAAGGTGGTCATGCACTAGGGACTGATTCTGGGAGCACAGACACTTCTGCACTGTATTTTTGAACAGGAGCCAGACATTTCCCTGCTAAATTCTGAACTTGGAGTTGGCAGTTCCAGGATATGGGGTTTTTATAGTGATGATGACATGATCCAACAAATTAGCTGTCTGATACATACCAGACTTAAAATATTTAGGTTTAATGCAGTATGCTTGGATTTCAGCCTAAACTTTGTGCCCATTTCCAGAACTGGGATCTGCCCTCAAGATTTATCACCCACTACAGCTATGTTAAGCTTCCATCACTAAGTTTGTTTGAAAGAACACCCACATTTTTTGTCAACTCTACATAGTTTCTGCCTGTATAGTAGTGATATATATATATCTATACATGTTTTTCCAGCTTTATTTACCTTTCCCTGTGTCTTTAAGAAAATGTTAGCAGAGCAAAGCTTATACTAAATCAGTCTATATCTTGCAGTATGTGAGCAGATGACATAGATGTCCAAGGATGTGATGGGGATCAGCTCACACACTTTTCAGCTGAGCATATGTGTAAAAACAAAAACAAACCTTACTTTTTTCTTAGAAAGCACTACGTATTTCAGGCAGTTAGGCAGTAACAGATGTTGGAGACTCAGTAGGAAGCTAGATGTATGCTGGGATGTCACTCAACTCCCCTTAACAAGCTGCTGTGTTGGAGAACCAGTCTCCATATAGGCTCTGCTTAGTGTCTCAGAAATAAGATGACACTAAAATAACCAGCTTCCCATGAATACCAAGTCTCTTCTTTAAAAAATATACTGCTTGGGGGCTGTGAGGAGGGGAAGGGGTGTGTGGACGTGTGTGTGTGTGTGTGTGTGTGTGTGTGTGTGTGTGTGTGTGTGTGTGTGTAAAACTTTGCCTGCAAAAGTACTGCATGAGAGAAAGATTTTGTTGTAATTTCAGTAATTTTAATTTTGGATAGTGGCAGTATTATGTTTTTTATAGAAGTATTTCATTGAGAATGGTTATGAAATATGATCCCTCTGCACTTCTGATTGACATAGCTTCAGGTAACATGCTGTGCCATGTCAATAAAAATCTACCTAGCATTAAATAACTGCATTTGAAGACAGACATTCTCCATATTTGAGAAGGCAGCACAAGCATATTCATTCACTGTTAGACTAGACAAACACACAACACTGAGCTCTGGTGCAGGAATAAAGCAGCAATTAAAACAAAGTACTGCACCAATTACAGAAACTGTAAATATAATATTAAACTGGGCTGTATGACATGGTACAAGCCAGGCCAAAGAAAAGAGGCTGCATATGGCATGAACAAATCTTATTGTCTACACAAAAGATGTTTTCATGGCTGGTATGGTAATGAGTAAGGTCATATCTGGCCACATCAAAGAACCCTGAAGAGTATAATTGACAGATATCTATCTAGCTTCAAGAGACTGAGAATGGTGACACTGGGGACTCAGAGACATCTGAGTACTGAGGGTCGTACAAGGACTTTGTCAGTTGAGAGAGATGCAGGACTCTGGAAATCCAAGCAAGGAATTTTATGATTTTCTTTCAGTGACTTCAATTGTTTGGACCTATCTCTGCCACTGGGGAGTCTGGGATAGGTGTTTTTGAACAGTTTAGCTTTGATTTGGCAGTGGTATTTTCTTGTTTTTCAAATAAACATCGATTTCTTGAAGACCCTTTTGGATCTTAAGGCTGTTTGGGAGAATATTTACTACAGTCTGGTCCTTGGGACAAGGGAAACAAACTTCTTACCTTAGGCAAAAGATAGAAGAGAGGGCTGACGGTACCTGACCTGGGGCGCTTTGTCACAGGTGCTGAAGGTGTCACCAAAAGGCTGACTGAAGTCAGTGACAAGCAAGAGGATGGCTGGGGAGCCACAAGGGATGACAAGATTAGGGATCTTGTGGTTAACAGTCACAGACCTCTTCCCTTAGTAATCACAAAGACATCAGCAGTCCTGGTGTGGGACGATGAGGGAGGGCACTAAGATCTCGTTGGGATGAGAGGGATGCTTTTTTCTGCAAACCACTATAATCCCTGATGCAGCCAGATAACTTGCAGAGCAGAAATTATTTGTCCTTTCTGTACCTCCCCTCCCCCCTCCTCCACTTGCCAATATTTTAAGATATTTCCAAAAGTAATGGGGAGTGGGTGTTGGAGAGTTGTATTTGCTTTATAGTCAGCTTTACATATAACAAATGAGCATTCCATTTCTCCTGGGAAATAAGTAAATTGTATTGAAATTGAAACAGTGGCAGAAAAGGAGTAAGTGGTTTGACTTGAAGCACAGAGGGAGATTACAAGAGAACAGAGATTAAAATGCAGAAACCCTTACATCATGCCAGAGCTTTGTGCGCTGCACCTCCCTCTCTCACTGCCTGAACTGATGCTCCTTTCTTCTGGGGCAAACCAAGCCTCTGCTGGAAAAATGGAGCCTGTGAGAAAATCACAAAACATCACTGTAACACAGTTTTGAACCCAGGAGATGCATTTGGGGTTGGGTTTGTTGGGGTTTTTGTTTGTTTGTTTGTTTTGTATTATTTTGTTTTGGGGGTTTTGTGCTTTTGTTTGGGTTTTTAGTTAGTTTGTTTTGTTTTGTTTGGTCTGTTTTATTTAAAATATTAATAATTTTACGTTATTAAATATTCTTCACTCTATGAATAGAGTATTTTCCTAGAACTATGTCTGACTGCTATATACAAAATAATCCTCACCCACTCTCCCTTTACTCACTACTGTCCTCCAGATTAATTGTAAATGATACACTGGCTGAATAACAAACTGATATGGAATGAATTGGTCACACAATTATTGTGCACTTATTTAGAAAATGTTTGTTCTAATTTATTATTGATTGAAATCCAGTGAATTCTTTTTCACTAGCTAATACTTTATTGTGCTCTATCAAGCTGTAGAATGTTCCACGCAATCACATTGATTAAAGAAATAAAAAAGATGCCAAAAGATTCTTGAACAAAATATTCCCATTAGATCTGAGTAGGGGATTTAGCTAATTTCTTCATAGCAGGTTTTATGGCTTTCAGAAGATAACACTGTTTCTTAAATGTGGACACCTTGAAGAGCTCTAACTGAAACACTTTATGCTTTGTGAGGTGCTTTGTTTATGCAAACAAAAGCCAGAAAAATTATGGTTAAATGTACAGATTTTTGTTATTTTGGGATAGTAATATACATTTAGTGTTATTAAACAAAACTTATAGACAAAACTTTAAAAATTGAAATTAATTCTGTTAATTAATTTTTATTTTTTTTAACTGCAACATCTTTCCCAATTTTTATAGTTAACAAACTCGCTGAATAATTAAGGATTTGAGTAAATTAGAGAGATAGGTTTAATCTAGAATTTAAATTTAAAAAACCAGTAAAAAATTACTAAAACCAACTAACTTATTGCATAAGCTTTGTAGACTTGTAGACTCCCTGCAATGCCTTTTTCATTCAGATCTAAGTGCTCAACATTATTCTCAAAATGGCATCACTTTAAAATATAATGATATAGTGTGATAATGACTACTGCAGGTGCAAATTACAGAACTCCAAAAAGTAAATGTAATCTTCATGTTAGTAGTTTTTGCTTTTTTGAAGCCATTGAATGTCCCATTCATTCTTTTATTCCAAGCAAGTGTAAATAAAGTTCTTTATTTGCTTTCCCTGAAGCATTCAGAATTTTCTGCCAGTTTAATTTGTTCCCATCCACTAAGAGTCAGTTTCTCGCATGTCTTTTCACAGTCTTTACATCCCTTTTTCATTGTGAAGCTGAATATCTCCCTGTTTTGTCTCTAGTTCCTGCACTGCAATGTTCTTTGCCTAGGAATGGTTGAGACTAAATACTCCCCCTCAGGATGTAAACTGATTTATTAAAAGAGATGTGAGCAAGAACCAATAGTGAAAAGGTGTTAACACCTAATATTACTATTAATATTACTGTTATTTTACCATTCTACTGTTATTTCCTATCTTTGCAGTTATGCATTCACTTACCATGAAGTTTTTAGATAATGCTTCAGGCTTCTATCTTATGTGCTTACAACTGGTTTACACTGTGGGAAAGAACACATTGTCATCCATGATCTCTGGGATTTTCAGAAAAGTATCCCAATTGGGCACATCATGGCAGGTACAGGTAGCATGAGCCAGCAGTCAAACCACAGTGAAACCTCCTGTAAATAAATAAGCTTAACTATTAAATGATGTGAAAAATGGGTCAAGTGAATGAGTTATTCAGTAGCCACAGGGAGGGCCTCTGACTCCAAGCAGTGGGCAAGCATTGAACTGAAGGCCATACACCTTCTTGTGTTTCTGGCAGTCTGGAAATAGGTCTTGATGACCAGCTCAGGGCATTCTCATGCTCATTCCCATGTCTGCTGAAGAACATCATTCATCTTCCATACCTCCTTGCACCCCTGGTGCACAGGAGTCTCCATTGATCAGCATGGAAATTGAATCTGACAGTTTCATTGCCAAAGAGTCACCCATATTTTTAATATAATATTTTACCACAGTTATTCATAAAATTTCAAGTGAAATATCCTCTTGCTCCTTAGAAGCCCTTGTGCTTGATTTCTATTTTTTTTTCATTTTTATACTAAAATGGAAACTGGGATGTAGCAAGCCCAGGATTTTGATTAATCCAGAAGAACTGAATTAATATTTCAGTAACACTTGAGGTAATTCAGCACCTTTCCAAAACTATTTTGTGAGGAGTAGGGAAGAGCATGATAGAGAGCAGCTCCTTTGCAAAAACTACACATCAAAACCTACAGAGGTTTTCACACCTTGCAGAGCAAAGTTAGAAACCAGTTGGTATCCAGAATGAAGATCAACTGCTCTTTTATTCTTTCGTCTTTTTTATGTGGATGATAATTCCCTGCCACTTCCTTGCAAGGGATGAAGGTTTGAATAGCTGTACCCTCATTTTTTCCACCTCTGGTTTTATTCTGAGTCTTAACTTTAAAGACAGAGGCTTGTTTATTCTGTAGAAATAAGTGGGAATGTTAGAAAAGGCTAAATATCATCATAAACCAAAACATTATGATACCAGAAACCCTTAGGAACAACACTAATGCTTTTAAATGAAGGTTTTATTTGTCTCTGAGCTGCAAAAGGAAGTCACTAATGAGATGTCATTTACATTCTAACACCTGTTAAATGGCACTTTTCTCTTTCCCCAAAGAGAGAGATGTTTATGAATGTTTGCAGCTTTCTGAGTGTATCTACAAGAATTATATTTTCATAATAAATGCTGTATATTTTTCCTGTATATACCTTGGTTACACCGGAACAGTACAGGGAACTATCAGGAGCTTTTTTTGTTTTATTAGATTTATATGTCATTTTTATATAAATCTAACAGGGAATGTCTAACTTACAAAGAAATTTCATTAATCAGGATTTAACACAATTGCGTATTTAGGATGTGATTTGCAGCAGTTACAGTGCAAGAACTGCATGTAATTATACCTCCATTTAAATGAAAATTAAAAGCTTGTGTTGTAGCAGGGTACATGTGTTGAATATATTGCTTTACAGAATAAGCCCTTCAAAGGAGAATACCTGAAAATGAAGTTTCAGTTGGTTCTGTCAGGGAACTGCTGCATGCTGTGACTTTTAAAATTGGGACTTGCATTAAAACTGACCAGAGGGAAAGATGGGAAATTACGGGAAAGCAAATGATCTATAACAATACAAGTTGATATGCTTCTGTTAGATAAGCATAATGCAAGTTTCTTTCAATCCTTTCTAAAGTAGTTTGGTGTATAAATTAACTCATTCAGTTAATAAAAAAGGCAGAATCCACAGAGGTTTGTGCTGGAAATAAGTTCTGCAGAGGAATTGGAAGAAGGAATTAAATTAGTATTTGAATTAGAACTAGATCAGAATTAAGGAAGCGAATTTTAGTGAACCAACAACTTTAGCAGGTGCTCCTGTGGACTGTGTCTCACACCTATTAAATATGGGATTCACTTGAGGATTTTTGCTTCTCAATTCCCATCCTGATGCCTGCAGTGGGCACATCTGCTGCTTTTCTCCGAGACATGTCTCTTCAGGTACAAGGTGCAGCTGCATGACACGTTGGAAATCTTGTGCAGGGGAAAGGCGAGGCACGATGGCTCTGAGCACACCTCAGCATGAGGTCCTCTCACAGAATCACAGAATATGCTGAGCTGAAAGGACCCACAAGGATCATCATCCCAGCTCTTCAGTAATTAGCCCATACAGGGATTGAACCCAGAAAACTGGCCTGAAACAGTTGTTTCATCAATTTGTTTTCCTGTTCAGCTCAGAGGCAGTATGACCCTGGCACACAACACAGGGTGACACAACTGAATTGGTGGTGCTATCATAAACTGAAGACATCCCATCTTGGTAGGATGTCGCGCCACTCTGGAAGCTGATGCCAGAGCCAACAGGAAAATTGGAAATAATCTTTGGATCTCTAAATCGCAATTAGGTGCTTTACCCAAGAGGTGTTGTTATGATCCAATTAGTGAGAGATGCCTCTGCCTGAATTAAGGTGCAAACAAGACCATATGCCAAAATCAATAATACAGATTTTATTTAACAGTAGTTGTGAGGTGGAGAGATAGAAAGAAAAAGAGAGGGGAGAGGGAAGGGGAAAGAAAGAAAGAAAGAAAGAAAGAAAGAAAGAAAGAAAGAAAGAAAGAAAGAAAGAAAGAAAGAAAGAAAGAAAGAAAGAAAGAAAGAAAGAAAGAAAGAAAGAAAGAAAGAAAGAAAGAAAGAAAGAAAGAAAGAAAGAAAGAAAGAAAGAAAGAAAGAAAGAAAGAAAGAAAGAAAGAAAGAAAGAAAGAAAGAAAGAAAGAAAGAAAGAAAGAAAGAAAGAAAGAAAGAAAGAAAGAAAGAAAGAAAGAAAGAAAGAAAGAAAGAAAGAAAGAAAGAAAGAAAGAAAGAAAGAAAGAAAGAAAGAAAGAAAGAAAGAAAAGAAAAGATATCCACATCCACCATCTGTGGATCCAGCAGCATCCCATTGGTCCTTCCTCACCCTGGCTTCTTGGTGGTGGGGGTCCTGTGTACCCTTCTGGGGGTACCAGTGGTATACAGCCCAGGTTCTGGATAACCACAGGGTGGTCACAGATGCTGTTCCAATAACTGGTGATGATACATGTATGAGCAGTTGCTTCCTTTCCCACAGTTTGCCACAGTGGGATTTTTTTTGTCTGGATATGTTAACCAGGATGTGCTAATCAGATCTCGCCTCCACCAGGCCTGGAATTAGCACCTTCCTGTCATAATTTCTCTCTTCTGTGCTTATCTCAAGTTCCCTCTGTGGTGGCTTATCTTATGGGAAGTTCCTTCTGTGGCCTTGGCAGTGTTCAAGACAGGCAACTGTGCCTTTAAGTCCTTACAGGTGTAAAAACAGAAGACAGCACTGATAACTGTAGTGAACCATCAAAACCTGTGCTCTTCAACCAGAGAAATATGTGATTCAGCACAGACCCTCTGGGGGAAAGCCAGGGCAGAAGGTACCAGTGGAACAGAGCTGACAGAATATAATGAGCAAACCATGTGTTGGGGGCGAATTAAACCCTAAGTTTTGTAAAACACTTCCTTAAATTACAGGCTGAGGCACTTTAGCATCTTTTCAGCTGCATAGTGATGAAATTTTGAATGTTGATGGCTCTGCAATGCTGTAAACATTACTTGTGTCAGTAGGTCCCAAGCAATGGTTTGGGTTTTTCAAAAAGGGTTTAGTATCCATATGTCTGTCACAGATGTTTCTTGGGATTCAGCATTCCTTGAGAAAGACCCGCATAAGTTGACAATGTCTCTTTCAACATCCTAGATGTGTGACAAAAGAAAGCAGTGTTTGTAAGTTGAAGTCAAAGTAATGACAAGCCTTTGAATGAAGGTAAGAACAAGTCCTTGTGGGCTAAGTCTACTTAAGCTGCCTTTTGGATTTAACCTGAATGGATCAGATTTTTTTTTTTGAAAAGAAGAGTGACTGAGCCCTGTTTGAAAGCCAAAGAACATAAGCTTTACAGCCCAAGTGCTCTGTAATTTCAGGAAGGGAAGAAATTTTTTCATGTATGACTTGATCTTTCTGAGAAATTATACAGAGTTTTAGCTCATGATCCATCTTCCCACCTCTATTTCCCAGTTCTAACATTATTGCCTCTCTCCCCCTTAAACTACAGCCCATTTTCTGTAATTCATGTTAGTCTAGGATGTTCTGCTCAAAGAACAGAGAGATGGTTTTGTTTTAAATTTAAAGCAGCTTTAAATTTTCTTGTATGTTAAAGAGACTGGCTTCTTCTTGCTTACTTTATGTCTGGAAACATTATTTTAAAAAGTTTGCAGTCTGGAGAACGTGGGCTTAATCAGATTGCTCTGTAATTATTCACCAGCTTTATTCACCCTGGATGATATATACCTTGCACAGTGCTAAAAGAAATAAGTATATTCATTTCCTATCCAGTTCCCACCTTGCATTATAAAAGCCAAATATCCATTCTGTAAATAGAGATGAATCAGCAATCCATATAATATCTATTCATCATACATATTTCACAAGGAGGATATTGTGGTGGCTGGAAAGTTCTTACAAAAATAATATGGAAATCCGGAACTTGATGTGGAGTGTCAGAGAGCTTCTTACTATTATTTACCTTATCAGCTTTTGCTTTCTGAAATCAATGGAAGGGCATCAAGTTCAGCTAATCCATATTTCTGAGTATGAAATTGAATTTATAGTCTGTAGTATGTTGACTACCGCTCGCATTTAAGGCATAATTGATTTTTATTGAAAAGCCAGCAGGCACATCAAAAATTTTCACAAACCACAAGGATGTTAAATTTTACCCTGTTTAGATAATAGTGTTGCTTTATTTATCCTTTAAAATGAAGCTTTTATGTTTATATCAAAAAATGTTGTGGAACTGTGACTGATGCCTTTTGAAACCATCAGTCCATAGTTCTGTTGAGCTCTACAATACAGAAATAAGCAACTTTGCTGCTCCTAAGGTAAATGTCTATGGTTGGTTTGTTTTAAGAGTAAAAGAAATAATAAATCTGCTCAAAGAAACCATTTCATGTCATGTAGCAAATTTATTTTTCTTCATTCCAATACATAGCTTGTGTAATTACTCCTTTTCACTTCTCTTTTCACTTCCCTTTTCTCCTTTCTTTTTTCTTCTTTTTCTTTTTCTTTTTCTTTTTCTTTTTCTTTTTCTTTTTCTTTTTCTTTTTCTTTTTCTTTTTCTTTTTCTTTTTCTTTTTCTTTTTCTTTTTCTTTTTCTTTTTCTTTTTCTTTTTCTTTTCCTTTTTCTTTTCCTTTTTCTTTTTCTTTTTCCTCTTCCTCTTCCTCTTTGTCTCTCTCCTCCTCCTCTTCCTCCTTCTCCTCCTTCTTCTTCTTCTTCTTCCTCTTCTTCTTCTTCTTCTTCTTCTTCTTCTTCTTCTTCTTCTTCTTCTTCTTCTTCTTCTTCTCCTTCCTTCTCCTTCTCCTTTCTCCATTTTTCCACATTGGCCACTGTTTGCTTCTTCCTCATTCTTTAAAACATAGAAGTGCACTTTTCTATGCCTTTAATTGGTCATAGATAGCAAACTAACTAATACATGCTAAAATTTTTAGTTTCCAAAGCATTTACTTAATTTCCTTCAGGTACAAAGGTGTTCTTAATCCTAAACTAGATTTTAGAATGAACAGATGCCTCATGACCATTTTTTTTCCCAGCCAATTAAGCAATGAAACGGATTTTACTTTCATTCTCTTGCGCTATCTGGGCTATGTGTGCATGTTCCTTCACACTACCTACTGCATTGCCTCAGTGCATATGTGTTTTTCACAAGAATTCTTTGAACCAGAGGAAAAAACTCAGGGTTCCTCTGCATAGGACATGCTCTGTGGTAGGTAATACAGGTGGACACTTTGGAAAGCCAGGCAATGAGATATATATGTGTGACTCCAGAGCATGCAAAGAAATTTATCAAAAGTACATAAATAAAAAACTTGAAGAGATTATACAGCTGCTACTCAGTATCCAAGTATCAAGAAAAAAGGACCTACCTTTTGCAAAGGCAGGTATTTTCAAATATGTGTACAACAGGTGCAGGCACAAATCCGTTTATAAATAGCAAGATTTGTGTCTGCTCCTCTCTTCTATCACTTTCAAACTTCACCACAAACAGTATTCAGATATTCATACCTGCTTCTATGTTTCTCCTTGTTGTCCATAGCATTTTTTACAAATTTGTGTCTTCTCTATTATGGGATTCATACTGGAAGCATCTGTTTCTTTCTGAAATAAAAATGTGGCACAGGCCAGGTAACACCAATTTTGGTTCTGAAAGCATAATTTTTTTCCTTACTGTGTACTTTTCTATTCATTCTTGCATGTGAACATTGGAAACCCACTATTGTTTTAAGATTGATCACTTTAAAGATAACCACACCTCTTGTTAATTCTGCTGTAATGGTGTTTAAAGAGCCCTGTTTAAGGACTGAAATACAGATACAACAGAAGTCATACACAGAACAGAAAGACAGCAATGTGCTTAAAATTGAGAGCAAAGGGTGAGGAAAGAGACAGAAGCTCAAAGGAAGAAATTAAAATCGAAGGTTTAGGCCCTTCTGCTTATGATGCTAAAGGCTCCTTTTCAGGATACTTTCTAAGGATACTTTTGGGTGAATAGTTGAATGAAAACTGTTAAAAGAATGTAGGCTATTGAATTTAAACTCCAGTTCATTGGCCTAGATAATTTTTGCCTAATTTTAGACTTCCAAATAAGAGGGAATTTTTCTTTTTCAAAGAGAGGTGATTCTTTCCTAAGGTATTGATCATGTTCATTATTATGTCCTTTTTTCTCTACAGCTCTCCTGAAAGATATGGTTTCTAGGGACCTAAATGCATAAACAAGATTGCATTTATTTGATTAAGAAAAGACAAAATCTTCATGATCACTATAAATTTTGACTAAACTTTAGAAATCTAGTAATTTGGAATTTTTGTCTTAAAAAAAAAGGCAGCAAAAGGAATTTATCCCATGTGTGGTATCAGGTCTGTAAGGAAAGGAAGAGGGGTTTGTCTGTCTATCTCTAATGTTACATCCTCTATATCTAAGAGTCTCATCTTTCAATTTCGCATACATATTTAGGAAAAGTATGCAAATTTACATGAAAATTCCCTGGAGTATTGCAAGGACAAATCTTGCCCATTAATGGACTCATAATGTCTATTCTCATATGAAAGATATAAAGGATATTGTTCATATGTACTGAAAAGGGAACAATTCCATTAGAAATACATGTAGTACACTGAAACTAAGCAGAGACTGCATTCATGTATGAACACAATGTAAATTTATCATTGTAACAATTTTGTATAAAAGGGAGTTTCTATTTGCATTCACATTCTCTGCAGAGCTATGAAAATTACTCATACAGTGAATTTGGAGCCATAATTAGAGGAAATTTCTTGGGTTTAAAGAATTTTCTGGTTTTTAAGGATTAGATGTCTGTTGATAAAATTTTATCACATTGGTGAAGATGGGAGTGTATGAGGGTGTGGGGGAAACACAGACAAAGGAGATTTAATGCTGAAACAAATGAGCCTTTCCTTCATCACATCTTTACCTTATTTATCATCTCCCCCTTAGAACTTTTAATCATTAAAAGGATCATTCTTAAATGTTACCCTGCTTTCCTCAGTTGATTTTCCTGCTAATTATAAAAACAATACCTTAGTTATTTTACTTTCTGGTTAGGAGCACATACGTTTTGGTATGGATAATTAGGTGTATTTATCAATTAGAATAATTCAGATTTTAATTTGTCACAAAGGGAAGGCTGAACTAAAATATTAAATCAGACTGCAGAATAATCTGATAATTAGGAATTTCAGGTTTTTTAGCTTGTTTCTATTGCCCCATAATACTGTCACTCTTAAAAGAAAACCCTAATACAAACTGGTTTATTGTTTTTCAGTTTATTGTTTTTCTGTTAGGACTGAACAGATCTTTTTGCACCACTTAGGATGTGCTGTTTATTCTTGGGCATACACTTTGCCAGACAGACATTTTCCTTTCCCCCAAACAACAGAAGGTACAAACTTAGCATGGGTTTTCAGCTAAAAAGAAGGGTCTTTCTGTACAAATAATTAAATTTTGAATATTGTATCAGACATCATTTTCTTCAGACCTATTTCAGCAATACCTGCAGTTTGATCTGTGCAAAAACAGCTGAGTAGCCATTCAGAGACCTGAATGTGCTTAACAGAGAAAGTAAAAGGAATCTCCAAAACTGCTAATGAATTAGTATGAGTAAAAGCAAAATTTTTTATTTGATGTAGCAGTTCTTTAGTAACATACTTCTGTAGTCCTCCCAAGCTCTGAAGTTGTCTTAAATGTTCTTGACTAAGGAACCCTGGCACTGCATCAGAGCTCAGTGACCATATCTGCAGCCTCAACACTCTTCAGTGAGAGTCAAATTACACCTAGACGTGCACTGAACAGTTTGGGGGTTTTCTGTCTTCTATTGTGATTGTATTTTCTCAGATAGTTTTAACCAATATTTCCTCTCATTCAGATTCCACCAAATGTTTATGTTCTGCCTCTTCTATTCTTCAAGGCTGAATAAGATTCTACCTTCTCTAGGCCCTACAGAGGAAGATGTATGATAATGTAGAATAGAAGCAACACCTCTGAGAGGAAGAGGCCAAGTTACATGTCATTTGCACTGTTTAGAGATTCCTGTAGAATTGGAGTATATCCTGTGGATCTATACTTTGCTGTGCACAATCTTTCTCGAGCCAGGATGCCTTGTTCTGGGTTGCAGTCTTAAAGATTTACTTCCTCATATCCAAGAAGAGATCTATGCAAAAAACAGAATACAAAAACCAGATTTTTCAAGTAAAAAATGTTTCCCACCAGATCAAACATCAATGCAGCCACTAAAATGCACCTCTTAATTCATACGGAATTAAAAAAAAAATATAAGGAAATTATGATACAAGAAGCAAAAGTAACATTTGAATGCAGGATAACATTTTAATTCTTCTCTCCATTTTAACTGCTTTGCTTAAGACTTAAGATCATGAAAGTACAATACTAAAAAGGTCCTTCAATAAATAGAAACAAATGAGCTTTTCCCTACCACGGAATTACTTAAAGTCAGTCCTTCTTGTGAAGCTAATCCCCTGACAGATAAGACTGTGAATTCCCCCCCTCCCCATCCTACACGCTCGCAGATGGGTTGCAACAGAAAGATGACAAATGAGTTGTGTTTGGCTGGATTAATGGGTATTATCATGTTAATGGATGTTTATGGTGCAGTTTGGGAGGTTCGTGTGGTTTTCAAAAAGTATTGGTGTTCTGGGTAGCTGCAGCCTGTGCATGTGTGAGTGTGTGTATGCATTATTAGCCACCTTTTTATGCATATTGTACATTTTTGGTCTCCCTAATGGATCACAGCTAAGCTGAATGTGGAAGTGTTGGCCTTATGCTCAGATCTTTCACCACGCCATCAAGTGTGACATGCAAAATGCAAGTGTCTGGGGCTTGTCTTTCCCCAGTCCCTGTGCATGCAGGTGCCTCCTGATCCCGGCTCTATTTTGTTGCAATCAGTTTTAAAATCTGACATATTGATCAGGAGTTTAGCCTGAGTAACTACTGCACATCTATCAACTCTGGCTGCGAATGTCAGGTCAGATTTGTTGGCAAGGTGGACTTGCAGCCGAGCTGGGCAGCTCCTGCCACCCACACGAGCTGATGCTCGGGGCCTCATTTGGCAAGGACAGTGTGTATTGCAGCAGCAGGGCATGGGAACGAGGTGCCAAGAGGAGCAGACCCTCAGGAAAATGTCTCACCAAAGGCCATGACGTGGGAAAATCTCCTGTTTAAGCCAAAATATAAAATCACTCAGAAATAAATAAGAAAAAATAAATAATCATTTTTATCTGGACTTTAGAAATTGGGGTGGGGCGCATAGTATATTGTGGTTCTGGGGCTTTTAGTTTGTTTTTGTGAGCTTGTGGTGGGGGTTTTTTTCTGTTCAAAGTTTCTTATTCTGTGAAAAGATGAACCTTTAAACATTCTTGTTTTCTTTCATTTTCTTCTGCCCACAAGGCTTGTTTTCCTCTTACTTTCAGGATATAGGCTTTAACTTGAACTGATAGGCTTCTCTCTTACAAAATGTATATGTATATGTATATGTATATGTATATGTATATGTATATGTATATGTATATGTATATATAAAGGAGTACATATGTCAGACACTTGTGTGTAAACTTCTGCTTAAAACCCTAAATGCTCGTTTGAATGCTAAAATGCATCATTTGCATGCAATATTGACGGAGTTGTTCGCATAAACATACAGTTGTGTTGACACTCAATTTTTCTCTGAAAAGAACAGGTATTTAAAATCTGGAGTTGCCACGGAATATCCTGCAAAAAATAGGAGAACCTCTATCAATTAATAAATTTATTGACTTAGAGTGTATTAAAAATTATAAAGGAATGAGCTACAATAAGAATGCAGGAAATATACTGGTTCATCTACTTCATAATATTTCTGAGGTTTTTTTTCCTAAATTTTGGGAAGTCAGATTTTCCTTTCAGAATACTATAATTTTGGAATAAAGACAGTGAAAATGATCTTCTGAAATCAGTACCAGAGGGGATTTTAATGTACTGAAATAATGCATGCCATTTATTTGGTATTCCTCCACCATCCAGTATAAAATAATTCCTTCATGTCTTTTCTTTCCTTAAAAATTCACCAAGCGTATGTGGACCTCACAGATGCAGCTTTAATTGAAAGTAATGTCAAAAACAGTGTTTTGATCTGTTTCCTTTCTTTTGACATTTTCTGGTTTTGGAATGTGTTGAGTCTGTACGACCATTCTCTGTTCAGAAATTCATCTGGAAATTTACATATTTTAAAGGCTTCTTGCTCTATAATACAGCTGAGCATAATAGTGCAAGCTACACAGAAATTGAGGTGTGAAAGAGAAATTTCCCAATTTCAGTCCTTAACTGAAATATAAAAACAATTCTTCACCATCTGGGATTTGCTGTGCAAGTCTTTATTCTGGGTAGGCATGCTGGAGGGATAAAGTTCATATGATCCAGCAACGGATAGTCTGTAGCTGGCTTTAAAAAATAATAACAGGAAAAAAATTTGTACATTCATTAATTTACAGCGTTATCATTGAAATGCACAGAAATTTTGAAACATTCAGAAGCATACTGGAATACATTACAATCAAGTGATCCTCTAAATTTGTGAAATCAAATCGATTACATATTTTTCTACAGGATGATAAAGTCTGTTTCCAACCAAGTAATATTCCTGATATGGAAAGGTGTAAGTACCACAGGAAAAAATACATATCAAGGATGCTCAGCATTTTTCTGCATTATGACCGAAGAGAAATTACGACAAAAGAAAAATAAAGTAAGAAAGATATTCATAAAGTTTGTCCTTTTTTTGTTTACTCCCTGTCTGAGCAAATAGAATCAAGAAAAGTGTTAGTCTCCAAAAAAGGATGTTAACTGTACGTAATTCTTCTTTAAATTAATGATGAAACCACCTACTGTTAAAAATAAATTGAATCTAAAGTCAGTGTACATGTAGTCTGTCATTTAAAGGTAGGACTAATTCTGACAGTTCAGTACCAGATGCTGTGGCAGGGAGCACCTTTCAGACTGTACTGGACTATACATTTTGCAATAAACTGCAACAGCAGCAGGCATGTACAGTCATCAGACCATGTTGATGTCGTCCACTTTTATTCCCCAAATTCATCCCTTGCTAGTTACAGAACTACAAAGGATGGGAAGGAGACAGGCTTACTAGCAAATAAAATCTCAAAATAGTCAGAACTGTGACATTAAGCACTTCTAACAACAGCTACTTTGTGCTGTGCACCTATAAGGGATTACATGAACAATTTGAAACCTCTGCCTTCAGGAGGAATAAAGCCCATAGACAAAACTCGATAGAAACAACTTTAGCTAGAAGTGCTAAGCATTAAAAAAAAGAATTAGTAGCATAAACCTCTGTACACAGTATCAATTTTCTATGTGCATGTGCTCTGGCAAATCCAGGCACAGGGCTCAGCTCCTCCTGCCTCTGAGTGCAGATGATGAAGGACATGTCCGCGATACCTCGTGCTCAGATCCAAACTCGTAACACCCAGACATTGTAGGTGCAAGATTAATCCATAATGAGGGTGACAGGCTGGGGATCAGGAGTCCAAGGATATAACTTGCTCTCTGGCCCAGCAGCCTAAAGTACAATACAGAAAGAGCCTTGATCTCTCTGATCCTGCTTCTCCCTTTGAACATACTGACAGCTGTACTTCCTTCCTTCATTGGGCAGGGGTGCTGGGAAAAAGCTGTTTCTTACCACTCATCAGCCTACTTTGGGCTGGCCAAGAATATTTGAAAATCTAGTCGAAATAAGTAATTGTTCAGATCAAAGAGCCCTGGGAGGCAGTAAGAAATATTCATGTTGTGATAGTTAATTAGGTGCTTTTCAAAATTGCAACTTTCAATTTTGTATTTTGCAGTAGTGTTTTCACTGCCATTAAATTTATGAGTTTAAGCATGCAAAGCAAAAAATACTTGCCTTTTTTGAGGCAAGTATTCTGTTTAATATGCACTTTCCCCATCTCTTTTTGTGGAGGGCATAGGGAAATAAACCTCCTTTGGTCCAAGCTAAATAATTTCCCCATTCACTAAATTAAAAATATCCATATTATTCAGGGTATATACACTGCACAGCTCAAGGGAATCTCTCAGTAAGATGGTGAGTACCAGATAAGATATTTTTAAAAGCAGTATAGCACCTTTTGGCTCTTACTTTGAGACAGCTGCAACATCTGAGTTGATAGATTGGCTTTGTTTTCTGCGTGGAAAAGTTAAACCACTTCAGTGCACAGCATTTCTCTGCCTTTACTTACTTTCTTTTTTTAAAAAAAACATTATACTTAGAAACACAGTATTTACTCCCTGAGAAGTGTGTAAGTGCCTCAGCTCTGTCCAGTGACTCTTTTCTGATTATTGTCACATTATTGTCACAATCTTGCTCCTTCTACGACACTAAGCAGTGATATTTTCTATGCGCCCCTGAACAAAATCTCCTCTGGTTTGAACCATTCTGTTGTGCACCCTATCCCACCACTGGTGTGCTACAAGGAGCACTGCAAAGGCTGGAATTCAGCGTGGCTTGCATTGGGAGATGAAGAACCACAGAGGTTGGAATGGCTCTGCACTCCATGTGGGTTCCAGGTTGCAATGGGGCTCTGCAGAAGGATGAGGTCTTGTTTGGCACTTGTCCCATGCGTCAATGTTGTGCCAGGTGTGAAGCTGTGCTCCGAGGGACCAGGGCTACTTGTAATAAATTTGTTTACTTTATTTACAAAGCAGCATATTTCAGACCAGGGAGTGCTAACACTGAATGGCATTGTGCACATGTACTGATAAACACGTTGCATTCTTGTAATGCCTCTTTAGGAATGGTTTTTCATGTGTAATCAGATGAGGCATATGTCAGAAAGATGACAACGGAATCCCATGATGTCTTATATATGTTTTTAATAAAAAAGCAGAGGGTTTAATTTTATGAGTCTCAGAGTGTGAGGTATTCTGTTTTTCCTGATAAATAGGACATGCAGAGCCTCTGCTTTACACAAGCTGCCGTGACTTCGAATGCAGCCACCCTACACTTTTGCTTTGCTAGTGGCTCATCTTCTTACAGGTGGAGTTTGGCATCCTGAGCCTCAGGAGCCTTAGGAGCCCTTGTGCTCCACCTTGTGCCATGTGTGCGCGTGTGTGCCTGCATGCACGCCTGGGTGTGCAAGAGAGACACACAATGCAATGACAGGCAAAGACACTACTGTGATCTGTGGGGTGAGCAAACCAAGCAGGCTTTAAGGAAGGCACAGATTCCATCAACACACTCTCCACCCCCTCTGTTTTTCCAGACAAGTGTTATTTTTCAATATTTTATTGTGCTAGCCATAGGAGAAATCTTGTAATAAAATCATATCGCTATTTCATCCAAGGCAAGTTTGGATGTTATCACAGTAATATACTTTGTCATAGATTTATTGTTAAGTTGTCACATAATGTAGTTGAATAGAGTTTTAACAATTGTACTCTAACAAAGTTTTAATACAAGATTGTGAAATTTTAACATGAAGTAGATTTCTGAAAATGACAGACCATTATTACACTCAAACTTTCAATGACAAATCATATGACTGAATGCAAAAAATGCAATTTTACATCATTTGTTATTATCTGTACAGCTTTCTTGTTGTCTTTTTATTATATTCGTAATCTGAAAATAATGTAAAACAGATGTATGTCTGATCATGTAATGACCAATGGCATATTGTATCTTGTTTAGTAGGCGGTTGTCCTCTTGTCTTATTTGGGAATATATAGTTTAACAAGGCCCTTACCATCATTTTCTTAACAGGGATAATAAACAGAACAATTCTGCATAAAAGCTCATATCAGCTTCTTTCATGCCTTTTCTTTTCAGAAGGCTGCCTAAGGGTTTAAGCAATTTAGTTGTCTGACCCGCATGCTTTCTCTGCAGTCTGCAGTTCTTTTGTTTAACATTAGTATGTGGGCAAACAGCATTCAGAGCTGTGCAGAGCTTATCAGCCTGTGCTCAGTTGACCAGAACCCCATTCTGTGTATCTAAGAGGGGCCACGTTTAATGCTTCACAGTAGGAGCATCTGCAGTTTCCAAAAATGACTTGTTTATCAGATAAACTCTGTCCTTGCACTGACACATAGTGGCTCTTCAATATCACACTCTCCTGTAAGAGAACTGAGCAAAACAGGGTATGCACAATGAATAACAAGTGAAATTTATGCACATGGTGTGGTGACACAGGTACCCTGTAACACTGGGCAGTTTCTTTGCTTCAGCTCAGTAATTGCAGAGAGAAACTTCCTCATTACATTCCAAAAACATTTTACTTACTCATTCTCAATACATTTCGAGCACATGTTCTGAAGTCAGCAAATGTTAATTAATTTGCTTATTTTGCTTGGAATTTAATTAGACGTAGCATGAAGGGTCTGTCTTCTATGGCACAGGCAAAAAGACTCAGAGCTAAGATGAGGTTTGTGATGTGCCCATAATCGTGGCAGCCTTTGACCATGCAGTTAGGACCCTCACTTTCGAGTTTACTGTGTTACCAAGGTATCCCTTCACAGCCCTCTCTCTCCTCTCTCTACATGCTCTCTCCACTACACTAATTTTATAGACCCCTGGGCACTAAAACCATAAATATATCCTTTAAAGAATCATGAATATGTGTTTATAATAAAGGCCTCACTAAATATTTTAGATATCATAGAGGCTAGCCTTTGGTTTAGAAATAAAATGTTTATTAAAACACCATCATTTAAGACAAGGTAGAAACAGCAGCTTAGAGTTGATATTTGAGGCTCAAGATTCAGTGAGAGTGAAATGCTGCAAGCTCTTTTCAAAGAAGTGCAGCTGGTCTCTCAAATTCTCCATCCAACTAAACAAAGGAAATCTTGTAAGATAAATTAGTTTTGCAAGATTTCTGGACTTCTCTGGAGCCTTTCCTAAACATGTTGGAGGTATTTGACCAGTCACAGAAAGGGTAGGTAGATGGAGTAAGAAGGAGAGATTTGGATCCAAACCAATGTCATCTCTCTGCAATTCAGGCAAGCCTGTATTCTAGAATGATACCCTTGACTAATTATAATGATTTTATTATGTGAAATTGATATTACACTGCAAATGGCAATAGCCTAGAAGGAACCTGATAAAATTAACAGCCTTGTCTGTACAACCAAGATTTTAGGTATAAAGATGAGAGTACAGTAACTCTAGTAGCTGTTCCACTCTCTAACACATACAATGGTTCAAAGCTGAGACAGTAGGCTGGGAACAGAGGCTTTCACCTTTCTCTCCCCTCCCCCCCTCATCAGCACATGCTGGCTGGTCAACTAGTCAGAGAAAAATTGTTAATGAGGGTTAAATGGAAGTTATCTATTAAATGTCATTCTAGGATCAAGACATTGGAGCTTTATTTTGAATGATGCCCATATTTTTTCTCTCCTTTATTTTTCCATCTTCTCCCTCCCCCACCTGAAAGAAAACATCCAATGGATGCCTGGCAGCATCCTCTGATTGCTTGCTGTTTTCCTGACACTAAATCTACTGTGTCATATTCCTTGCATGGGCTGCAGATTTTGGCCTTTTCACCTGCTGTTTTGGTTGGCTTTAGATGCAAAGAGAAGAATATAAAAAGGAGAGGGGGAGGGAGGGAAGTTGGGAATGCTGGAGAAAAAAAAAAAAGGCAAATGTTTTTAGCGCCTTCATCTAGACATGTGTCCCCTCACTCTGTGACATGGCTGCTCCAATGTTGCCATGGTGAGGATTTCTAATCATCCCTACACATGACAGGCTCCTATTTGTCTGCACTCCCTTGGGTGTAAATTTCTAGGCTTAAAAAAAAAAATCCATGTGAGCGTATCATCCGCCGTGCAGATGTTTCACTGCTTTAGAATATCAGGCAGCTGCTTGTGCCACCGTCGACAGCTAATTGGAGACTGCATCGCAGGAACAGAGGCGTAATTATGGCATAAATACACATCCTCTGGTGCATCATTGTATCTCTATTAACAGAAAATTTTAAACAGTGTTCAGAGTGTAATTAGTGTAGTTGATAAAGTTGTAAAACATGTAAATAAGGGAAATAGCAGGTACGTGGCCAATCCACTACCCAGCACTAGGGGATGCAGATTATTGCCTATTTAGAAATAATTAGCAAAGCTGCATTAGCAAAGCCTGTGTCCAACAGAAGCAATGCAAACATTTATTCTGGTAACAGCTCTTTCTGTGCTAGCCATGAAAATCTACTAATATTGGTAATTTAGCCCTCATTACAGAGGATAAAGCATGAAAAGAGCTCAGACATGAAATATGACAAGTAATATTAATTTTTATTCCAGAGGAAAGGATGCTTTCTCGGGTTGCATGCTGATTTCTCGGCGGGGTCTCAGTGGTGTGTGAGCGAGCTGGTGGCTGAGGCTGCGGCTCTGGAGCTGGCTCCCTGCTGGAGGCTTGCCCTGAGGTACCCGTGACAGGAGCTGATGAGGCATGCTGTGGTTAGTGCCCAGCCAAACCTTAGGTCACAGTTCAGAACGAGCACTCAGGCATTAAACCTCTCTCCTTATAGACTCGAGTCTTTAATTTTGTCCTCAGCCTCGCTCCTTGCCACCCCCAAATGGTTTTGCCAAATCACCTGCTCGGCCCCCAGCTGTCCTTCCCAAAATGTGTAACACGCAGCTGTGCCAGGAGAGCAGGGCTCTGAATCTGGGTGCACTTACTCTTCAGGTTTGTCTCGCGCCCTGGATGAGAAATGATTGCTTCCCCCTCACTGTTTATGCTTTAGATTATGTTTCATGAAGAACATTACCCTGTGACCATAAAAATAAATGCCAAAATTTTGACTTTGCTATACAGATGTATTTTCTAATGAAGAAAAATGTGAAAGCCTGGCTGGCACAGGGGACATAGATCATTTTTTTTGAAACAAGAGGATGAGAAGGGCTCAATGTTCTAATGTTCTGGAAATGGGGGAAAAAGCTGTTGTGTTTTTTTTTTTTTTAACATCTCTGATTTCTTCTTTTTTTTCCCTTCCTACTGGATGTAGAAACAGAATTAATAAAAACTCCAGCTTACAGTGTCGGCTAAGTTCTGCTGCATTCTTAATAAGTGTGCACGTGTGTGTTTACGAGAGAGAGGAAAGGGGGAACAGGAGAATTCTGCTTGACAAGTGCCAGTGTTTCAAAAAGAAGTCTAAGAAAGATGTTATCTCTGGCTCAGGCAAATAAATTTCCCCACTTAGCCAGTGTTTCCTGAACATTTTCAGAATTCAGCTCTCACCACAGACTGCATAAAATCCTGCCAAATAAGGGCTGAATTTCATGTAATACAATACTTAAGAAAAAGAGAAAGAAGAGAGGGGAAATGTAGAGATGAAAAGAAGCTGGACAAGCTACTGTCTGAAGTATTAAAATGTAAAATAAGCTTTAGAGCTGTAGCAGGGGGAAAAGCCTTTTTACAGATCCAAAGAGAACACTGTGTATATTTTATCAGCTACAATGACGTGAAAATTGTGAAAATACTGAATTTGTTGATTGAAGAGGGGTTTTTTTCCACACTTCCGTGGAGGTTCAGTACTCATCCCAACACCCTATTTAGGTAAAAAAACCCCACAAAGCTAGAGAGGTAAGCTCAGCCAGTCTTTTGCCTGTTGTAGAGCAAAAAGCACACAAAAGCTCAGACAATACACACCTCATCTGCACTAATGTAAGCATCCCATCCAGCTCTAGCACACTGAATTTTTATAGCCTTAGCATATATTTTCTGTGTTTAAGATTTATGTAGCTATATGCAGATGTGCATTCCTCTGGCACACAAGAAGTAGATGGTTTATGCATATATACACTTTATGGGTAAGCTGTTTGTATGTGACCAGGATGCCCTCTTAAATGCTCTGGTGCCACTCTCATCCTGAGGAGTTCGCTGAGGTTTTTACCACAGATTTCCCTGGAAGAAGAGCTGGTCCAGCTTCTGCTGCTTTTCATAATTCCAGCACTGTGTGGCTCTGTGTGAATCCTGCAGCATATTTGGAGGGCTGCATGCTCACAGAGATGATGTTGCAGTGTTTGTGTGTAACTGTCTGCATATGGGCACAAATGTGAATGTTTGGATATGTGTGTGTGTATCTGCATGTGATTATCAATGTGTAATAGTAATAGATTGCATTGGTAATGTGATGGATCAGGAAAACCTGACAGTCTGCATGCCAACATCTATTCCTATATGTATAATGCATACATATATCATGGGTATATACATTATATAAAAGATTAATTTTTAATTTATACGCTGAGATTATGTTACTTAAAAATAAAATTAAAAAAAAAAAAACCTTTCCAATTCCCTCCTTCAACTTCACTCCCATTATTTATCACAGTGTATTTTTTGAATGCATTTTTCCAGTGTTTGCTTGGTTGGTTTTTTTTCTGAGCCCACTGGACTGCCTTCAGAAGTCTTTTATTGCCCATCCATTAGAAGAAGGAGAGAATTATCCCCTACATCAGGAAAAGTCATCTCTTTTCCCTCTTTCCCTTCAAATTACATAAGTAAAGTGCACATTGTTGAATGTTACTGCTGAATGAATTACAGTATTGCAAGAATATCAGAACAGTCTGGACACTGGTTGTATTGGGAGAGGTGTGTGGAGATGGACAGAGTTTGGCTTCTGTGGGTACAGTATGCACAAGGGGCTCCTGAAATGGTTTTATACAGATAATTAATTCTTTACAGGGCAACAGAGCCACTGCTCATTATTTGCTATAGAAAATAACCTCTCAGGTCATCAGTAGCTGGGAGCAATTTTAATGTTGTTTTTTCCTCAGTTTAAATACTTATATGCTATTGTTTAATATTAATAAATATTTTGGTGTTATAATACTTTGGTGACTTTTATAATTGACAAGCACTATAATATCAATTTGAAATAAAAACATATTAACTTATATATTCTGACCAAATCAGATTAAGGTCACATCTAATATCGTCCCTATGGTCCAAATTTACTCCTGGGTAAATCAGAGTAACTCCATTAAAGTCGGTGTGAGTTTCTATCTATCACACTAGACTAGTAAGAAAAATGAATTTTACCATATATGGCATTTCTTTTGCACTGAGCAGTGTGTGCACTGTGACTGAAAGTTGTCTTTCTCCATTTTACTTTTGTAGGAATGTGTCCCACAGCAAGTATGTGGGTTCTGACTGAATAGCAGGGGTACGAATCCTGATGCACTGCTTGCTTTCTGCATAGTCAGGGGGACCTGGAGAGGTTAAATTAGGAGTGCAAAGTAGCAGGAGTTGGTTTAAAAAACCTGGTTTGCTCTGAATTAAAGTCAATTAATTAATTGGGCCAGGAGGAAACTAAAATCAGAGCTGGGTCTGGAGGCTGAAGGAATTGAAACCTTGTAGGTGCTGGGTCACTTCATAGGTGTGAAGGCTACAACAGCATCAACCCAAAGCCCACTGAGTTTGGAGATAAGTGATTTTAAGTGAAAAAACACTATCAGAAGAGAGGGTAGCTGGGAAAAACAATGGAAAAAAAAGTGGTTGTGCCATTTTAGATCTCATAACCATTAACCTTTTGTTTTCTGCTCATTTATACTATTTCTGTGTTATTGGTGGGTAGATGTTGAAAGGAAATGCTTTAACCATGTTGCATCTTAAAAATAAAGGGGATAATGAGTTGAAACTTATGATTAATTTTCCTTTGAAGTTATTTGACTTCTTCTCTCAGTCCTTTGCCTGCATATATTTTCAAGGGGGTAAAGCACATCAGGGGAGGGAACGTGCAGCAGGAGCTGCTGCGTCTCACAGCAGCCAAGTTGCCATTAGCAAGCAGCATAGCCTGGAAAGAACAGATCTGTGGAGTGAAATTGTTGATGCTGAAGACATGCTTTTCTGTAGTGTATGCCCTGCAAATTTTTTAATATGTGCTGCTTCTCATCTGCTGTTGGAACCCAGCATCCAGCAGGAGCAGGAGCAGGAGCAGGAGCAGGAGTGGGAGCAGAGAGGTGTGTGCTGCTGATTTACTTGGAAAGCTGCGCAGGCATTTTTAGAATTCTCCATGATGCAAGCTGAAATGCAGTAAGTGGAGAAGTTAGGAGATTCACTTCAGAAGCACATTACTGCTTTGAACTAAAGTATTGGTATAGATGTTCCCTATGCCTGGAAGTCTCTGCTGCTGTCAGCTCTAGTACATTCACTGCGCTTCAGCAAATGTAATGCTTTCCAGCCTCTGGATAATCACTAGGAGTATGATTCCTTTGTCAACACCTTGTGTTTGGATACTCTGGTAAGGGTAGGTGAGCCACTGCAAAGGGTTTTGGAAGGAATTCAAATCATTCATGATCCCAAATAGATACGATTCTGTCTTGGTTTAACTTTGTTGTCCTAATAAGAAAATTAGGATAAATCAAGGAAAATGGCAGAAATAAAAATCATATTTTCCTGAAATATTATTGGAAAGAACAGTTTTCTATATCATCATGGGTATTTAAGGCAGCTGAGCCACCACTGAACATGGGAAAACCAAGTTTTTAAGGAAGTAGTCCTGAATTCCTTTACTACAGAGAAGGCAGCTTTGTTTGGTATGGATAAGAGGCACACCACCAGAGAAAAAGAGGGCGCTCAATTGTAGTAGCAAGGTCAGTGGTTCAGTCATGCAAGGGCTCTAGAGCATTTGTTACTGTTATTGTACTGGTACGTTCCTCCCACATTGACAGGTTTTCTTGCTAGCATAGGCAGCATCAATATTAATTTTGTAAATGTTTATCTCATGTAATGTATATGATTAAGACTTGTTTGGATGTTCTGTGCTGATTAAACCGAGACCTTTCTATGCCAACAGCCCTGTGGCATTGAGTTACTGTGAGAAAAACAACGTGTGACAATGTTGGGGGAACACAGCTGAGCATACATACTTTGTCTAGTGCACTGGATTTTCTTGAATTCTCTGTATTTTTGTTGCCACTGATAGAGCCACATACAAAACCAAATTTGAATTATCAAATGTCAATAGTATATTTTCACTTACTGAGTCTGTAAGCGACATGCCATTTATGGCATCCTTGGAATAATGTCTATTTCTTTAACTTACACATTCTGTGAGGTGGTAGATGTTTCCCCCTTGTCTGGTAGCATTAAAATTGCACTTTTAGACTCATGTGACAAATGCTGTGAAATGCTCACTTTTAGTCAAGTTTCACTTTATGTTGAAAATAGCAATGGAATTCACAGGTTCCTCAAAATATTAGCTCTTAGGTGTCTTGGTAAATGAATACTGCAGTTCTTGGACCAGGCTCACTCTTTGTAAAAGTGTTCATTGAAACTGATGAGAACTGACCTTGATTTCATGGCATAGTCATTACCCTCTGGTAATCTAGAGATGTGAAAGGAATTGGGAGGAAGGAACTGCTTCCCACTTCTGTACATGTCACACAGCTGCAGCATACATGAATCAGTAGCCAAGAAAAACATTTTACTGCTTGCCTGCTGAAGTGATATAAATTAATTTGTTTCACCCTTTTTCCAAACAAGTCATGAAGAGGCATGACCGTCAGCTACCATCAAGACCAGTTGTTCTCAGATGCTCTTAGTGTACACAGATGTTCTGTTGTTCAACTAAACCATGACCACAAAGTAATCCTTGCATTTTCTAGCTCTTCATTGGAGAGGAATGAGTTACTTCAGTTTGAGGAAAACAGTGCAATAGACACTGCATGAGATTGAAGGGGAATTTTTGAGTCCTACTCCTTAGTCTGACTTGTGGTCTGGGTCTTAATTTATTTATCTGCTGGACTTATATTTAGTATTTGTCAAGCATATTCAAATATTTAAGCTTGAAAGCAAAGTATGACTGCAAATTCATTTTTATTCTTAGTACTATTGCTATTATTATTATTATAATTATTGAGGTTTCACAAAGTTAAGTATGTCAATTTTGGAGGGTTTATTAGCTTTTATGGATCACGTTTTTACAAGTAAATTCTTGCTTTTGGTTTCTGTTTCACTCTTTAGCTACAAATAGCACCAACTATCCTTCATTAGTTATAACCTTTAGAAAAATAACCTATGAACTTATTCACCTCAACAGTTGTTGTACATGTCTGGTTTTTACTTACCCCTGTCTGTTCTGTATAAACACAAAGTGTGTGTGTATGTGTATTTTCAGCAAATGCACATTTTTATTTAGTGATGGGGAGAAACTACCCTGCACTGTGGGTCCATGGGTAAAGAAAGTAAAACTACAGGACGTGGTAATACCTCTAACACTTTTAAGTGTGAGTACTGTATGGGTAGGTATGAGTGCACCCTTTAACTCCCCAAGTCTTTGATTTTTACAGGCTGTGAGAGCTCCTGTGTCTGTCTGTCTATCTACCACTGTGTGCTGTAACTGGGGCCACTGAAGCTGACTTTGGGATTACAGCTGGTGTTTTAAGGCCGATTGTAACAGAAACTGTAAGATCAGCAGAGTAAAAAAACTATATCTCTTCAAATGGCATTTCATGTTTACTGTTGAGGTTGTTTTCCTCGGAGAGTTCATATTAAACTTTGCCTATAAAAAATTCAGACTTGCCTAATATTATTGCAGCTCTGCTTTCAGGAAAGCTGTGCTGTGATTGCTCATGAAGCCGGGCTTGCAGCACCAGGCATTCTTTTCCTGGTTCTGCATCTGTTCATGGCTTCATGTACTATCCAAAGAAAAAGCCTCTTATCAGCCACCAAAGGGCCTGGTATTAATTTGGCCATTACAACAGGTAGTCACATAATATAGCAGAACTAATATTAGGGAACTTTTTACAGAAGCTGAAATTTTACTGTGTGTTAGGACAGGAGATTTAGGTTGGCTTGTGCCTATTAGGACGGGTTTCAGTGTAACAGTAATCTAACCTCGATACAGTTCCTTTCATCTACAGGATCCCAGAGTGCTATGCAAACCTAGCAAATTGGTATGAAAAACTGTATGGTGAACACTTCATACATGCCTGGAGTGAAATGCAGCAGCTGTTCGACAGCATACAGTAATATTCCCAAACTCTTTAGAGAAGCAGTGATGAATGCTAAAAAAAATCAAAGACAGATTTTTTCAAAACTGGGTGTGTTAAAGTTATCTGCTAAAATACCTTTTTGGCAGCTAAATCCCAGTAGGTGGGCCTGGCTTTCACAGGTGAAGACGGCTGGTATCTATCCTGAAATCTGTAAGAGCTGCAGGAAGATCAGTATTTCAGAGAAAAAACAGGATCTGAGCATCCTGAAATTCTGATCTCTGCACTGCTAATAACCTTTAATATGACATAATATTCTTCATAAGATAATTCAGATAACACATTCTGAAAGTTTTAACCTTTTTGTGAAGTTAACATGCTCTTTCATGCCTTTATGGAATTCTTATTAACACTGAAAGCAGCTTTGCCCCAGAAAATATAGGAGTTACAAAAATCCCCTTGGAACATGGTTTCACAGGGCTCCCACTTCAAGGGAAGGATGATAATGTGGAAGAAAAGCATATTTTTCTTCCCAGATCAAGTCACATTATGGAATAATAACACCACTTTCTTTGGTAGTTTGGTTTGATATTGAAAAAAGTGAAATGGCACAAGGAAATAAAAGTCCGGTTTTGTTGCCTATCCTCACCAGAGCTGGTGATTCCTCTGGCACCAGGGTTACACAGTGCATCCAACTTGCAGAATAGATGGGGCTGTTCTCTGCTCTTTCTGAGGGGTTTTTAGCAAATGATCTCCAGTATCCCCAGAAAAATGCTATAGCCACAGCTATACGTTATTTTATCTCTACTGTTAACATCCCAGTTGGGATCCTAGAGGGAAAGAAATTTTTCACTTTATCAGTTAGGCAGGGAAAGAAATTGAATACAAGATATGCTTTCTCTAAATGAAGGAATTCTACCAGTGCCCCCTTTCATTACAGCATTTTCTAAGTCTAACCTGCTTTTTCAGGATTCTCTTAAAGTGCCTAAAAACTAAGTATTTTGGAAACAACATGTCAAGCTTTGCTTTCCACTTAAAGCATTTTTGTCTAGTTAAATATTTCATCACTCCTTAAAAAATCCTCTGTCATTTCTGTTTCGGCAGAAGAAATTAATTCATCAGTTCAGCCTGAACCCAGGAGTGATTCTGTCTGCCCCAAGTAAAAGGGAGAGCTGAACTTCCCCAGCCCCACTCCTAGAGCAGATCATGGCAGGATCCCACTGCTTTAGGTCTCGCAGAGTCCGAGCTCCTCACCTGCGGAAGGGCGGCCGCGCATGGAGGAGCAGAGCTCTGGTGGGCAGGGGAGAAAGGGAATGGGGAGCCATTCATCCCAAACTTTAGCTGTCTCTGCCTGACTAATGACAACTAAGGGACAGAGTCTAATCTGAAATGTGCACTGGTGTGTGTCTTGAAAAATACACTACAAGGAAGGAGTGCATTTATCAATATATTCTTTACTGTTTGCCCTACGTTTGGTCCATGTCCAGCTTACTTTGTGGAAATATCTAACTAATAAAGGTCTGAATATAATTAGCCTGGAATTAGTGAAATAGTTACAAAGTGAGGGGACCAGTTAATGGTCTGGTTTACTGATTTATGTTCCTACATAATCAATTTTGAGCTCTTCTTATTAACAAAGTGTTCACTTGTAATCAGTAATAACTAGTGCCAGCAGTGCAGTAGTTGAGAGACTATTTTGCAGGCAAAAATAAGCTGTAAACATGAGAAATATTGTAGCACTTTGATGTAAATAAAATTTTCTCTTAATAATTGATTAGTGGATGATGGAAGAAATACACCTTACACATTAAATATTATGACTGACATAGCAGTTAAGTTCACTTGTGTCAATATATCATATATCACTTAATTTTTCAGTCAGTTAGTACCTTCAGAAAAGAACTTTCTGTGAGCCAAAATAATTAATAATCCTCTTTGAAGCATTTTAGCACATTCTTTAATAGCAAAGGAAACTATCAAAGCACCATTATGTGTATTTCTATATGTGTGTCTCAGTTTAGCTTTATGTAAAAATTCAGATGTCTGACAGTCATAGCATCATAAAATATTTTGTCAGGGACATACTTTGGCAAACATTTTGTCACCCAGAAATTCTGCTGTAAATCTTGGAGAATATTAACACACAGGCTTTATTCTTGAGCCTGGGAGAGTGTCATCCTGACCTCTGTTTATTGCTATTAAACATAGAAGGTTTACTTTGAAGCATTCATTTAAGGAAGTGAGTTATTATTCCTTTGCTTGACCTTAGCCTATGGAGTATATATCATGAGGTTCCATAAGATCATCATGCACAAGAAAATTGGTCTAGCAAAAGATAAATTTAAAAACAATCTTAAAATATTACCAAAAAAGTCAGGATGAGGCACTAATATTTGTGTGCTTATTACCTGTCTGTTAAAATAAGCATCTATATATGCTGAAAAAATATGTATTTAAAACTTGCCATTTGATAGGTAGTAATCCCTAACACAAGTATCTTGAAACAAATCTTGTTGCTGAAGTTAACGTTATGTGAGATATTGCTTATATTTATTACTGGGAAAACATTATTTTGAAAAGCATATAAAAAAATAGTTTTCAAGCTGTTTCCTTAATGAACTGGAAATAGTAACCCTGTCAAATGTAATACAAAAATAGTGTTATAAGCCTATGGCATCTATTTATTACTAGAGAACAAAAGCCTTCATCCATTTCCTTTAGAGAATGACATTTTTGTAATTCGCTGCCCATTTCATTTGTTCTAAAAGGACTTCTTAGGTTGACAAATATCCCACAGAAATGGCTTCTGATGCTTGATAGGATAATGTGCAGCCCCTTAGGACAAGGGCAAAGGCAGCAAACTTATCATCCTTTAGTTTAGCTTAGTATGGGTCAGTAACAGCGCCAGGGGTGACAGAAGATGTTAAAGTGTGGGAAGCAAGAACTAAGAGCTGTAGGAGGGTAGTTTTTATAGTTTATCCTTTCTTTCACCATGACGCTGCAGAGACAGCTTGAATCACATTGTTGATTTGGTTCATTGCACGCCACACTAACTGCTCCAGTAGGAGGGAAAAAAACACTTACGGGTCATTTTCCCCAATAGTGTGTGACATTTCAGCACTTATCCTATAGGAGGACGAAACACTTGCTTAATATTTTAGCTTGAAGTTTGTATTTTAAAGATGCATTATCACACTTGGAGGTCTGCTGTGATAAATTTGGAGATTATTGTAGTATTACCAATGTGAGGATTTTGGAGGAGAAAGTGTTCTGCATGTTTAATTGTCCTCTACATTTTGATTTTTTTTTTTTCCCAGCAAGGCAGGGTAAGAATGAACATTTGACTCCTGTGGAGTGCACATTTAAAAACAACAAACTAAACTTCAAAACCGTGATGATGGCTTTCATTCATCAAGAGCTGAAATCCATCTTGGAAGTGTCATTTTAGAAATGTGTTTAACAGAGTCAGGTCTTCCTCAGTGGTGGATGATTGTTTCTCAGTCATAGATCTTGAAAACTTTGTGCTGATATAGCGAGACATTCCACACAAAGATTTTCTGCTAAAGCCAATTGGAGTGACTGAACATAATGGGCAAAATCATGTCCTCTTTCTAAAACTTGCAGCTAGCCTTACACTAACTAGCCTGCTTGCCCCAGCAAAATACTTTCCTGCTGTCATTTCTTAGCTTCTATTCGGCACACTGAAATAATAAAAATCATAATTTTATTCCCTGATTAAAAGAAGAGTCTTCACAAACTATATCCAAATTCAATTATATTCATGAGAAAAATCTCATACTCCTGTAAATCGATTCTGATTGCATTGGATGAGGTAGTATAAAGTGCCATGAACCCAAATGGCTTGAGTTCAAACCAGATTTTTGTGCTCTGGTTGGCAGACATTAGATGAAAGCCAGTCTCAGCCAGTTTACTCACCAGGTCAAATGTACTTGGCTAAAAATAAAAAAAAAAATAAAAAAAAAAAAAAAAAGAAGAGAAAGAAAAGATGACTGTAATTAACCCTAACAAACATTTGGAGCTTTTCTCCAGTATAGTTTTTTTTCAATTACCTCTCTAGATTTTTTCAGAGATAACTTGAACCATAGGAGGATGCAGACTCCTGTCAAAATACCTGGAGCTTCTCCTGGAGGGGTGGGACTTGAGGTGCTCTCTAATTAAATATAGTTCTGGTTTGTGAGTATTGGGAGTACCACTGATAGTGAGATGTAGGTTTCTAAATCACAAGCCAGCTTCTGAAGATCCATATTAACTCTTATTTTTTTAATGGCTTTCTGCTGAAGGGAAGAAGTTTTGATAACTCTGGCATTGGAGTGGGGGGAACCTGATCTTTAATTTTTTTTCACAGAATTTCTCTGTTTTGAAGCAAAATTGAGGCAACACTGTAACCCATGCAGCCAAGATTCAGACTGTGGATTTGTGAATACTTTGTACAATTGCAATAAACCTTTCATAAGAGCAACAAACCATTTTTATATTTCTACGGCAAGAAATATATTTCTTCAAAAGGTCTGCCCATAACAATTCTGTAAGCACTACTCTCGAGTACAGCTTGCAAACGCTCCTTGCCTGCACCAGACACACCCACTACATATTAATTACAGAAGCTGTCTTTGCTGCAGTACCCTTTCTGGTTGGATCAGACCTGTTTTACAAAGAAAGTGGAATAATTTGTTGGTGTAATGTATGATCTGAATTAATGTATTTTTAAGAATCAAATTATCCTGATGTGAGAGCCTCTAAAGGGACTGATATAGTGGAGAAGGACTGAAAGTTTTGACATGGTTTAATGAGCTGTATGCTAACTCCACCTGAGTAATTAACAGGCTTGACAGTCCTTTTGAACAGTGATATTCTCTGTAAGGATGTTTAATGCTCTAAGTATCAGCAGTGCAAAAGCCAAGACAGAGGCAGATTTGACTAGGGATTTTTTTGTCAAAGGAGTTTTGACTAAATTTTTTTTTCCACTTTATGAATGATTAAGGCAAATACTTTCAGAAGCAGTAGCTAATTTTTCAGTAATTCTGTTTTTGAGTGTGCAGTTACATGCTGCTTTCTCACATGTTGTAGAGATATCATCCTGCCATTCCTTAAATATGAAAATATAGATGCAAAGTGACCCCATCTAACACAACCATGTGCAAACACTCTTCTGTGAGTAAAAGATAAATGATTCTGTGGCAAGCAATTTCAATACACTCTTTGCTGTAATTGTTAATATGTGCTAACATGCATATCATCTTATAAATCATTCTTTCAGAATTAAAAGAAATTGTTTTATACCCAGAAACAATGAGACGATAATATGATTAAATGCTGAAGCCTAAGCATTATAAAATTTTTTTCTCAACAAAAGCAATACCCTGAAATGGTAGAGCACAAATAATGTAGGGAAATTACAGACATATTCTAAACTTGGACAGACCATTAACAACTGACCAATGTCAAAGTCCAGATCTCTCAAAACTGCCCATCTTCCAGGTAGTTTACTCTTCACCAGATCTTTTCTGTGCCAGTGAAAGGGGAGGTGAAGAAAGGTGAAGCCTCTCAGCTGCATAAGATGTAGACATGAACATTAAAAAGTGCCTTTTATTTTTTTTCCTAGACTTTCTCTTATTTTTCTCTCTTTCCTTGATTTTTGTAATCTGAAATTCTTGAATAGTTGTATCATATAACATGTAAATCTGTACACGTTGATGGCTGTAAGTTTTCTGCTTAACAGATTTTACTCCTTACTATGCCTGTCACTGGTTTAAGCAATCTGTGTGTAATTGATTTCTTCAGTAAAACAGATAACATTTGCTTAAAGCTCCTCTGATGGCTTTACAGCCTCTACATTAGCAACAGCACTTCCATTTCCACTGGCATTCTGGCAAAATATAATTATTATATATCCATCACAGACAAAAAGGCAAAAAAAGTAGCAGAGAGAATCAGTGCTGCATTTTTCCTGAGTTCAGCACTGCCCAAGCATCAGATTGTTCAGCTCTTACTGTGGTCACACTAAATGGCTGCTAATGCTGTCTCTCTCCCTGGCCCCGTGCCATATAGTTTTCTAGTTACTGATTTAATATCAGAACCAATAATATTTGTGACTCAGAAATAAATAGGTTTTTAATTACCTCGCAGGTAAATTGACATATTTTTAACTTCAGCAGGAACTCCTCTCTAGGCAGAAATAAATAAGGAAAACAGGACTTATTTTGTACAGTATAAAATAATGACTTTTACATGTTCTACTTCAGATAATTAAGCAAAACAAAATATAAAACCATCCCTCAGGACATTTTTTTTTTTTTGCCTGGAAAGGACATAAAAAAGGGAAAATAAGACAGATGCATGGAGGAACTTAATTGTAGCATACAGAGAACACTCAAGGGACTGCAATGTGGCCTCTCTCCTCTTTTCTTCAGTGTTCTGTGGATTGCAATTAAGCATCAGAGTACTGGACAGTGGATGTTTCCAACTGAGAAAGGAAAGGCTGCACACTTGAATTTTTTAAGTGGCATTATTATTATTTCCATGGCAATCACTACAGCTTTCTAAAACAATTAACTTCCTCACTTTAGCACACATGAAGAAATAATATTCCCAGTTTCCAAGGATAAACACACAAGACATGTTTGAGGGATTTCAGCCACAAGAGAGGACAGGTTGTAACAGTGCACAAACTGCATTCTCGATGCTTGCAATGTACTGGATCTCAAAAAAGAAAAAAGTGGATTTTTCTCTCTCTCCCTTGGAAATCAGAAGTGAGAGAAAGCCTTCCTGTCTGATCCTCTTTCTGACCTTAAGCAGCAAACATATGAGTGATGAGTGAAGGTCATTCTCATCAGGCACAGAATAAAAAGCTCCTGAAAAGCAATACTGTTCCATCTGAGCTGAATCAAGGAAAGGACAGAAATGCATGCTCAACCTGGGCACGCTCCTCGTGGGTATAAATGATTTTCTGGGTTGGTGCCAGAGTGTTCAACACCTTACAAGATCTGTCCTCAGGTGAATACCCAGAGGTGATCACCTGAAAATGAATTCTGCTGTGTAGCCATCTACCAGCACCTTGGCATGTTCCTGCTGCTGGGTGCCCCAGCCAAGGTCCCCCCCTTCACCCTGTGCACACAGGGCAGTGCTCAAGGCAGGTAGGAGGTAGCTGTTCTCTCTGTGTGCATGCTATGCCAAAAATAAATGTTTGCAGCTCGGGGAATATCCTGGAAAAATGAAAAATACCTTCACCTATCCCCCTGCTTTCCTTTTTTTAAATTTTATTTTTTATTTTAATTTGAGCTTTTAAATCTTGTATACGTTTTCAATGAGAGAAAAACTGCGTGCTGAAAGCCCAAAAAGTATTTACTGAATCCAAGATGTTCGGGGAGAGTGAGGTTTCCAAGTAAAATAAATAAATCAGATATACAAAATGTTAAAACAAAAAAAAAAAAAATGGTGTGTTTCACATTGATGTGGCAAAACCAGAATTCAAATTTAGTTCCCAGCTGAGATCTGACTCTCGTGTGTGTCTTGTAGATGCACTTTAAAGAGGAGCTACATTCCATTTTCACAGAACAAATATGGTCTGATAAAAGCACTGGGAAAAGTCACTGAGTTGGGAAGTGAAGGATAGAGCTAGTTCTGCACATAATATTTTAGGTTTTGTTTCTTGTTTAATTATTGATCTGTTCATTCACAAAACTGCAGACAAAGATCTATGCTTGTTAAAACATTAATACTTCTATTTTAAATAGTAAATTGTTCTTGTCTTTCACTGAAAGATGGCTGATGTGGTTTGGTGTGATACAATTTTACATCCCAAATAGCTTCTCAGGGAAATGTTATAGGCTGGTTTGAAATGACAGTACTGAGGGTGTTTTTTCCCCCTTCAGCTTGCAGAAGGTGCTAAAACAGTGATCCTCAGCTGTGAGGATCTCAAAACCTCTTGCTCAGAATTAAGATTCATGGCAGTTTAGTGAGAGCAGAAAAGATCTCTGTGTGAGAGGCAGCTGATATTTTTCTCCCACCATAAATCTTGATTTCAAAACTCTGATTTCAGAAGTGGGAAAACTGAAGCCCAAAGAGCTTAAGGGGAAAACTTAAAAGCACTTATTTGGCCTAGATTCAACAGTGTTAAACTAGCTTAGATACTTGGGCACCTGAATACCACCAACTCTCAAAGACTTTCATATTACAAGCTCTGAAAAATTAGAATATGCAGATTTGATCATATTGCCCCTTTGGCAAGGAGGATTCAGGCTTCAAGTATGTGAGGGGGAGAAGATGGCCAAGATCTGATGTGAATGCATCTATGTAACTAAAGATGCATTTAAAAACTGATTTAATTATATCAGTTAAAAAACCTGGCACATTCGCTCTTAATTTATCTTGCTTCTATTGATTTAGCTAGAAGCTGTGGTTTAGTGTGGAACCTGCTGTTTGGTCTGGAACTTGCCTGACTTCTCCCCGATTTTTAATAGATGGCAGAAATGGAACCTCCTGGACCACTGTAGGCACTGCCCAAGGAGCCAGGCAAGGCTTCCTTCCCTCTGCCTCCTCCTTCTGCCTGAAATGTGAGAGCTGCTGGACTTGCCACCCCTCTGTGGTTATGTCAGCAGTCCTGAGACAGCAGCAGGCAATGTAGTGATTTTTCTTTCTCTCCAGCAAAGGAAGGAAATTAGAGAGCATTTATTACAGACCTGACAAATCAGATGTCACTATTGCTGCTGCCAAAGCATGACCAAAATATACACTTATAAAAATAAAGGTACATCTACTGCTTGGAGGTTACCAAGCCACACTGCAAGGTAATACTGTTACTTTGGATAGCATGTGGTCCTTGTTTTGGTTTGGCCCTGGCATGTTTCTTCACATGACACTCACTCACCTGCCTTGGGACTATCCAGGAGCAGCATCCCCAAATAAAAAAAATGCTGCAACTGGGAGCCCTCTGGGATAAAACTGTAGACAGGTCCTGTCTAACCTCTGTCACAGGTTTCTCGTCCTTGCTGTGCATGTTTTCAAGGGTGTGAGCAGAAAGTGTGAATACTAGTGATCAGTCCACAAGGATGGATTGTAGTCCACATAACCCACTAAAAACCAAGAATTACCCACCTGTTTAGAGTGAGGACAGAATTGAGGTATGATATCCAAAAGTAACCTGGCATTATGATTGCAGACAAAAATTTTACACTGCTTAAAGCAGTTTTATTCTCCCCTTTAAACGACTCCCTAGGCTGGAACAATCAGTGTGTACTTTAATCCACAGAGACAGTTTTGTAATGGATAGCTGCTATCATGTTTTTTACTCTTATCCATTAATGGCTTGCACAAATTAGAGCTGAAGAAAGACATTCTGTGTATGTTAACTTGCACCTGATTCTCACTGCTGAAGAAACACCTTTAATAGAATTTGTGGAGCAAAGCTGTCTCACTGCCTCTGGCTCCCTGCACCAGCAAGGGCTGTCTCTTTCCTACTCAAAGACAGGGGAAGAGGTCAAAATAGACATGACAGTTTCTTTAAAGGACATTTCAAATATGTCTAAGATCATATTCTACATTTTGATGGAGTTTTGTTGATGTTAAAAAACTGGTAATATTCCAAGGCTTCAGTATTTAATTGCTGATTTCTTTCATGAGCCTAGAATTGCTCCAGAAACAGATATTTAACCTCTTTGTTTTCACTGACAGATCCAAAAACCTTCTTTTCTCAGGCCTAGCTTTATTGGTCTGTGCAAAAGTCAAAAATGCAGATACAGATATTCAAGCTCAGTTCTTCCAATGGGTCTGCAGAGAGTGAGCAATTGCTCATGGCAAACCAGGGTAGTAAATAAAAGTTCTGAAAGTCTAAACACTGTGTGGCTTATTTCCTTCTTGGAAGAGCTACACCTGAGAGTTTCCATGAGATACCACAACTAGTAATGAATATTTTGCCCTTCTCTACTTTTTTTTAGGGTAATCTCAGGTGTCTCTTCTCTTTCATCTCCTTTCTTCTTTTCAGAAATTAAAAGACAAAATAGAGGGCTATTTGCTGTTGTCATACCTAACTGGTAGAAAAAAAAATATAGCAGAATCATTAGGAAGAAATTTTATTTCTTTCAGTTTTTAAAAAAGAAAACTATCTGGTACCTTTATCCTATTTAATTTTTAAATGTAGCAAGGAACTTTTTATTTGTTATGTATTTCCCTGGGCAAGCTCTGAGAAATGCCTGTAATACTAGAAAGAGGTCTTAATGTTTTCCTGTCCTCCCTTGTATCAAAAGCCTTATTACCATCACTCACTTTTCAATTCCTCTTACCTGTTCCATCAAGTTTTTACAAAGCAGGGACAGACATGTACCATGGGGGGGGGGGTTTGGTGTCTCATCAAATTTGGCACTTAGCCTTTGTAAGAAAAGAATATTAATATTCAATAACAATGACACAAGTTTGAAGTTTGGCAGTTCATCAACTTTTGAATTATTCCCATGGGGAGAGAAAAAAAAAACACAGCTAAGTTTTTTTTCCTATGTTGTTCAGAGAAGTTGAGGGCAAGATGATTAGTTTTTTACTCTTGTCATAAATCCAAAATGGCTGCAAGAATTTTGCTCAAACTTTTTAAAAAATCACTTTGGGAACAAGTCAAAGTGTGCTTTTTAATAGTAACCATGTAATTTACTGTTAAGAGGCTGACAACTGAATTGAGAAGTGGAATAAATTTAAAATGTGTTTGAGTGTGCTATCCTTCTCTGCAATGGCAGGAAATTTTTTCAGAGCGTATGTCCAATCTTTCACTTAAAAAGGCAACTAGTGTCGAACCTGCTGTTTTCTTGATGAATGAAAACAGTTTTCTGCTGTTGAACTGATAATAGGCTTTTATTATACTAACATGAAGACATCTTCACCAAATCTATCAAGAATCCAGTATGTAAGTAGAGTATACAAGCTATCTACTGGCACTTTTCCCAGGAAACTGATTTATCTTTTCATCAACAAATAGCTACTGCTACTGCTTAATCGGGCAATATTTGTGAGATGTCATTTTAATGGGGACATATTTGGTCAATGTCAAGTGACTTAAGTGATGTTTTAAGTAAGCAATTCCACACTGAGATTCCCACTGATCACTAAAATAGTGAGATATTTCAGCTTTGGTATTTCAAGATGGAAACTAATATTAAAGTGTTACATCGATTCAGCCATGCACTGGTGCTCCATACTTATTTGCCTATAAAGTTTTTACCTTCTGTAAAACAAGGGGAAAAAATGTCTTATGTTCCATTACTGCAAAAAAGTGATTAAATCATCAAGGCTGGTTAGAACACCACTCTAAATCTACATTAAATTTGCTGAGAAACTTTCCTAGGTAACTGTACCAGCCCGAACTGATCACACTGGTCACAGATGTGACTTCCCCAAGCAGAGGCTTTTACAGCTGCTTTTTGTGCAGAATGAAGGAAGAGTAAATTACCTCATTCTAATTTACCTGAGACAAGAAAAACAGGAAACAAACCTTGGGGTGTGTGATAAGGACTTGTAAGACAGCACTCCCTCACACAGAGGGAGAATTCAGGCTGTTGCAAACTCCTCAAAGCCATGTTCAACAGTACCACTTTAAGTCTTTCTGCAACAGGCTTTGTATCCCATGACACATTACAGTCTCTAGTTGATACTGAAAGAGTTAATGTTGCTGTAAGGGTCTTTTTTTCCTGGGCATCCCCAAGGAGTTGAAAACTGATAATGGGCCTGCCTACAAATCCAAGGAATTCTCCCGCAGCAATGGTGAGTAGAGCACAAAACTGGCATCCCCTACTACCCGACAGTCTAGCCATTGTAGAAAGAACTCACTGTGATATTAAAAGAGTCCTGGACCAGCAACAACAGGTTCTGAAGGTAGAACCTCCCCACATCCGCTTATCCAGGGTGCTATTCGCAATCAATTTTCTGAATTGTTCCTTTGACAGCCTGAACCCACCCATCCTATGCCACTTTTGGGGGAGCAGTCATAGGTTGATGAAAGAAAAGCCTCCGCTTTTAGTAAAGGACCCTGAAACTTGGAAGACGGTGGGACCCTACAAATTGGTTACTTGGGGACGTGGATACGCCTGTGTGTCCACCCCCTCTGGTTTAAGGTGGGTTCCTTCCAAATGGGTAAAGCCCTGTGTTCCCAAGGTCTCAGAGAAATCTACAGAAGTGCCCCAGGTTGCTCATGCTGCCTGGAGAAGGAAACGCCGCACACGTTCTCTGGAGGAAATTCCATGTAAGCCTCCTATCTGGAATAGTTTGTAATATATGTTTGTGTCAAGTTCCTTGTACCAGTTTAGATCCCACTGTTCGTGTGTAGTCTCGAGACGCCATGAGACCGAGCCTGCTTCTCGTCCTACTCGTGATCATCCCACCTGTGACCTCCTGCATAGTGCCGCAGCCCAAAGCACGTATGGACTACCTTGGCAAAAGCTCTCGGACATCAAGAGACAAACTGACAATGGACTGTTCAAATGGCCTGTTCAAAGGCTGGGGATTCTCGGGCTGGTTGGGATCTATTCTGAAAACTGTGTTTCTAGTACTGTTTATTTTAGTTATTGTTATTGTAGTTGCTAGCATTGTTTTTGGACTAATCAAACACACGGTTCTCAAGTTAATTTCAAGCCCATCTCCCCCTCCTGTAGAGGAGGAACAAATTTCACCACAAACCCAGTCCCCTTCTTTTTAAACAAAACTAGGGGGAGATGTTACAGTGTGTCGCAATTTCCTGTTTTACTTCCCAGTCCCCTCCCAGGTGTGGCAATACCCCTCTCCCTTCCCCCTCGCCCCCTTGCTGAGTGAGTTCTGTCAATCAGGCTCAACATTCCAGCAAGGCCTCGTGTGGTTGGTCACGTTCAAAGGATGCTCTTCAGGCCTGGGGATCATTGGCCTGTCTGGGTGTCCCTCAGTTCCCTGAGACCCTGCCCCTCCCACCTGGTTGGTGCTCACCTGTCCCTTCCCCTCCCCCTGTCCCTGGGCCTAAATTGAGCTTGGACCATGTGCTCGCCATTCTGTTGGAGCCGTTACCTAAGATTCAGACATCTGTGACCATGCAATAAACTCTGGATATTAACCCTCCGACAGAATCTGTCTCCTTTTCCTCCTCATCTTCGCCTGAAGCCTTCCCACCTGAGGTAAACTGAGTTTCTACAAGCCTGGGTTTGTTTCAGTGCCCAGCTGCAACCTCCAGCCAGCCAAAGGTGTCTCTGAGGTGAAACACCACAGGTGCCACCTTTGGCCCAGGAGCAGGGGTCAGACAAGCCCAGGCACAATCTACCTGGTAATACTGGGATTCATATTCCAGTACTCTAAGACTTTGATTTCACAAAGAATCAAGACTTTTATTATAAGCACCTCCTTAAAAGCCAAGCTCATAAACTTAACCATGCCACTGAAAAAATTCAGGAAGCTGTTTATGCAGGGAGTTAGGATTAGACACATAAAACTGTGACACTTAGACATTACTTTTTACAAGAATACATAGATGTATGTTATTATTTGATAAAGAATATACATAATTAAAACACACTGGTTGTTTTCTGTTTTTTAAGATTTCTCTTAAGGCAGCAGTATTCTACAAAGGTGCCATCAAGAACAATAAATGTTATTAAATAATTCTATAAAATTTATGACATACATTATCTCAGTAGAATATTTCATGTTTTGTGTTTTCTGTGCTTCTTATACTCTAAGGTGCACTTGTTAAGATAAATGAAGCCTAATTTTCTAAGGCTAATGTCACTAGAGTATTTTCCATTATGACAATAGAACTAGTAACACAAACAAAAATATTGTTGAACATCAAATCATGAGGCAGAATCTTAATGCTGTGAGCTCACACAGTAAGATAAATGATAGAAATGTAATGCCACAGAAACTGTGAAAATATTGAAATAAAACCAAATCTTAACCTCATCATATTATGTTAAGACTTCCTGAGAAGACCCTGTGAAAGTTAAAAGGCCTCCCATGACACTAAAACTGATATTCCTTTTAAGGCCCTTTGTTAGTATTACTCTGTGCAGGAAAACATCTTGACCATACATGGTAATCAAGTCCATAGTATTCCAGTTGAATGTTTTGCGTAGGAAGATGTGTAAATTGCATATGCATATTGAATGAGCTGGAGTATAAACAAGTACTTTTTTTTAATGCAACTTTCCCGGATGAGAAGAGTTGGTTTCATAGCCTAAAGCTATGAAACAGGGTCCTTTTGTGCTGTTTTCTAAGACTGCAGCTAGTCAATTGCTGCATTTTCTTGATTTCTGTTGTTTTTAATATTTTTTTTAATCCTGAGGAGAGTGGAAGAATTTTGGTTTTTCTGATGTTTAACTGCCAACCAATCAGTTTCACTTTGATCCCTGGGAAAATCATAGACCAAGTTCTCTTTGAAGACTTTTTTAGGCCCACAAATGAGAAGGTGGAGACTGAGAAAAGTCTACATGGATTAACCAAGGGTAAAATGCTTCTGGCTTCCCTGATTGCCTTCTAAAATTAAATGTCTAGGACTGTGGATGACAAAAAAGGGATGGGTGCCATCTGTCTTCACTCTACCAAAGCTTTAGTATTCCACTGCATCCTTGTATCCAAACTGGGACATTCTGGTCTTGATGAATAAACTGTGAGGCGAATGAAAAGCATTGTGTACTGACAGGATGCCAGTGCACATGTGGAATTCCTTGGGGGTCTGTCCCAGGACTGTGCTGTTTCAAGTCTTTATCATGGAATTTCTGTTGTCATGAGGATGATTGAGCACTCCAGGCTGCCTGAAGAAGTTGTGAGATCTCTGCATTTGAAGCTTTTTGAAATCCAAAGGGAAAAAGGGTATTGACCATCTTGTTGACTATGTTTTGAGGAGTCAGGTGGACTAAGTGACCTCTCTAGGTCTCTTTCAGAATGTTCTGCTCAATGCTTCTAAGGATTATGGATTTTTCATCTTTGGTCCTGATGTTTTGTGTGTTCGTTTTCATTTTTTACATGTTTACATGTTTCATGTTTTTCCTCTAATGAATTGAGATGGAAACAGTGTCCTCTAGCAGTAAATACCTAGGTGGGACAAGGTTTTTCTCTTGAATGACTCTAAGCATACAATCTGAATTACTGTGAACTATATATGAAAAAAGAATCATATCTGGGAAGTAAAATAAGATTCTAACTCCATGCTTAAGACCTCACCTCTTACATTTCCATAATACTCACACCTGTGTTGTATTATTATGCCCAGTACTAGCCTGATCAAAAGTACAAGGTATGAGTTCATACATCTGATTTCTAGGCCAGGCTGACAGGGAACACTGGGGTTTCCTTTTTAGCCTTTCCTTACTGTGCAGAAGCAATTAACTCATTGGGATTATCTGTGCATTAACATCTATCAAATTCTCTACTATCACATGGAACTAGGATATTGATTTCTTAACTCCCACCTTTCTGTGGAAATTTATTATTTTTGGTCTTGGCTCATTTAAGTAAAAGAAAAAAAGCAACCTTCTTCTCCCCACTGACTGTGTAGGGGAATTTAGGTATGCACTTATTAATGAGGATTGGTATACTGGGTGCTTTAAAATTAGATTCAAGTTAAGTGCCTAACCTGAGTGAACTTGATCCTACCCTCAGTCATTAATGGATTATAATGATATTCATTTTACAAAAAAGCTCACTTAGAATGGGTGTTAGCAGATTCTGTTTGAAATTTTCAAAAGCGGCAAAAGTTACTTGGATGACTGCTCTCATTCATTTCAATGAACTCATAGGAAGTTGTCAGAAAATATTCTTCAGGACAGAGGGCATCATTCTTCTGTTTCTACAGTGCCTTGGCAGAGCAGTCCTAATCTGTGACCAGGCCTTCTGCATGTTCCCTGCAAGATGTGTAGAACTAAAACTCATAGTAAAATAAGATGATAAATCTGTTCATTAGTGAAGGATATACTTCCTCATATCAACTAGCCAGGCAGAGAGAAAAAAAGAGACAAGCAGAGACAAGTTTTAGGTCATTAACTTAGTTTTATATTCAGATCATTTAACATTATATTTTCTGTAGTTTACAATTTGAAAAACTGAACAGGTTAATTTTGTGTCTGAGGTGGTACGCTTGTCTTCCATATACTTGAAACATACTTTTAAGTAAAATATAACTTGAAAAGCTAACTTAAAGAACAAAGACATTAAAATCATGACACATAGAAGTCAGGAAATTGCAAACAGTTGTCAAAGCAAGCATTCTTCTGTATGTCTAAGCGTATTCTCTCTCATTAAATGCTTGATTTAAACAACAGCCTTTTAAAACATTTCACATTGGTCATTGGAATATAGTGACTTTTTTTTTCCTGTCGTTCTTTAATATTTTTTCCCTTGTATCTTTTGCTCACTATTCTGCCCAAGGCAATGGAAGTCAGCTTAAGTCTGTCCAGACCCCTTCCCAAGTGAGGTAGGTGGTAGCCCAGAAGATGGGAGAACAGACACATGCCAGCTGTAAGTCAAGGGAAGAGAGAGGTGAATGAGCTTGTTATTTTTTGGGATTTTCTGTGTAAGTGATTCTCAGCATAACACAGGTGCTCTGGAGCCAGCGTGTCGCTATCATGGACCCGTTTGGTGCTCACTGGTAATGGCTGTGATCATCAATCCCATCTGTGCTCATATAGGTGTCAATGGTGTTCCTTACAATTTATTATTAGTTAATGAACACCTATATTAGGCTCATAGTGCACTTTGTTTAAAACCTGCTTAAAAGGGTTAGCTGTGAAATTTAGTGCCAGCCAAGCTCTGAGTCTCAAATCAGTTCTCAGCTTCCTACAAGGCTTCTCTCAGAAAGTGAAATCTTATTGCCTGCAAGATCACTGCTAGGAGACAGAGACAGAGACAGGGGACTTTAAATTTTTGGCCTGGGGACAATGAAAAGCTCACAAACAATGCTCTACAGCTTCTGGGCTCCTTCTGCCTCCATATGCCTCCAGTGGTTCTCCCAGGTGTGGCTGAGGATCCAGCTGCTGTTGCTCACCCAGTATCCAGTCCAGCTCTTGCCGATGCCCTCGCTGTCACAGGAGTCAGGCTATCACTGACAGAGCCAGGAGATGGTACTGCCTCCAGAGGGGAAAGTGGCTCCTAACAAAGGACATACCTGACTCATAAAAGACTTTTCCTCACAGAGCACAAAGGTTTCACCAGTCAGCTGGTCAGTGTGACTTTGCATTCGACACTGGGACTACAGGGGCTTTCTTATCTCCAGGGAATGTCCCTACCTATTCCTTTGGTTTCCCTTTCTACATTTCAGTTAGTTATACTTGGCACTCTTCATTAATTTCTAGCTGTTGTTAATTATTAATTGGTTTTTAGCAAATGACTAAACCCTTGTATAGAAGTCCTCCTTTGCCCTTGCAATACTACTGCCTTATATGTCTCCACAAAAAGATAAAACATCATAATTTTTTAAACTTTTTCTATGTGCATTTTTTACTAACCTCATTTCAGTTTGCTGGGTTTTGTCCCTTTAGACTTTTCCCTAACTGTCAGTTCACCCCCCTGCTCCTCCCTTTTCACTGTTTATTCCTTTATTCTTGGTTTTATGTTTAACATTTCATTAGTTAATATTGTGTTCAACTCCTTTTACCACAGTTGTTAGAGTATTTAATTTTGTGGTTCAACACACATTTTTTTTCCCAAATTTCTCTCCATTAAAAGTACTTTTTCTCAATCCTTTTTGGGTTCTCACTCCAAACATGTCAATCATTCCTTTTCCCACCCTTCAGTAAAATACAAACTGTTCCTCACTGCCTTTGAGAACCTTTACAATCCTTACTCCTGAGTCTTTATCTTGTATCTCCCATCCTTTTTGCTATGCCACCATCATTCCCCCTTCTTTGTATTTCCACCATTGTTGTGCTTTGTGCCTTCTTACACCATGGAGTAACATCTCACAGCTGATCACAAGGCTATGACTAATTTCAGATGCTGTATCTTTCGTAATACTTGCCAAAAGGCTTTGGGATCAATACTGAGAGAAGAGTAATTTGAATTTTGCTGGGAAAGAGTAGGGGAGGGTACAGCATTGTTCTCTTTTTATTCTGTCTCGCACAAATATCCCCTCACAAGGAGTACTCTTTGTTGAGAAGATCATGTCTCCACCACACCTCTGAACTGCACCTACCACATTGCTTGTGCCAATGGAATACAATAACAACAATAATAATAACCCCTACCCAGAAAACCTCATTAAGGACCTCAGGTATCCCTTGAGTTACGTATTGATCCATGTAAAGGATTGCTGTGTCATGCACTTACATGAAAGGCCAAATTTAAATCCCCCAAAAAGCCACAGAAGAGCTCACATTACAGCTCCACAAAGAAGCTTGATTAAATGTGAATTTGGTTCAGGGTCTGAAGTGTACATATTAAAACTCCTGAGGATCTTTTAATCAAAACTTGGACCCTTTTGCGTGGTTAAATCTCTGATTTTTGTTAGGTGATATTGACACGGATTGTTTGCTGATGCATTGTGATTTAATGCAATGTGACCGTAATCCCTGCATGCAAATGATTAATTACAAAGTGTATTTGATTTTTTTAAAGGATTTATCACATTTCCTCAACTTCTGCTTCTGTTTAGATTGCAGTCTAAAAGTCCCACGCTTTTAATTTTTTAAATTTCATTTGAATTTTGTCAGGAGATGTAATAATTCACAAGCTATTTAACTTTTGGATTAAAAAAGGTAATTGCTGTTTATAAAATATTATGTCTTCAAGTCTATAGCAACTTTAAACATTTCTGTATTTGCTTCAAGGCATGAGGAGACAGTGACACAGCTCATTTCCTCTGCTGAGCCCTCTTTGCTGCCTTGTACAACACTTATTTCAAAGCACGCCACAGCTTAGAACTGTCGTGATCCCCATTAATATAAAATCATTGACCTCTGCTCCTGCTGGTGCGACTAAATTACATTCTGCTGCTCAGCAGCAGCCACATATGGGGCCAGCTCTTTTAGTCATGGCCAGGTGCCTTGATGTCAGTGCTGCCCCTCCCACGCTCAGGGTTTTCCTTTAATGAGGATTATGCACCTTCAAAGATTGAGGAAACCCACTCCCAGAACGGCAGCGTTTCTAATGGCCTCTGGTCTTACCACACAGTAACTCTGTGTTGGAGGAAGCTGTGGAGTGGTGCTCTGTTTTCCTCCTCACAGTGAGGAACTGTGAGAGTTCACAATTTCATAGCTGTGCTCTCCCTCGAACAACAAACCCAGGACACTGTGAACAGAAATATCACATTTTTATGAAGCCCTGTAATAATGTGTTAAAACAGTATCCTATATCCTGTCAAAACCTGGGTGGGATTCCTTCCCCCTCTCCTTGCCTTTCAGTTCATGCTGCTCAAAAATAAACTGCACGTAGCACAGTTTTATAGTCTGCACATTATTGTGTACTCTTACAAAAAAAAAAAAAGAAAAGAAAAGAAAAAAAAGATTTTATAGGATTGATTAGGATTGATACAGCCTCTGAATGTGGTCAGCTTTTCTCACTGTGTGGTCTTTCTTGATCTTTTTTCCCCTGACCCTTTTCACCCACCCCCACCCCCTTGAGATACTGTGCTTTGTGAGCCATGGTGCATTTTTGCCTGTAAGCAATGTACTCTACAAATGGGTCTGAGCAGCAAGTTTCTAAACCAATCTTCCTAAACATAGTGTTCTTCAACAAGGAAATATTTTATGTCCTAGTCTTGCAATGAGTTACATATTGTTAGACTTTGGCACCAGTCAGAGAGACTAAATCCTGATGATGTCTAGAATAACTCTTAAACTACCACAGAAATTGCCAGTGCACTAATTTTATGTTCAGGCCCACCAAGCAGGATTCATCACATTAAGCTTGAGATGATGTCAAAGTGAATTAGCAATGATCATCTCTGTCTTGATAGTAGTCAAATTCTTATAGATCTCATCATGTAAGAAAAAGTAACAGAGGAATTTGGAACAAAAAGTTTTTTTATACAGGAAAACCAGAAAATGTTCTATGGAGTGTGTACAGATACATATTTCTTTTATTTTAGGGTAACTCTGTAACAAGGACTTTATATCATTGCTTTCTTTGGTAGGTATCACAATTTTTTCATGTTAGGATACTTCATGATTTTATATTATTTTTATTTTACAATACTATAAATCTGACACTATTTGTTATTTTTTGAAATCTGATGGGTTTGTGTATTCTCTATTGAAAGCAATCACATAAAATAATAAGTGTTGTTGTTGACTATTATAACCACATAATGTATGTTCTTTGTTGTATGCTCCTTTGTGCTCCCAGTGAAAGTTAATGTTGACCAGATATTACCTAGAAAGGAAAACTGAAGGTTTAGAAATTTGTTTTTAGTGGGTACTCATAGCCAAATGCAGATAAATCTTTGTAATGGAAAGGAATGATTCCTTTATTTTCTTTTGTGTGCATGGGTGAGAGGGGGAGGAGGAGGTTTTTAATTGTGTTTTGTTCTTTATGAAAGGTAACATCTGGATTAACAACATGCTTCTGAAAGCTGATACCCAAACAGAGAGCTTTCTTTACTGAGAGATGTCCTAACCCCAGTCACACGACTGCTAATTTGGCTTTTTTCTTAATCTCTGCAGAACTTGCTGAACAGAAGCAAAACTATGTGCATGCTAATGGCTCACTTTCTACATGCTCCCCTCTCTCCCTTGGAGAGTCTGGTGTGCAAAGCCAAGCTGGAACAAAGATACACTAATTATTCTCCATTAATTTGTCTGCTTGAATGGTCCTAAATACCAGAGTGATTAATTAGCGCGAAGCAGCCAGGGCAGGATGTCACACCCTTCTCTGCATTTAAGTGTCGGCAAGGTTGTGCTCAAGTGTTGACAACAGCATATCTTTAATTTTCTCCAAGAAGAAAAGTTTAGTGAGTGCAATTAATTTGAGCTTGGCTAGCTTGCAGGAATAAATGTAATGTGGAATAATATGACTGCTGATCAGACAATTTTTTGTGTTCTTAAGATACGGTAAAACTTTTTGGCACCTCAGTTATTGAATATTGTTTTTCTATAATTGTTTCAAATTGGTTTAATTACTTTTGTGCATTTTGCAGTTAAAAAGTGGATCACAAACCACGTAGAAATTTTCTTTAATGACTATGTGTACGTAAATGGTTTGATACAAAGGATGAATTAAAGAGAGACAACCAATTTCAATTCAATTTCTGAATCTTCTTTATTCAGCATTTTTTCACGGTGATTTGTCCGAAAAGATATGTCAACATCATTTCAAAAATTACTGATTACTTAGTTTGCAGAATCTCATGTAAATTAAGTAAAATAACTGAAAATTAAATAGAGCTGATTCGTTAATATTTACCTGAGATCAGCACATGCGTTGCCCTTTTGTTTTCATATAGAACTGTTAAAAGAATATTTAATAATACACTTGCCTAAAATCATCTCCATAATAATGCTAAGATTTATATATACATTTTTGCGGACTCTGAGAATTGCTTGTGTTTAGCAAGCATGGTACATAAAAATATATCATCAGTTGTGGTAGCTCTGGTAATTGTGAAAGTTACTGCATTTGCATGTCCTTGTGTTTTGTTTTTACTTTTTAACCACTTCTTAGAGCGCATTTTTTTCCTTGGGGTAGGGGCCATAAATGCAAAAGAAACCCTAGACCTTTGACAGTGCCTGTGACCTTTTAGCAGCTACCCTGAGATAACCCACTAAAGGGGCCATAGCAGCAACCACAGAGAGAGCTTCATCTCTCCTTGCATTGTCAGTCACCATTGTTCTCCTTGTCAATTAATTCCCCATAATAAATGTTTGGCCATGTTGTGGCTGATCTGAGCTGCTTCAAAGTGTGTTACTTTACACAGAAACTGACTCTTTCTCTTGCTCATTCATTGCTGGGTTTCAGCCATCAATGTAGGTTTTACTCCATAAGTGAAATCTTTATTCAGCTATCAGAGTGGACTGAGGTTTTCTTGTTACAGTCAAAGTTTGTGGAAGAGTTAAAGTACATGACAAATATTTGTTTAAATTGACAGAGCTTATGTGTACCAAGTTGTGCAGAAAAATATAAGTGCTATGATATATATTGAAATATCCAACTATATTTAAGTCAGCTACAATTATGGCACCTACATTCAAGAAAATCACAGACAATTCTGGCAAAAACTGTCAGTTTCTGGGTCCCCCTAAGGTGAATAAAAAAGTTGACAAAGTAGACTGAATGTGAAGCAGAAGTCTTGGCCATTAAGTACAGATAATGGAACCTTATTTTAAAAAAAGAAGAAAAGAACAGGTAATTAAGTAATACCATCATTTTGATTCTTCTGTGTGTTTTGTATTTTTCTGTTTTGTGTGTTGCTCAAGTAGAAATATTTTTGCATTGGAATTTTTTGATTTCTTAATTTCCTCTCTAATCAGTGAATGATGCTGAGAAACTCTTATCCCCAATTCATTGTGTTAATTCCTCCATCCTAAAAATAATCCCCTACATTTTAGCTTCTAGGTCCTTACTGATATTTAGTCACTTGTTAAGCTTGTCTTTCTTCTTCCCATTAATCTCATTTCCTCATTTATTATCTCTTAATAATCACTTGCCCACAAAAGTCAGCATACTGTATGCGTAGTATCTGTGGCTCCCTATAAGACACTTTGTAAAGAGAACACCTCAGATCAAAATGCTTAGAGAGGACATTGGGAATCAGCAGAATTTCAAACTCTTAGATGGTTGGTTTGATCAGAGGAGTGTAACCCAACTATTAAAATACATTCCCCATTCTTATAAGTATTAACATTTAAGGTCTGTCCCAACAGCCTTGTCGTAGGCAGTGTTCTTCACACTCTCCTACTCAATCAAAATAACAGCATCCATCAAGCTGTTGTGAAAATGAATAAGCTGCTTTGTGGGAGAATGATTTCAGTGTACTATTACAGGGCCAATGTGATCCAACTTGGATCTTGAAACTTTTTAACTGTGCAGCTTGTACCATTGCTCTCAATGGCACTAAACTAAGAAGATGTCTTTTAAATGGCATTACAAAACTTCAAGTGACAACAGAATAAGAGGTGAGATGAGCAACAAAACTCTTGCTCATTATTGTCTGTTAGCTCTAAATCATTTTATATGGCAGAGTAGAAAGCAATTCTCCAATAGAATAATTTTGTTAGGATTAACTTTAATCAGCAAATTAATTAATTAACTATTAATTACTTGCTTTCTGCCTTCAGATCACATACTAATTATTTGCTTCTTGACTTTATAGTCAAAAAACTCTAATTCCAAGATATTTTCCCAATGAACTAAAAGTAAGAAAAATATCAAAACATATTCTTGGTGTTTTAATTTAAATAATTTTTTTGGTGTACTGGTAATGTTATTTTAAAGTGAAAAATTTACTCCTGTCATTTGGAAGGTCAGTACTGATGTCAGTTTATCTGCTATGTCAGTGCTGGTCAAATGAGTCCTCCCTGTACGCTGAGAGCAGGTGCAACTGTGCTAGGTGTTCCACATCTTCCATGCTTTCGAGACATTCTCATTTATACCTCACTTCCTCTGTATGGCAACCAAGAAAAAAGTCTATTCTATGCAGAGAAATAGAGAACCAACTTCAGAGGTGCCTGACATACAGATGATGAAGAATTTCACTTATATTGCCTTTGTAATTAAAATTTTGTAAGTTGACTCACTTGTTATTCCCTAGCAATTGATCATAATAATTAAGACTGTGGTAAATCAGAGACAAAATGCAGCCATTGTTCCAGAGGATATCTGAAGTGCATCCTAACATTTGGCTGATTAAAAAGTCTTAGACCTTTGTCAGGCTTTCTGCAAAGCATGGATGAGACTGGTTAGTCCTTCAGATTGCAGATCAGCCACCAATAAGGAGCATGTAAATATGAAGCAGAATTCCAGTGCAAATTGGCATAGCTTCCTTGACTGCAGAAAAACTCCATTGATTAACAAAACCTGTCAAGTCCACACATGCATGAGATCTCTGTTTATCACAGCAGGAAGATTTTTTGCATATGTACTTCAATTGCATGAGCTCTGGGGGCTAGGGAAAAAACAAACAGACAAACAAATAAAAGCTAAACCTCAACAAGCCTGCCTCAAAAGTTGCCTCTTTTGTTTTATTCAAAGCTAGTCTCAGTGACTACTTGGAATCAGCAGGTGCAGCTGGGACTTGCCTCAAAATTAGGGGCTGAACCTATTTTTTTCCCTTGCAATATTTCCATTAATCTCTTAGCATCAGCTTTTCCTGAAGATCCTAACTAGGAGATAGAGTCCTTTTATGATAAACTAAGAGAATGTTAAAAATAGTCCTTAGAACACACATTTCAAGTTCATGAGGAAATGGGACAAAGTTCAGTGTTTCAGCTAGTGACTGAAACACTGGCATTCAGAAGCTATTCTGTCTTCTTTTTGTTCAGAACCACAAGGACACAATGAGTTACCTTTCCTAAGCAAATTCCAACCCTTATTCTGTAAACGTGTTGAAAATGTTTAGGCTCAATAGCTCAAGGACCACCCTTCAAAGGGTTGAGTTCTTTAGTAAGAATTTCCATTGCCACCCATGAAAATTGCAGGGTTTTATCCCATTAGGGAAGAATAGATGTCTAAAAGTGCATATGGAAATTAATTTGATCCCCTCCTTTCTTGAAATTAATTTTTTTCACCTGTAGCACCTTAATTTTTCAGCAAGACGTAGCTGATTGATGCTGTCGTTGACCTCCCTCCTTCCTCATTTATTCACTACCCGCTGTTTACTAACATTTGTTTTCTGATAACACTTGAAAGATGGAAATTACTTTCAGTCCTATTTCTGGAACAGAGCCTGAAGTGTTCTTAGCTTTATCAGGGGAACATGTGTATTTCTTATTATTCTGAAGGTCTAATTCTGAGCAATTAGGCCAACTAAAATCAAAACACTATGCTAACAAGCTGTGAAAGGCTGAGGGAGAGAAAGACAGTTTCTCCTGGACCTCTGAATATTTGATGCTGTCATTTCTGAAGGGCAGTGGTACCTCAGAAATTCTCCTGTCAATAAATGGCATTTTTTGAATTTTTGGTCCAAGAGCTTTATCTCCAAGAAAGAAGAAAAGGTGGTTTTGGTAACATATTAGCCTTTCTGATTATAACATATCCTCATGTAAAGGAGGGAGAAAGAGATCAATCCCTTTTCCATCCTGTTATTTATGGCATCCTCATATCACAAAAGTAATTTTGACAGAATTTGATTCTTAGGCAAGGCTACATTAGAGAAATACTAAAAAAAATCTACCTCATTCCTGTCACCTCTTTGCAATCCTTTTATCCTCCTTTGCCACAAGACAACACTAAATAGACATGATTGCATAAGATATAAATCTCTAAAATATGAGAATTTTAAGTACTCTTTAAGAACCTCCATAAATGATAGGAATTTGCAAACCATCTGACCTTTTTCTTCAACAATTGATGCATTACAGCAATTCAGAGATGTAATTAAGAAAATTACTTTTAATATTGATGCCGAAACTGAGGGCAGGGTAGATCATCCAAGTTTCTAGGGCCAAAATGGAGAATGTATACAGAGGAAGACAAAGGATTTACATACACAGGCTGATGATGCACAAGACTGGGGCCTAGAATCTCTTCCTGGCAGCTTGGACCACGACATTAGTCCCATTCTCTCCTGGAGGGAAACTCACAAGTCATTAATATCTGATTGATTGCTGTGCTGGCCCACAGCTTCCTGTAGGACAGCACGGCTGGGCTGAACCTCATGGATGTGGCCATACATTCTCACATGTGTACACGTGTGCACACACAGGCATCTGCGCACGGGCACACACAGAGGCAAGGAGCAGACCTTGCAGCCATCCTAAGGAAGCAAAGATCACTCCAAATCCTGCCAAAACTGGCAACTCTCCTTCTGTTTTCAGTAGGTATTTCCAGGATGTCAGCCCATTTATTTACCCCCTCAGTATGTGCTGTCACTCCTGATCACTTACTCACAAAGTGCTTCCAGAAATATGTTTACAGAAGAACCTCATTCTGACTTTCCTATTAGTGCAAATTAGTGAGAGTACTTCCCTTGGAAGTGCTCTTGGGAGCCATTTTGGAAAGCTCTTGTTATTTGCTTGCTACTATAAATTAATCCCAAATGTTTGTATATTATTCATGAACATAAAACTCAAACAAGCCTTCTATCCCTATCTCTGTGTTTATACAGTTTTTCCACGTCCAGTTAAAATGAAAAGGAAATAATATTAGGGATGAGGCCCCACAAATCCATTACTGCATAAGGGAATAGGTTAACACTGCTCTGTAGTTGAGCACACTGTTGCCACTCAGATAATATGAGATATTTTTCTCTACCTTTATACATAGGAAAATTAAATCAGTTATGGCAAGACAGGAGTAGGACCACAGGCCCCTTCCTCACTGAGTGTTCACAGCCTTGGTAACTTTCTCTTATGTAGTGTTCATCAGCCATGTTGTAAGAAGATTAAATTTAGGCACAGATAATAAGGTAAATATTTAAATTGGAAGTTCTGACAATGTGGCACAGGGTAAATTGGTCTTTTATATTGAACTGAAATCCCGAGAGCAAAATTTTGGTGAGAATATGCACAAATTTTGCTGAAAGTCTGAGCCACTCTGAATTTTGTAGTACAAGAATCTGCACTAATACTCATTTGAGGATAATACTCATTGGAATGAATACTCTGTTTCTGAGTGGTCATCAAAGAGAAAAATGAATCTTTGTGCTGTTGTACTACATAATGATCAGTACACAGAGAAGTTAAACTGAAAGTCTGTGGAGTTTTAAAATTTGGGGTTTACTTCAGGAAGATGAATTGCATGGGAAGAAAAGAGCGTACATCCTGCATCATTCTGACAAAAGTTCTCATGGAGGTAATGCTGTTACTAGATGAGAAACTAAATAGAAATGTTCAATAAAACATGTGTGCATCTGTACAATAGAATAGTTCTTATAGTTTACATTGAGCTACCTCAGGGTCATGGAAGGTGTTTTATTAGAACAGTCAACAATAATAGCATGATTTTTATTAGTAGAAAAAGATAGAGTGAGAGACTACTAATTATTTTTCAGCCTGAGGGGCATTTTCCCTGAAACGACTGTTAATTTGATCATTGTCGTGCAGTTCACAGATTTACATGAACTTATTTCAGTGCGACACATGGCTAAGAACTAGACTAAATATGTTGCTTTATTAATGGTTTTCAATGAGTGTATTAGAAAGTGCTAACCATGTGGGTATAGGGATGATATTGATAGTACTTAGAAGGCTGCATCTTTTGGAAGTAGCTAGCCTGAAGCCCTTTCAGTGTGATATTTTTTGTTCATGCAGTGAGATATTAAGCCTACAAGAATGAAATAAAATCCCAGTGAAATGAGAATTTGTTGGTGTTGTCTTAGATCTATATGCAGTGATGCTGGTTTTGGGCTGGTTTTTGGGGTTTTTTTGGTTTGGTTTTTTTTTTTTTTTGGGTTTTTTTTTTTGTTTTTTTGGGTTTTTTTGTTTTTTGTTTTTTGGGTGTTTTTTGTTTTGGTTGGTTTGTTTTAAACTAATCTGGCAGGTCTAGAAGGCAATTACATTTTAGGTAATTATTTAATCAATACATATGGCTTAGATGTTTATGTATGTATGTGCATATATATAAATATAAACACACTCTCAATGAATCTTCTACTAGAAGTGACAAAAAATCCTGGGAACACATTCCAGGTTTTAGCATTTTTAAGCACTCTGGCATTTTTCTTACTTCAGCCATCTCCTCTCCTTTTCAGCGCAGATACACACATTCTTTCAATCCCGAGGAGAGTCATATATGCAGCCTGAAAGGCCTTTAGTTTAGATTAAGAGAAACTGCAAGATGAAAGGGAACAAAAACAGAGTCTCCGGAAGGACAAATAGTTTGCATCTCCTTTGTCGCACGCTGCCTTTGCTTTTCCTTGCAAAGTTTCCTTACAAGCTTCCCTTGCTGGTGGGGACTTTTCAGAAGTGTAAAACTTTAGTGTGCAGCAATCAGTCACTATTGCTGTGCTGCACTGTCCCACGTGCAGACCAGCAGGATGCAAGGCACAGCTGCATCTTTCATGCTGCTGTGGGCAGACTCCAAACATGTGGTTGGTGCAAGTGAAATACTCTCCCATGGTCATATCAGTGTTCTCCAAGTTGTATCGCGAACAATTTCATCCTGTAAAAATTATTTTCATTGTCAGCTGTGGGAAAAATGGTGGAAGAAACTCTCAGACTGGGACAACAAGCAGTTCCAATGAGCTGTCAGACTACTTTCCCACTTTTCTCTTAAGATCGTGTTTGTTTAGTGGATATTGACCTTCTTGAACTTGGCAAAGCAGTAGCACTGCTTTCCCAAGTGCTCCCCAGGTTGAGAGGTGACTCTAGGTCAGGAAATTAATTTTTCTTAAATATCGTATTGACTTGTAGCTCAGTCTGAACTAGGGGGTGTAAGCAAATTTTTGCCTCCCTTAATGCTCTAGATTGCTAATTGCTCCACCCCTCCTCCAATGCCCCCCAGATCTCTTTAGTTGGTCTAAATAACTGCTCTCTTTTTGACTGCTTTAAGGTCCCAGTTTTTGTCCTGCCTGCCTCCAATTACCATCTGCTCATCAACAGACTGAAAAGTAACAATTCCTAGTCATGGTTCAGCAAGACTTTTTAGACACTAATTTCCTCTTGCAGTAGCAAGAGGCAGAAGCGTTTTTATCTGCCTTTCTCTCTAGATTCAGTGGAGAAGAGGAACACAATTACACAAAATAATAAGCCTAACAGAAAACACTGAACAGAAGGAACCAGTTTTTGTCAATGACATTGTGTAACTGTGAGTTCCTATAAGAAATTTTAACTAGATTTATAAAATCTTTATTGAGGTAATCAAGATATTATGGTTTACTACAAAATGGGTGGTCAGGTCTCAGCTTCCAATGCATGGATATCAGAGCCCACCCTAAACCTCTGTCTGGAGAGAGGCAATAGGCAGAAAGCCAAAGGATAAAAGCTTACACTCTGATTGCAGAAGTCAATAACACAGAGATCCACAGGAGCAAAGGAAAATGCAGTAACCCAAAACTACTGGGATAGCACAAAGAGGCAGCACCCTTCCTAAAGTTGCCTGATCTTTACCAACACGTTTACTTTGCCACAGGCCTTACTTCTGAAGGACCAAAATGATGAAAACAGGATTTGGAATTGCCTTTCTTTTCATCTCCTTTTCTACCCTAAGTTAACTTTTGTCAAAGATGAAAATTTTGGTTATGCATCCTCCAAAGCTCACTGTGGGCACTCACAGTTACCTGTGTTGTATACAGATTTATTTTGCTGCCTTGACCAGGAGATTGAGATGGGACAAGCCTTCACAGGTAGATTTTTGCTGAGAGGAGATGACAGGTTATTGCCTAGAATTGCCACCATCACCGATTTCTAACATTTACATTCATGATAAAAATTATTTCTGTAACTGCAAGGCTATCCTGATTCCAGCTAGTATGTCAACGTGCAGAAAAGGAAAGGACAGAAACAGGCACAATCAGGCACTGCTAGGGCTGCATGATCGTTAACATGAACTCTCAATTTCTTGCGTTAAGGTCATTCTCTAAGGACTCTCCATGAGGTACCAATAGATCCTGACATGCATCTCCACATCCTAGACTTTGAACTGTCCTAGGCTCTTCTCTGATATGTAAGATCTAAATAGCAAGGTCCCATCTGAACCTTCCAGATACACCTTTTTCTAAGAGACTTTACTTCAAATAAATTAGATCCCTTAGGATTTGAACTGCATTATTTTTAAGGATTTTTATCTCCACAGAATTGTGAGATAGTAATAAATATTTCATCTTTAGTAACTTCTTAGTCTATTTTATATATATCAAAAAAAGTTAAAGCTCTGACTTCAAGAAAAGAAATCCAATTTTTAACTCTTTTATTTACAGCTTTTTATTGCTTTCTTCTAAAGGTCTAAAAGAAAGCTAAAACTATAGATTGAATGTTGCAATGATAAAATATATTTATTTTTATCTAAAAGGAAACCAAAAGCCTATTATCCCAATAGTTAGAGCCCTTCAACCATGCTTGAAATTCAAATATTAGTTTTAAATCCAAATAAATAAACTTGAGCTGCATCACACATCTGTTGAAGTAAGCTTAATGACATGGCTGATATCACACATTTTTATATCATCCAGAGCACAAAAATGTCCCCTTAACATTTTTCTCAAAAACTGGTTTTATTGTAATAGACAGAAAAATAGAAGAAAATGAAATTAAATAATGCTTATAATGAGTTTTCCTTTCTGCTGTGAAAAACATATGGTAAACAGAAAGTGTTAACTGGAAATCCTATTGCCTTAAACTAAAAAAAAAAGGAATTTAACAAACATGTCTAAAATTTCTCTGATTTTCCTTTTCTTTTGCTCATTCAGGATACGAAGAGACATGGTTTATATGAGTGAAATGGAACTTTTCATACAACCGTTCTTTAAGTTAATCAGTGTTAAATTTCACATTAATAAAAAATAAGGTACAGTCCTACAAAATACTGTAATAATTTTGTGTTATGCTTCCATTTCATAGCTAAAATAGCTCTAGAGTATTGCAGGGGAACTGTGAGCCAAAGTGATAGGGCAAGAGATATCTGGTAGGTCTCACCCTGCAAAATATTTCTATCATTTTTATGTTGTCCAAGACTATTGCAACTTGAATACTGCAAACTAATCTGGAAGAGAAACATCAAATTTCAAAGGGGAAAATAAGTGTGGCTCATTAAAAGTGTTATAACAGAGTAGAGTTAGCTGTGAAGGATCGATCATTTTTAACAGAAGTCTCTTGGCTGGAAGCTCAGTAACATCTAAAAATGTGGGACAATTTCATGCAGCTAAACAAGAAGGAAATGATTATACAACAATCAAAACAATATTGCTGTTTGGATGTTCTTTAAAGTTGTGAATAGCCACCTTTGCTTTAAAATTCACATTTTTGAACTTTGGAAAGTGTACTTGAAGACAATTTGGTGCTGTTTTTTCCTTCCAAAGCCATATGGTTGAGAGAATTAAGCCCTGTCCTGGGAATCAGGACATTCTCACTCCTTGTCTCATCTTTACTGCTGATGGGTCTTAATACTTTCTACTTCTTTAAACTTTGGAAATGCTATTTAATTATGCTATGCAACAACCCAGTTTGCAAACATTAATTAAGCCTCATAGCTCCCTTGTGGTCTGAGACAGGTAAAACACCATTAGTCTCAGATAATAGGGAAAATAAGGCTCAGAGGGGTTAAGTGGCATGCCCAAAGTCACAGAAGCAGTAGTATTTGGATCAGTATTATAATTCAAATTGTCTTTTAATCTACAATGACTCTCAAGCAAGGCCAATGCATCCGTGTGACTCCTTTGAGTTAAAGAGCAAGAAACAAACATTTTAGGGATTGTGAAAATTCAGTACCTTTAGGCTCCAATTGCCTCTAAGAATTCATTTGATCTTCACTGATTTATAAACAGGCACATGCATGGACCACTCTAGTGCTGGGGAAGATGAGCAGAGAATGCAAACAGCATCCATTTAAGAGGTTTCTAAAGCAGGGAGGGGGGCAGCACTGCATAGAGGGCATCACCCCAGGGTGTGGGGCTGGTGTTTCAGAGTGCAGACCCCACAGGAGGCATTGGGCTTCCAGCTGCTCCACTCAGAGAAACACAAAAGTGATCTCCTCTGGCTAGAAGGGGTCAGGGAAGGGTTTCCATCCTGTCAGCTAATCTAGGCGACACAGGAAGGTAAAAGAGGCTGTTAAGGAAAGAAGCAGATGACTCTTAGCTCCTGTTCCATGTGGGGCACCAAGGGCATAGCAATGGGACCCATGTGTGAAGACAGGAGCTTTGCTGTTTATCCACTCCTCAAAGATGAGCTGCACCTGGTCTCCATGCCTATAGCTCCCTGCAGAGAACCTAAACCAAGAACTGACAGAGCAGAGTGATAAGCTTTGTCTGGGACTTCTCAAGCAAAGGAGGAGGAAGGATATACAGCATTTAGAATTAACATGTTAACCATGAAGAGCAAATATCTGAAACAGCATAATGACTGGGAAACTCAGGATTATGTAGCATCCCCTATTCAAGCACTGCAATATACTCAGGTGGCCATGAGAGAGAATCCTGAGAAAGTACAAAGAAACCCTGGCAGATACCTTACTGTATACACATCTTATTTCATCTTTTCTTGTACTATAGTCAAAGGTTGGCACATGCCCTCATTGTAAGAATATATAAGAATGATTAGTATGCTGGGGTTTTATATGACTTAATAACTAAATTCTTTTCTACAGTTCATATATGGGGGTTTTATTTTATCCATTTCCTCTATGGATTCTACATCTGCTTCTATTAAGGCAACCAGCTCCTAAAGTGTGCAGGATCTGTGCTCGTGCCTTTTGAAGGATCTGTCCTCATGTGCCAGAGCATAAATATATTTGAGATGGGCCTTCATTGTCCTTTTGTTCTTCCTGACTTACAAGCTTGATCTTTATTGGATCTGCAGAGCTTACACCAGATTTCTGAACTGCAGGCTACAGTTCACTGGATGCTCTTCCTCAGTAGCCCAACTGAACTCTGTTGAGTTGAAGAACATACAGATAATCGGTTTGGTGGCAGCCATCTGGGGTCCTATTTAGGTTTAGGAGACAGAAGACATGTCAGAATGTGATTTGCAGTTTCAACAATATGTAATAGCAGATTCAAGTAAGTGAAGATGCTTTCTGTACCACTGACATTGCTCCGATATTCTTTTTGTCTAACATTGAGTCATTAGGACATTCAGGACATTCTAGCAGTCCAGCTTAGGAGAGATATCTCAAATAATCACAAGGAGATATTAAAATATTTTGTCATACAGCTACAGAATTGTTTGTGACATACCATAACAATGAGAGCTAGTACTACTCCAGGGGAACTGGAAGGCTTGATTCTTTGTATTTATGGTCGTTATTATTTTCATTATTTTCATGGGTATGCAGAATTTGTCTGTCCTTGAGAAAGCTGGTCATATTCTAGTGCTGCCCCTTGGATCACTCCAGCTTGTGCCAGGTACTTCTATAAATCTAATCCAAAAGGAAACCATCCCTGAACTGATTTTAACAAGAGTGCTTGGTACCTCTTCAAGTGATATTTGTCTCCACTGAAGCCCTGAGGACTGCCTCTCAGCTTGATTATTGTTACTCTGATCTCACCTCACTGCATGTCCAAGGGTGCAGCCACATTACATTTCTACCAGGTTACAGAAAAAAATTCTTGAAAATAGTAACCCTTGTGTTATATTTTTGCCAGAAAGCTCTGGCTAGCTGCTTAATCCTCCCCTTATCTTTCAGTAGATACTGCTTTCCTGGCTGCTGTATCCGGCCAAGAGGCTGTAATAATCACAGGAACCTCTCAAATATTCAATGCTTCAGATATCTCCTGCCTCTATCCTCCATATACAGTCTTTTCCAAAAGTGCTCTTGAACCATGTACAGTTTAAGACCATCTCACAATTTTGATAATTTAAATCTCTTTTGTCTTCTTTTTTAATTTTTTTTTTTTTTAATTCTAACCAGCCAAGGCTACACTTCATGTCCTGAATGCAGTAGCATGTTATCACTTCTCCTTCACAGTGTGGAATTATTTCAAGTCTTATTGAGACTAATTTTATAGCACAGATGAGAGGTTTTTGACTGTTTCGCAGTGACTATCAAACTGGTTTCTGATTTGTACTTACTACTTTTTATCAAAGAAAGACCCATTCTGTTTTACTCAGTTTGAACCAATATGATCTCCTTCCCTCTCTGAATAGCAACCTTTAAAGATTTATAGGGCAGCAGCTTGGAGTTCACTAACTATACCAGAGACACATGAAATTACAGTTCTGATAGAAGGTGTGAATTCTGACAGCATCAGAAGTTTCAGAATAAAACTAGGAATTTCACTTAAATCTTCAGATTTTTTAATTCCCAGACTGGAATGGAGTGAAAGAAATGGCCGTTGGAGCTAAGAGAGGTTTTTCTAACGCTGTGGGATTTATCTAGAGGTCAAAGTGCTTTCCTTGACACACAGCTAAAAGAGAAGGGTGGACAAGCAGCCAGAGGCACCCAATTCATAAGTTGTCAGGCATTTTCTTTCTACAGTAAAGAATATAAGTAGAAACAAACACTGACAGCCAGATGGATTCTTGCTTCCTGTGGAAAATAATTTGTAATTAGTGGAATATCTCCTCGTAGACTTTTAGATGCAAAGGCTAGTTGTTACACAGAAGATAAAGTCTCAAAACGTATGTATCTTCCATTCATCATTTTTAAACTCAGGTAGGTCATGATGAGTTTGAACATCCTCTTCTTCTCCATATTTCTCATATTAGGGAAGTGGTGACCCTGGAGAGAGAAAATAATAATAATAAAAAAAAGCGTTTGACAGTTTAATTCTGTCATGGTCTTTTTCCTGGATTTTGCCTTGGTGTCTGTCACAGGCACAGCAAACCCATCCCCTTCCTTCTCACAATTTTGAATTTGTTTTTGTTTTACAGATTTTCACATAGAGGAACTGCTCATCAGAACAGAAACTAACCTGCACCACGTTTTGTGCAGCTTGGCTAAATCAAAATAATGGCATCCTGGCAAACACTTGGTAGAGAGAGTGTAATAATTATTGGTTTGGTTTTCCTTAACCTCTTTTTGTTTAGTCAACATTAAGTCAATCCACCTGGAGCTTAATACTGTATGTTACTATAGTAACTTTACAGCCTATTTGATTGTGACAAAGGGCTTCATCTCGTCCATTTCATGCTCCTGTGTCGACCTACTCCCTCCCAGTGTTTTATTATATCTGTCTTTAAGAGTATCTGCAGGAGCCACAGCTGCTCTGCTTTTGTAGCAGAAAGCAGCTTTCACTGTGTGAAATACTCTGCTCTAAAAGGTCTTTTGGGCTGATGGCATTATTGAATTTCAAAGCAAAGACAAACAACATTAAATTGTTTAAAGCTAATATTCATGTTTTGCTGTACAGCATGTTTGGGGGTTTTTTTTCAGAATGGAACAGTATATAATCACTGGTTGATACCCTTGAGAACAAAACCACAAAATAAAGCAATGTAGAATACAAAAAGACTTGAAAGTAATTCAGTTTTCAAAACAAAACAAAACAAAAAAATACGTTGAGGGCTTAGGAAAAACATTAACTCCAGAAGCTGGAGTTAGCAGTTTGTAAAATGAAAAATTGAATAATTTTCTACAAATGGGCCTGATTCTTCCCTGTTAAACCACTGTGAAGCCATTGATTTTAATGGCATCACTTCCAAATTTATACTGGTACGAGGCTGAGTAGTACATGACCCATGAGTGCAAAATGTTTAAGACTTTCCGACTGTTGCCTGTTCATTTTACAACCTGGTTGTTCTATAATACTCTAACCAGCCATGTGGATGATTGTAACAAGCCGCTGCGCAGCTTTTGTTTGGATTACCAGCACCTCAGAACTCTTTCATTACATTGTTTGTTCCTGCTGTTGTTTAAATTTACCTTACTCTAGTTTCTCAGCACAATTTATTCCTTACTGGAGCTCTTTTTCCCTGCCTGCTCTACAGCTACCGGCCTCATGAGTGAAAATACTTTACAAATCTATTTTTCCTCAGTCCGTTCAGATTTGTCTCCTATTGCTAATATTTATCTGCATATTTGATTTGAGAATAAAACATGTTCTATGCCCTAGTTTCTCTCACTCCTCACATGTTGTCAGGGATGCTTCTGAATAAAGAACTCTGCATCTCTTTGTCGCCAGCACAAGGGCGATGCGGCTCGCGAGGCTCCTCCTGCATTTCAGCAGAGCCCTGCTCCAGTTGTGTTAATTGTTGGGCTGGGAGGGCAGCGAGCGCTGAATGCTGCCTTGTTAACTTGCTAAGCAGCTGGTCAGCAGGGTAGTTTGATTCCAGAAAGGCTCTTGACACCTCTGCCAAGGGTTATTGATACCTCACACACCCCAGCTGAGACAGATTGTTTTAGTCGTGCTTCATATCCATAGCACAGCCTGTAGTTAGGAAAAAAAGTGATTGACAGCTCACACCTCCTGGGCCCTTCTTACTACCAGACACAACATCTGCTATGCCCTGTGGAGCAGTGAACCAACACACACTGAGAGAACTGTTTCTAGTATTGTCAGGGTTGATTTTGTTTAACCCTTTCTGGCTGCTCTCTGGAGATGAACATAGCGGTTTCTGTAATGCTTCACACGTGCTTAAAAAGTGTGGAATATTTGACCAAGCAAACACCAGAGAAGATGGTGTTTGTAATGGCAGCTCTTCCTCTATAAAGTGACCAGCACACTCAGGATTGTAAAATAGAAACTGGGTTATCCCCACAGAAGTGTTGCTTATTTCCAAACAGTGCCAGGGATGCCAGGGATGCAGCCAATGGAGAGTGCAACTCTGAAATGTGGCCTGAAGTAATTTGACTGAGTGTGCATGGATATAGGGAGGAGGAGCACAGCCCCAAGTCTGTTTGATAACCAGTTACCTAGGTCAAAGCATGCTGGTTAAAGTTTAGGTTACATGTACAAACAGCAGAGGGGTATAGCTTTTTGACAGGGAGGAGAGAGGAAAAATGCTTCTATTTTCTACCTTAGAAAACTAGCCAGTAACACCTGGCACTTGCAGACTATTCACAATAAAGGATTGCCTGTTTGATTACAAATATGGATCATTAAATATACATGCAAGGAACTTTTGTCAACTTTCTTCATCATGCTTTAAAAATTTTTAAATTTTAAAGACTCCCAAAATCAAATTGATTGTCGTAAAATATATCTGACATGTTGATATGCCTTACTTTTGGATGGGTTTGGGGTTTTAAATTTTTTTCCCTCCTAAAACAGCTGTAGCCTAAAAATTAATATTTTTCTAAATCATAGCAATACAGAATAATATAATAGAATCATAGACTTGTCTAAGTCCAAAAAGGTCCTTAATATCATTGAGCCCAGTTGTTGGCCCAGCACTGCTGAGTCCATCACTAAACATGCCCCCAAGCATTATAACTGCACATATTTTAAATACTTCCAGGAATGGTGACTCCACCACTTCTCTGGGCAGCCCATTCCAATGTTTGACAACCCTCTCTGTGAAGAAATTTTTCCTAATGTCCAATCTAAATGTCTCCTCGAGCAACTTGAGGGCATTTCCTCTAGTCATGTTATTTGGGGGAAGACATCAACCCCCATCTCACTACAACCTCTTTTCAGGGAAGCTGTAGAGAGCAATTAAGTCTTCCCTGAGCCTCCTTTTTTTCAAACTAAACAAACCCAGCTCCCTCAGCTGCTCCCCACAGAACTTGTGCTCCAGACCCTTCACCAGCTTCATTGTCTTTTTCTGGGCAAACTCCAATATCTCAACGTCTTTCTTGTAGTGAAGGGCCCAAAATTCTACACAAGATTCAGGGTGGGGCCTCACCAGTGCTGAGTACAGACACTCATACAGGGGGGTCAATCACTGTCCTGATCCTGCTGGTCACACTATTTTGGACAAAAGCCAGGATGCCATTGGCTTTCTTGGCAACCTGGGTCCACACTGGCTCATATTCAGCTGCCATAGACCAACACCACAAGCTGGATTTAATCCACTTTCTGGGCCTGGCCATCCAACCAGTTTTTTGCTCATTGAAAAATGCACATGTCCAAGCCATGAACAGCCTCTTTCTCCAGGAAAATATTGTGGAGGACAGCATCAAATACTTTACTAAAGTCCAGGTAGACTACATCCACAGCCTTTCCCTCATCCACCGACTGGGTCACCTTGTCATAGAAGGAGATCAGGTTGGTCAGGCAGCACCTGCCTTTCACAAACCTGTAATGCCTATTTCTGATCCCCTCGTTGTCCTGTAGGTGCTGCATAGTGGCATTTAAGAGGATTTGCTCCAAAACTTTCCCCAGCACCAAGGTCAGGCTGACAGGCCTGCAGTTCCCCTGTCCCTTCTTCCAGCCCTTCTTGTAGATGAGCATCATATTAATTAACTTCCACTCAGCGAGGACCTCACCGATTAGCCCGGACTTCTGGTGAAGGATGGAAAGCGGCTTGGCAAGTTCTTCCACCATCTCCATCAGTTCCCTTGTGTGGTCTCATAGATTGTTCACGTCTAAGTGGTGTAACAGGGCATTGACCATTTCCCCTTGGATTATGAGGGCCTCATTCTGCTCACCATGCCTGTCTTCCCGCTCAGGGAGCAGGGTACTTGGAGAACAACTGTCTGACTACTGAAGACTGAGGCCAAAAAATGCATTAGGGATTCAGCCTTTAAGTCATCCTTTGTCACTGTTTCCCCCCACACACATAAGAGATGGAGATTCTCTTTAGTTCTCCTTATGTTGCTGATATGTTTCTGGAATTTTTTTTTGACCCCCACTTATTACTTCTCTGAGAATGGAAAACTATAATTTTGCTGTGCCCAAGACAGCCCCCAACCATGACACAAACCACAAATCTTTGTTCACAAGCAGCAGGTCCAGAAGGGCAGCTCCCCCAGCTGCTCTCTCACAAGCTCTGTCAGGACAGGAACCTCTTCCACACACTACACGAACCTCCTGGACTATTTAATCTCTGCTGTATTGTATTTCCTGCAGACATCTGATACATTGAAGTCCCCAACAAAAGCAAGGACTAGCAAAATCTTGTTTTCTTGCATCATATAGTCACTGAGACTTTCATAGCAAATGCTATGCTAAGTAAAGAAGGCATATGGTAACAGATCAAAAGGACTTTTTGGACCTTTTTTTAATTTGGCTGCAAACTAGCTTCCTACCATGCTGTCATACTTTAGAACTGATGCTTGCCAGCTATATTATCTGTGTTTACAAAGCCATAAGGATGTGTTATGCTACAGAGGAACTAATAGGTTTATTTATTATATTTTTATTATAGCAATGTAATTAGCAATATTATTATTGCTAAGCATCACTATCACCTCTTGTCAGCACCATGTAACTCCAACATAAGTCACTGTGTGTTTTATATCCCAGAAAAAATTATTGGCTGAGTGAGTTTACATGATGCTGTCTTGCTCATACTTCATGGGATTATATGGCTGTGTTCTTTTGGTAGGCTGAGGATTTGCTACAGTGAATGCTACAGCAAGCCAGCATTATGACTACATGACTTACTGCACACAGCTCTCACCTCTGGTGGTTTTCTATCCGTTCTTCCCTCAAGAATCTGGACTGTACTTCTAGTGACTTTAAAACTTACAGCAGCCTCAGTGTGAGTTACATGAAAAAGCCAGAATATCAGATTAGTGACAAGCAATTTTTGTTTCTGGACTTGTACTGTTACTGTGATTGCCTTTGCTGTAAGGGTTCTCTGATTAAAATAAAATTAACTGGGGTATGGACAGAATTCGGATGCATGACAAAGTCGAACTTTGAATTATGTATTTTTTCTGATTTTTTTTCCCTTCTAGAGGTCATATTTGTTTTTTAAAAGGTCACATTTCCTCTTAATAAGCAGGATGTAGATATTTTGAAATATAAGCCAACAGAAACAGGGAAATCAGCCATACTTCCAGCCAATGGGAGAACTGACAAACTTGGCACTTGCCAGGCCAAGAGCAAGCAAGGCCAGACAAATAAGGTGTCAGGAAGAGGTTCTGGCGCTAGTAAAACTCATGCCAAACAACTACTATTAGCAAAATCAAATACATATTTACAGAATATATAAGGATGATACAGACTGCTCAAAACTATATTATCAGTACAAGTTAGTACTGATGAGGTGTCTTGTCCACAACTAACAGACAAATCAAGACCTCAGATCAACGATTACACAGATGTGGCATGATTTTCTTTTTGGAAAGTGAAACCATCAGCTCAGTACCAAAAACCCAGTCAGCTCAATAACAAGGAAAAAGGGTTGGGTTCACGTTCATCATGTCACCCTGTTCCTCTGTGGAAAGGACACTTTTGAAAAGAAGGGAGAGTTCCTCTAAATTGAAGAAATCACAATGCAATAATCTGAGAGACTGGGACAATGCAGTTAGATGTCAAAGAACTCTATCGAAGCAGTTGGGGAAAATGTTGGAAACAAATGCAAAGCCAGGTATAGCAGAAAGAAACAGAATAGTCCTTTCTTAAGCACTTTTTAAGTGTCACACTAAAGTAGCCTTATCAGGTTTTCCCTGTCCCTCACCTGTTGATGTGTCAATATACAAAAGAGTTAATGTTGAGTATGGAGAAAGATGTGGTGCATCAAACATAATTACCTCTAGCATCTATATTCCATCCTTTTTTTTCTTCCCCAAGAAGGCAATCTCATTGTTTACTCTGAAAGGCAAAATCAAGGGTCAAGACAGAAACAACTCCATGAAAGCTTCTGCTATGTAGTAGAGAGACAACACAAACTAAAGGTCTTTTCTGCTCCTGAAAGCTAAAACACTTGAAAGAATGAAGGTCTTAGTCAAACTCTATTACTGCAGGGAAATACGTCATATTGGTTTGACCCCTAAGTTCTGTTTGTGTTTGTGCACGTCCTTGTTTTTGTTACAGGAGAGAATCTCAGTAGAGCAATCAAAACAAAAAACTCCTGTATGTGTACACATGTACCTACCTCTCTGATAACTTTTGCATGACACTCCTGGTAACCACTGAGATGTCTGGATCATAGTGTGGTTTAAATATTTTAAAATTATAATATAATGGGAGCACTTCTCTATATTCCTTTCTTCCACTCACCAGTTCAGCTTTATGAAATATATTTCATTTCTTGAGCCTAAGGAACTGTAGAGAAAGCATATGTGTAACCAGAGTTAATTTCCCCCTGTGGCTCCTTATTGACCAGGACAGATTATAATACTTTGCAGAACACTTTTTTTCTTTTGTTAATTAAAATGGTCGCTCACTACCTGTACACTCTACCTTCTTGAACTGCAGATAAAATTCATATCAGTGGCTGACAACAAAGCATAATGTACAGCACTGATACAAATTTTAAAAATACATTTTAAAACTCTCCAGGAAGCCTTGTATTCACATATATAATTTCCTTTTTCATTTGGTTCTAAATAAATGGACTGTCACTGCAGGAAAATAAAATAAAATAAGACATTTAGTTCTGGATTTTTCTCTTCAGGTGGCATAAAACTGGGATTCAGAAACTTGTCTCAGGCAGCTTATTGGAGGACATTTTTTCATCCTACTGTTGCTCTGAGTAACTTCACTCTACAGACTCTAGTCACCTCAACCTTATAAAAACTAAATGAAGAAGATATTAATTATTAAGTATCAGTTATAGAATAATAAAGTAATTTCCAATGTCATGGAAATGCCAGGAAATACATATATTTTCATAGTGTTTATATTTACTAAGAGAATTTGATTTTCACAGGAACCTTTATCTGTAAAGCCTTTTCTTTAAAACAAAAAACCCATCTCCAGCGTTGCCATTCTATCCAACCATCTTTGTGATGCTGATATAAAAATTTATGTATGGCATGTTGTGTGGCCAAATCTGGTCAGTTCTCAGAGCATCCTTCTATCCAGTGGGTCATTAGAAAAGCTGTACTCACTGGTTTAGGTGGCACTTCAGTTTATGATGGGGCAACCCAGCAAACATGGGCTTTCTTCCCCTGACCTGTTCTGCTCCCTGACCTCTCTCAGAGCTTGGCCTGGCTGTGCCTGGTCCTTCTGTTGCCCTCCGTTCAATGCCCTTGTGGAGCTATCAGCAATGCCATGAACCCAGCTCAGACAGGGCTGATGCTTTCCAGGGCATGCTAAGAGAGTTACTGCTTTGTTCTTTCAGTCTTGCATGGCCTTCTTAAGTGGAAGACAGCTGTGATCCTGAAATGTGGAAGGCAGCATTTTTAGGAACTGATCGAGTCTATTTTCTCCCCAAGCTAAGGATGACATGACAATTCAGAATCTCAGTTCATATCAGACTCTTCTGTCCTTCAGATATCAGTGACTAGATACATTTTGTTTTATCATCTCAGTTGGCGCATTTTCTTCTTAAATGCAGACTTTGTTACGGTGATCCATAACTGAGAATCCCTTCAGGCTTGTCTACTACATTGCACTCTATCAGATTCAAAGTGTGAAGAATCCTTGAAACCTCCAGTTACTTCATAACACAGTTGCTTTCCCTCACAAGTGCTGTTCCAGGAAGAACATATCACAACTCTGCTCCACAGGCTATGTTCAAACCTGGAAAATCAAGGTGCCGATAAAAAAGAACTTAAGAGGCCATAGTCATCTAGAGGAAAGAGGGCATCTGCAAACAAGGAAATCTTAATCCAAGTACCAGTGACATTCAAGAAAACCAGACACAGGGATGTGCCAATTACAGTTTTGAAATGACGCCTTCTTGGTTGCATATAGATCCAACCCTGGCTTTTTTAAAATAGCTTTTAGTTGCCTAGACTTTTTAGCTGCTACCAGTCCATTACATTTGGCATTTAAGTCAAATAGCTATGCTTTTTCTGCCAAATAAACAACACGTTAGTAGATCTGCTATTTTGAAGGGCCTTTACTTTGATGCTTTGTGGATTTAAACGCCCTAATAAAGATATTCTGCTGTGATATTGTGTTGTGAATGGGACATACAAGGATCATCTTTGTGAACTGTGCACTGTACACTAGGGGAGCAACTGCTCAGTGTTCACAGGTACCTACCTAATACACAATAATGACTGCACTAATCCATCCTTAGAGGGTGGAGAGGAAGAGAAGGAAAAATTTCTCCTGCCTTGTGTTATTTTTGCTACTTTCATTTAGCAGCACTGCACTTCAGTGGTAAGTCACTGAATCAAATACAGGCTATGACCTTTTGGACGACCTTGGGCCACTCACCTCTCTGTGCCTCTCTTTTGTTTCCCCTCTGTAGTTTCCTTTAAAAGCACAGCATAAAATTATGCAGAGCTAATTCTGTCTTTGGAGAGCATTTTCCATCCTAGCAGGACCCCACCACTGGCTGTTAATTCCAGGATTTTAGGCTCATGATTAAGTTACTGCAGTGTAACAAGGTACCTTACATCTGTTGCTCATTAGGGGGACTTGTCTGAGCCAGGGTAAATGACTACATCTGAACTAGTCATCTTGACTTTCTCTGCAGTCGCTGAAAAAAAATTTGTCACTCTTAGGTTTCGTTCCACAGTAGACAACTAACATATATCAGATGAATCATGTTCCCCAAATGCCTATTTCTCTCCATTGATTATGGAGAGTGTCTAGAAGAAATAGCTGAGATGAAGATTTCCACACTGCAGTAGTCTAAAGTTATGTGGAAATTACTTTCCTAGTAACTGCTCATATATCTGCTGCTTGTCCCAAACAAAAGTGAACTTCTTTGATACAACATACAACCAACTCTATGACCTAGGTCAAGTTTTCTTACACTTATTCTGAGCTAAACACACGCATGCAGTTAACACGGCTCAGTGGATGCATATTTAATGCATCACTCATTCACTCACCTTCTTTTTGTAAAGGCACCATTCTATTACATTTTTTTACCATCAGCCTACTTTGTAACCAAGTTTTATCTAGGACCATTCTTTTTTTCCTCTCTTTGACTGTACATACTGAGGGAACACTCACTCTTTCCACTGGCTCTTTGTTTGCAGTGGTTTAACCTCAGCCACCAGCCAAGCCCTACGCAGCCGCTCCCTCACTCACCCAGCAGCAGGACGGGGCAGAGAATCAGAGGGGTAAAAGGTAGAAAACTGGTGGGTTCAGACAAAGACAGTTTAATAGGGAAAGCAAAAGCTGAGCACAAAAGCAAAGCAAAATAAGACATTAATTCACTGCTACCCCTGGGCAGGCAGGTGTTCAGCCATCTTCAGGGCCTTATCTTGGGTAATGGTGACTTGGGAAGACAAACCCATTATTTCAAATGTCCCCTCCTTCTTCCCCCCACTTTATGTACTGAGAATGATGTCACCTGGTCTGGAATGTCCCTTTGGTCAGTTTGGGTCACCTGTCCCAGCTGTGTCTCCTCCCAGCCTCCCAAGCACCCCCAGCCCCCTCCCCAGTGTGGCAGTGTGAGAAGCAGAAAAGGCCTTGGCTCTGTGTAAGCCCTGCTCAGCAATAACAAAAACATCTCTGTATGATCAACCCTGTGTTCAGCACAAATCCAAAACACAGCCCCATACCTGCCCATGTGAAGAAAATTAACTCTACCCGAGCTGAAACCAGCGCACCGTGTTTATCTTATTCTTTCAAGCAGAGTAACCTCAGTTTGCATCTCTTAGTTTTCCTTTCCCTTTTACTCATAATATCCCCTCTTTCTATGCAGCCTTCTCAATGCTCCCTATGAAGGACGTGGTAAAACTGAACTGAATTTTAATAGCTAAGTACTAGAAAAATTTAAAATGCAGACTGTAGGCATGAGTGTAAACTATTTTGTAAATCAGCAGTCTTACAATTTTTAAATCAGGCTGTAGTATGAATGTAAGATTGCTTTAAAGCAAATACTTGTAAAGATGCAAAAAGCTAGAAAGGCACCCTTGAAAATATTTTCCCATACTATGTCCATGGGGGATAATATTCCCAAGTAAAATCTCTTTTTGTTGTTATTGTTGTAGCTGCATGTAGAAACAACAGAGCTGTTTCTAAAATGTAAACAGATTTTAATGTAGATTTCCAAATACCCACCTAAGAATTTGTTATTGAAATATGGTTGTTTACCTATGGTATAGAAATTACAGAGATATACAACATAAATTTGATGTCTATTGTATACATTTCTAGCTGTATCAAATATTTAATACCTGATATTCTTTGGGATTTGTTAGCATCTCCTTTCAAACTTGCCTGCGGCAATTACAAGATGGAATGTAAAAAGTGGTTTTGATTACCGTTTTGGATTGTCACCTTGACAGTTTGGGTTGGGTTTTACAGACATGGAGAAAGAACACACACAGATGCACACAATTGCTCCTTTTCACTTTGCATCCCCTTCCCAGTAGACAATGCTCTACAGAAATGGCTCAGGAGCAGAATAGACATGAAAGGATTACCAAGTGGAGCTATTTGAGGGAAACCTGGTTCGTTATTTGGAGACAGGAATATGTAATATGCGGCCAGTTTCATCTATAAATTGCTATTGCTTGGGGATTGCAAATAGAGCTTAGTGGGTATTTGAGCGGTCAAGTCAAATACACTGCTACCAACAAAAACAGGAGGAGGAGGAAAAACAGGTGGAAGAAAAGAGAAGAGGGAATAGAAATTTAAAGAGCAAGAGAGGAAAAATGAAGTATCTTTAGCTTTTGTTGTTGGTTCAATAAAAAGAAAATGTTTAACAACAAGAGTAGTCTAAGGTCATTGCTTTAATTTTTAATCTAGGCTGGAGGATGCAAGAAGAGTGCTAATGCACCTGTGTATGTGAATATCCTTTAAATATGAAACCTATTTGCTGGTTTGAGTACCTTACTGGCTCTTAGCTTGCAGGTCCCCTGTAGGGCAAAGGCTGCACATGGCCACCTGTTCTAGCAGTGCCCATCAATCCCTTTTTTGTCCCCTGGGGAAAAGACATTTTGTCACAAGTGAAGGGGAAGCTTACCTGAGTGTCAGACAGTGGGAGACCGAGTTCCATTAACTATTTATTTGTATTTGGGCATTGTGTTTGTTTTGAGGCAGACAGAAGGCTGCTGTTTGCACAATAACTGAGCAGACTGTTCTGGCCACTGAATCCTAGGCATGAGGAACACACAGCTGCATGATTTTGTCATGAGGAAAGCAGAAGGAAATACTAGTGCAAGGTGTAGCACTGTGTTTCTTCTTTCTGACTCCTCTTTAACAGTATGACTGCAAGTTGAGTTTCTGAGGTTTTCTGTAAATGACATCTAAGCATGACAATAAATTATTAACATCCATCTTTACATTGGTTCTGCACATAGCTAGCCTTTGTGAAGCATACAGACTTTTTTCCTTTTCTTTTAAGTATTTTATTACTATGGAGCCAACTGTTGCTGTTACCATTGAATGCCTTTCAGCATTTCCACTATAAACCTTGTTTTCAAGATATTTATAACCTACCTATTTTACTTCATATTTTTTGCAATTTGCAATAGAAGATTTTCATCATGGAGTAGATGGTGCTGTCTTTCCTTGCAATATTTGATTTGGACACCTACAGCTATTCTGGACTGACAATTTCAAAACGTAAATGGGGCCTCAGGTACCATCATTTTCCTACAAAATAGTATTTGAGAAGGATGTAAGAAAAAACATGAATTTTGCAATTTGAAAGAGAGAATTGCAAAAATTTTTATTTTTCATATAGGATTGATCAATGGAGTCATGACTGCACAATGCATTGATAGGGAACGGATTTTTTTCTTCACCATAGGAAAAAAAAAACCCATATGCTTAAATACCATATTTCATGCAAACCTATGCTTTCAATATTAACCCGTGAATCCTACATTATTAACCTATTTATCCCTAACACTTAAGAATGCACAGAAGTAGTGAGTTTAATGAACATGTCTTTAAAACATACAGTGAAGTGCTTTCAGTTGCAGGCAATTACGTAGTTCTGTGCAAAATGATGAGCTGTACTGTTGTCATAATACAAAAAATCTTTCCCATTGGTTTCCCCTATTGCTGCAGTCAAAGGACTTACAATATTACTCTTATGCAGAAATCTGGGCAATGCCATCTTATTGACTTAATGCCTAATCTAAAACCTAATGAGGTAAAAGGACTATTTCATTTGACTTCAGTAGTCACTGGAGTCTCATGGTTCATTCTAACAGTTCTCTTGTACCCTAATAACTGAGATAATCAGCTGCAAATAGAAAGCCTGCAAAAGATTTTGGATCTTTGTTATACAGATTTTTGCCAGTTTTTATTCTACCCAACTCACCCTTGTACTAGAAGACCAATCGTGTTTTGGCCTGATGTAAAAAAAAAAAGTGAAAATTATGTGGGATGAGAGATGAGTAAAGAGTGTTTTCCTGAGTTTGTTTTACTTTTAGATAATCTTGATGGATGAGTCATTGAAGAGAGGAAGCTGCCATTCGTGTCAGTACTCAGAGAAAGAAACAGGAGAACAAAATCTGGAACCATAAATGTTTTCTTACAGGAAGGTTGTCAAATTGAACAAAATTGAGGATTCTTTTTCCTCCTAAAAGACATTATAACATACTGCAGCTTAATCTGCTAGTTTGCTTTCCTAAGTGTAGGTTATTGTAGTCTGTATATTACTTACCATTGCACTTTGACATGCCTCAGGCACTGCATTGCAAAACGTTCCCATTTTGGAACAGCTATAGGTTATGTGACTTGGCTTCTGAGGCTGTTTACTGCCATCCAGCAACTGCTCCAATTGGAAGAGCATATTTTGGGGCAAAATTAGCTCTGCTGTAATCAGGCAATGTTATCCTGTTCTTTTCTTGTGTCTCAAACACTGAGACTTCTGACTATAGCAGCCTTTTGCATTGGAAAGGTAAAAACAATGACTGAATAAATGTGCAAAGACTCCACCCTTCAGCACAGTAAAAATGCGAATCACACAAAACAGACCTCATTACAAGTGGCTAGGGAAAAAAAAAAGAAAAGAAAAGAAAAGAAAAGAAAAGAAAAGAAAAGAAAAGAAAAGAAAAGAAAAGAAAAGAAAAGAAAAGAAAAGAAAAGAAAAGAAAAGAAAAGAAAAGAAAAGAAAAGAAAAGAAAAGAAAAGAAAAGAAAAGAAAAGAAAAGAAAAGAAAAGAAAAGAAAAGAAAAGAAAAGAAAAGAAAAGAAAAGAAAAGAAAAGAAAAGCTTCCAGGTGCAAGTAGCTGGCATTTCAGACTATCATGTAAAACCTATGTAGAAATAGACTAATTCCTACAAATTAAAAATCTCAAAATCTTACACTATTCGGCCAAACTGGAAAAACATTTTGTTCTCAACAAGTGAATTCATTTTATTTATATTGTTGTAGATTTTGAAGCTCAAATAACTAATAACATCATAGTTTCAAAATATTTTTAAAAATCATTTTCTTTTTTATTTGAGATTAGGCTAGACACGAGGAACTGCATACTTATAATTAGTTGAATAATAAATTATTTCATAGCAACATGCTATGAACAAGAATCCATTTACACTCTGCTATATACAATTTCTATGCAAAGACATGATGGGAGTTGTTTTAATGTAGTCTAACAGTAGCAATAAATAAAGGGGGGAGGAAGTTCTACACAAGGCAGCATGGAGCTGATTCGTTCTCTACCTTTGCTTATCAAGAATAACCCCAAGGGAGAAAAAACATGCTTTATCACTATTGCAATATGTAAAAAATATTTTCTTTATTGACAGGAGATTGAATGGTGACATGATTTTTTTGGTCAAAATCTAGAGTTGGAGGAGATTTCCAATTTCTAATTCTAATCTAATGTCAGTCAAATAGCATTTCTAATCAATGTCTTACTGTTTTAAATTAAGTTTATGCATCCTTTGGAAAGAGATGTTATAGTTCATCCACAAGGTGTTAGTTCTGATGCAACAATTATTGGGTGAAAATTTGTCTTTTGTGTCACAAGATGATTATGACAGTGAATTTGAAACATAAAAAAATCTATGAATTGCTGAAAGTCAGGTGACTTTCCTGTTTTGAAAGACTTAGATCAGAGTACTCAGCATCATGGGTACCTCCCTCAGTATTGGGCATATTACACATGCAACATAAATGTCATCAAAGTGGCATAGGAAAGTGTTGGCCAAGATTTGCCATCAGAACGAGTGTCTGCATTCATTCTGATGCGGTGCATGGACTATCTTAAAAATTATATATCTGTACAAAGATATGAATGTCATTAAGCCAGCTGTATATTTCTAATGTGTTGTCATCAGACAAATAAATTATTGGCACCAGATTTTCACTTTAACTGTACCTTTACATATTACAGAGCATTGGTATCTATCCTTCACACAAACGACATTCTGAAAATAATTTCACATTTACCAGGTATAATGAAGCTGTGTTCTGAAAAATATAAATGCAACAAGGAAGAACATTGTCTTCCATCCACATCTTTGATTTACAGCTGTCTCCAGGGAGCTTCACATTACACAGTGTTACTCCACAATATTCTAAGTACTCCCTGTAACTACGCAAAGCACAGGACATGCCACATTTTCCCTCTCCTTCACTGTAAACATTGGATAAATCATTATCACATATATTTGATAGATTTTATTTATTAGTCCATAACAGTTTCAAAAAAATAATGACCCAAAGTTCAGGTGAGTTGTTTAAATAAATATCTTCATTCAATCTTCTTTGACAGTCTACAAGTGTATTTTGGAAATATCAAGTGTATTTTGGAAATATCTGTATGTTGATTGGTTTTTTTTAAATTTTGCAGGCTGAAGGGATTATTTGTTGATTATATAAAATATTATGTGCTTTTCACCAATATGATATGGCTTATGCATTGGAGTTTTGCTTTAAAATCATTAAGGTAAGCACATTTTTATATGTTGCAATGCATATACAATACATATACAATACATACACTCATCATAGTCCATGTGCAACAATACTCTTTGGTTTAGGACATGTGTAGCTTATCTAAAGAGACAGGGTGTTTAATTTTTCTTCTGAAATTTATTTTGTTTGAGCTACTGGAAAGGAGTTGTACTCTGTGGCTAACCTGGGCAAAAGATTAATTGCAATGTAACACCAGAAAAGGAGCTACAAACTGCTGCCTTTAGACCTGGACTGCAGGTGACCTTTATAGACACATACAGCCTCCCCATGTCTTTTTATTGTTTTTTTTCCCTGCAGGATTTTGTCTCAACAACCTACACTGTTTTCGGTGTTGCCTTTCTCACCTCTCTGGAGGCTTCCTTAGAGCCCCTTTTTCAGCCCTTTTAAATGAAGTGGCACAGCCTGACCACATCAGAGCTGAACCACCAGTGCTGACACCCAAACCCTGCCACCTGCCCCCCCGGGCTGCTGGGGCAGTAGCTTACAGCAGGACCTGATAGGGTTGCAGGATGCATATGAATTTGGCATCCTCAGGAATATTCATCACTTTTCTTTGCGGCTAGGAACCTAACCTTTCCTTTCCTTTCCTTTCCTTTCCTTTCCTTTCCTTTCCTTTCCTTTCCTTTCCTTTCCTTTCCTTTCCTTTCCTTTCCTTTCCTTTCCTTTCCTTTCCTTTCCTTTCCTTTCCTTTCCTTTCCTTTCCTTTCCTTTCCTTTCCTTTCCTTTCCTTTCCTTTCCTTTCCTTTCCTTTCCTTTCCTTTCCTTTCCTTTCCTTTCCTTTCCTTTCCTTTCCTTTCCTTGTATTAAAAAATACTAGGCCTCCTTTGTTCTTTACTAGGCTTCTGCAATTAGCTACTTCTATAGACAAATAAATTGGGCTTTTTTCTGAACTATTGTATATTTTTTTACGCGTGGTAATTTTTTAGTTCTAGATATATTTTAAAATGTCAGTCAAATAGCAGATATGTTTCCAAGACAAGTACACATCTAATAAAATGCTGTTTGACCTGATTTTCTTTGACATGCTTGTAGAGCACTGAAAGAGGAAAGAGCTATGAATATCATGTTTACAAGATGGAGCACTGAGTCATGGGGTATCGGAGAGTAGAAATCTTCAACAGAGCAAGTAGATAAATTTCACACAATCATAGAATGGGCCAGGCTGGAAGGGGCCACAGTGGGTCTTCTGGTTGAACCTCTCTGCTCAGGCAGCATCATCCTAGAGCACATGGCACGGGTTTGTGCCCAGAAGGTTCTTCAGTACCCCAACTGAAGGAGGCTCCACACCCTCTCTGGCCAACCTGTTCCAGGGCTCAGTCACCTGCGCAGTAAAGAAATTCCTCCTCATGTTCAGGTGGAACCACCTGTACATCAGTTCCTGCCCATTGCCTGCGGTCCCTCTGTCAAACAATTCTCAGTCAAACAGAAACAAAGGCTATGTCTTTTTCACTGATGACAGGCTGTAGTGCTGAAGGATATATTGAATCCTTTGAAGCTTTTCATTTCAAGAGGAACTTACAGCATCTTCTAATTTTATTTAACGATAGTCTAGGATGAGTAAAAAAAAAAATAAAAAGTGAAAAGAAAATATTCATGGTGCGTTTAATATCTCCTTATTCATATATAGTGTTATATATATAATATATGCGCACGAGGGCTTATCTCCCTTATGACATTCATCTTCACCTGTGAGAAGAGAAATAATAAGTCACTGGTGACTATTGCACTTGACTTATGCCTCTACATCAGAGAAGATAAATGCCAATAGAAAGATCAAGTCTTTTGTATTCTTTTCTAGGGGAGAAGGAATTTATCACAGGGATATTGGAATTTATCTAAATCAGATACAGATGATTTCATCACAGTAATGAGGGAATCCTTATTGCTTGCTGACAACGTCTATGTTTTGAGTGTAGTTTCATTTTTTTTATATACTCTTTAACCTATAAAACAGACTCCTACTTTTAATTCAATGCAAGTTGGAGCTCTCAATTCCTACTTAACTCCACTGGGGAGGAATTATTTGGTTAAGGGAGAAAAAAAGAATGAATGGGGAGGAGAGCAAATATGAGAATTTATGTAAAAGAAAATCAGTTGATATACAACTAAGGCATTTGTTTTTGTGCACATAAAATGCAATATGTCATTATGAATTGTGCACTTCCTGATTCCTTCTAATTTAACACCATTTTCATATAGATTTTATGCATGCAATTAATACCTATTGTAGATATAAGTGCAGTAGAACAGCTTTCCAGATACTCCATTTGAAAAATATCAACAAAATTTCCTTCAAGGTATTATTTCAGAGGTTCTTTTTATCACTTGTCTGTACTTCCTTCTCTATTGCCTTTCTATTTGCAGTAAGAAAAGCATTTTCATCAAAAATATAGGTCCTGTTCCTGTGGTTTTGTTTTACCCTCTGAGACCAGGAAGAGCTGAATTCCTTCAGTCCCTAGAAAATGTCCTGATGATATTCCATAAAAGGAATTTGATCAGAGAGATCGCAGCCCAGTTCTTCAGAGGTGCATATGATAGGAACTGTTTTGAGAACAAGCCCCATGCACTTCAGCTGCCATAATAATATATTTGGGCTGAGAGATACCTGCAAAAATTACTCTGTGACATTGACAGCAGCCATAAGGTGGAGGAAGTTAATTAGAAGGAAGTCCAAATACATTTTTATGCTCAGTAAATCAGATAGTACGTGACTACAGTAAAAGGGATAGAGTAAAACACATGGCAATGTTGTGACAGGATGTAGTGAATTACATTGCATTTGTTAGTATAGGCTAGGCTGTTTATAAGGAAATTTCAGTCAGAAAAATCTCTAGGCTCATATTACAGACAATTCTGATTTGTGAAAGGTTCATATTATAGATTTTTGAAGTATCAGTATTGCCTGATGTTGGAATATAAAAATTTTTGAAGTGAAATGCCCTGCTGCTTGTCACTTTGCATCATGACGCTGTATTTCAGAAATCACAGCCCCATATAACCCCCTCAGTTTTACATTTATGGAAAGCAAATGGACACTGAATAATTCCAGAAAGCAAGAATTTCAAAGGGTCAGGAACTTGGAAGTAATTTTAAAATTGGTGTTTCATGGACTAAATAGTTAGAACTGTGACTACTTAAACTGGGATTTTAAAAAGGAGGGAACATGTTTCATTTCAAGAACTCAGCGTAATAAATGTACTCACCAACATAGTTTATAAAATATTTCTGCCTTTATTTTATACAAATAAATCTAATGTATTATAACAATAAGAAATAAGTTCATCAACAAGCCTCTCTGTATACCATGGCTATCCCTTTCAGTGTTTAAATATTTTACATAACAGTCATAAAGTTGTTGTTGGAGGTATGTGAATTCTGCATGTGCTATCTAGATAAATACTTTGTGTATACTTTTAAGTTCATATTTGTGTTGAGACTAATATACTGCAACCTTGAGCACAGTGGGAGCAATGTGAATCAGGGGAGCCATCAACCAGGCTGATTAGACTGCCCACTGAGCACAAGTGATATCAAAACAAGCAAGTTTTGGCCAGCATTACAAGCAGAATGCAGCAGGAACTGCAGGCATGTTATACAAAGTGGGATGCTGTTGGCACTTCAAAAATAGCAAGATGTTGCAAAAATGGACCAATCACCCCAAAATGTATCTCTGAGTGATCAGTGGTTCTCATGGGAATGATGGGACACTGCTAGTGGAATTGAAAACTAAATCACAGCCTTCACTGTTCGCACAGTTATGGATGTACATGTTTATATATAATCTGTCCACATATCTGTCAACATTACTATTCATGACTGCTGTGGCACCTTGGTATGCTGGTGATATTTCAGTGAAAGAAAGCAACATGGTTTTCTTTCTTGGGAAAGAATTGTATCTGCATGTAAACAGATTTGCAAAAACTGAAGGAGTACATTTTCAAAGCATGCCATACAATTTTAGTATCATGGACTGCTACAGGTCTCGAAATTCTTCTAACAGAATCTTAAAGGAAATGTAGTGATATTTTTCTTTTTGGAAATACAGATGCATATACACACTGTGTTTCGCCTGTGATGCTCCTGTCAGTGAAGGAAACATTAAAGATTTCTTTATCTGGGGAGAGGAGGAATCAGATGGGAGGAAATCTGATGGGAGGAAATATACTTCATCTTGAGATCTGGAAAATTCTGTATTTTTTTTTCTTCTTAAAACAGATTTAAAGCACTTCCTGCTATGGTGGATCACTCATTTTGAGGACATCTTGCACTTCTAAGGCTGAGGTTCTTTTTATTTACAAAAAGTCTGTGGTGACTTTACATGTGAGCATCTCTATTAATGAGAGGCAGGGACACTAAGCAACTGAACCACAGAATATCTATAAACATGGGACTCCAAAGACTAAAAAAGCTGGTTAGCTTTATTTTGCTTAGAAACATTTTGAGTTGCTGTGAGAAATGATAGACAAGGCATTTACCCTCTGGTTAGAAAAACTATCTGCTTCCTCTGTATATCTCTGTCCCCACACAGAAGGAGATTTTAAGATTTGGTTACTAACTTCTCAATATGAAGCTACTTAAAATGCCAGCATGCAGTCCAGAGTCCATCACTTTGTTGTATCACTGAAGGAACATATTCAATTCAACAGCTTACTTATTTTAGAGAGATAGCTTTTCTTCCCGCATTTTTACACATGACGACTTTTAAAAAGAGGAAGTTAAAAAGAATATATGTAGGGAAATTATCCAAACATTTTAAATCTCCTGCTTTGAATAAGACTTTTAAGTCCCTCAGTTTTGGGGAGGCATTAGTTACTGTTTACAATTAAATACTTTTCACAGTTTTTAAAATTGCTTTGTTCCTATCCCTACAATAGACAATGTTTGTATCAAAATACATGCAAAATGAGAAAAATCTTGGACAAATACATGCAAAATGAGAAAAATCTTTGACATTAAAAATAAATTTTAAGGAGGATTCACCATTTAAAATTTTGGCAGTTTGAACTTACCCCTCAACTATCAAAACTGACCTTCATGAGGCCTTAGTGTTATGTCCAGCTACAAGGAGTTGCAATTTCAATATAAACTTGAAAACAGATGACCATCAACGAAGAGAATTTTCTGGACTGCTTGGGAAATCTATCAGACTCTTCCTGCCTGGAGTTAATTCAAGCTACCGGCCCCTTCAACAAAGTGAATCAAATCAAAACATGTTGTTTTAAATTATTTCATTCTGCCTGGCCATAGTACAGGCTGCTGTACTATGAGTAGGGGAGTTCCTCTTCATAGACATCGGTTTCCTTAACCCTAAGTCTTTATTCAGAATTCAAATGAAGTATGTCCACAGTAAATCATGGCACACCATGCTTTTTGAGTGAGACTAAAACATATTTACAGACTACATGATGTAGTTCTGCTACTGAAGGCTCAGCAGACTTTGATAACTTCTTCCCATTTCTCCATGTTGCCATGATCCCATGGCATTCTCATGAGAAAAAAGTTATTTTGCTTCAGTTCAGCAGTATTTGTGCACAGCCCTAACTGTTGCTTTTCATATTCTGAATATAAAACTGTTCTGATGGATATATTTATGCTTTATGAAACCAAAATGTCAGTAGCCTTTGGTCCAAGTAATAAAATCAGCTCTTGCACAGAAACAAGCAGTACTATTAAGATTTTAAACATCATTGTAAACTATCATGAGTCACTCAGTACATCATCTTCAGGTACAAGATCTTTTGGTCTGTTCTACCCAACATCCATCAATCAAAGTTTATAGGCTCACAAATTGCTTGGCCAACACTCAGTAGCAATATTTTAGCCATATCTATACTGCAAATAATGTCCACAGAGAAAACACAAGGTAAATGCCTAGTGTTTGAGGTGGTTTGCTTTCTTAATTTATCAACAAAATTGATGTATTTCTCTCTTTGTTGATGTACTCACTTCTTGGATGTAGGTGTTACAGGTGCATCCATATCTTCTGTGAAGGCTTTTCTGTTATTATGTCTCACTCTCACATAAAGATCATAACTGAATCTAAATAAATGACATATTAGTTCTGCTTCTTTTGCTTCATGAGTTTTGTACATTTAAAATTTAGCAATTTTTTCTTTTCAAGCTGTGCACTAGAATAGTATAGTGATTTATCTTGATGGCAAGAGTTACAGGAAAGGCAGAAAAAAATGAATTTTCTACTTTCTTTGGCCAGTATAGTCTCAAGTCAGTCTTTTTACACAAGCAAGAGATTTCTGAAAAAAAAAAAAACCCAAAAACCGAAACTAAACCTTGTCCTATGTATGGACATACATAATGACTGAAAATACATACATAATGACTGAAAACTTGAATTTTGTATTGTAATCATTATAAGGATTTTGATTCTGAATCTATTACGGAACACACAAGGTCAAGGGCAATGCATCAGAAGAGATGCCCCTACCATGCTTATGGTCCTGGCTCAAGGAAAGGAAAGTTGTTGCTGTAATCATGTGAATACTATCACTTCAAATGTACCAAATGGGAAATTGTCCCAAACTTCTTTTTTGTAGTTACTATTTTAATATTCCATGTTCTGTAAAATCTTGCAATATAATTTTAGTTTCATTTCATTAATTAGAAGTATTTGTTGCTTTCTTTCTCAAAACCTCCCCCAGGTCAGCGTTGCTCTGTGGTTTAATAAGTATGTTAACAAAGAATCAGCACAGTTCATAAAGAATCATCCCAGCACTGTCATACAATTCATACACCATCAATTACTTGCACAGGCAGAGTGAGAAGTGCTCTTTAATAAGCTGCTCTGAAATAAAATACCTTTAAATTTTAAAAAATGTGATCACTTTCTGAGCACAGGGTATTTCAAACTCTTCCTTTCAAATCCCCAGCCCAAGACTCTCTCATCTCTTAAGGATAACCAAATAGTTAAAGCAGTACTTGGAATAATAAATTCTTAGATAAAGCAAGTGTAGAACAATATTTTTATTCTTAAAAGTCAGTTTTATATCTGTCTGCCTCAGATTTCAAAAACAGTAATTTGCTTTATTAAGACTGGTGTAAATAGACTTCTACATTGCTGTTGGTTATGTTGCAGTTAAATGACCCACTCTTTCTCTTAAAATTATCTCGTTGCCAAGTAGTCCATTGTTTTAACTTGGATTTCCAAACTAACTTTTCATTAGATGCTTAGGTTTGATAAGACATTATCAATAGACACTGGTCTCCATGCTAAGACAGAAAAGAGAAACACTGGGAAAGGCTCTCAGCAATCCATAACAGCAATGAAAACTCTGAGGCATGCAGCTATAAAAGGAGTAAGGCAGTTCTGCAGTGAATGTAATCTCTAACCTCTCCTAAAACAATCACATATAAAAAGTGTTAGGTGGTCACATTGTGGTTTCTAGTGTTAATATATTGGGAATATTTATTTAAAACTGGAGGAAAGTAGATGTATGAAAAGGTAGATGATTTTTGATTTGTGATTCATCAAAAAGATATTTTGAAAGAAAGGAAATGGAAAATCAATTTTATTTTTAGAAATCTCTTCAAAAATTATAATCTAAACATGAAGTCAGATGCTGGTCTTAGAAAAAATATTTAGCACTTCTTAAAGGTTTTCTTTTGTGCACTATGGGTCAGCATAAGTTAGAATGGTTCAGAATAAAGTAGCATGAAACTGTGACTGTAGTTCTGATGTTCCTCCTGAGCTCAGCCAGCAGGGAAAAATAAAATGCTTATATCTAGAACGTGTTTAATCATCTGCTTGAGATTATATTGTGACTCAGTAAAAGGACTGCTAAATTTAAAGGTAGAAGGCACCATTGGTTCCTTTAGTTTGGTAAAAGAATAACTATTTTGCTGGGTAGCAGCAGTGAAAATACAGTTGAAAATTTCAAAATCTTCCTAGAGAACCAAAGACTGCTTTTCCTATCTTAATGGGATATAGAGTGGAGATATATTTTCAAGACTGATATATCTTGAGAATCTTTCTGTCAATACCTGCAGAATTTCTGCAATTAAAAGCAAATTTGTAAAGCTCTTATTTTTTAAGCATTTCATACTTCAATTTAGTTAAATAATAGAAATGATTGGAATTTTAAAATTAATGGCATGCTGACAACTACATTGACATTTAATTCTGTATAGGCTTACAATGAACATATGGGTCTGATACTTTGCCTCACAATTCTGTTGCAATGAAATTGTTTAGCCTAAATAATATAATATTATTTATATTAATATATAATTATAATATATATTATATGCATTAATATATTATATTCGATATAATATATATTAATACAATGGAATTGGAAAGAAAACAGTTTATTTAGAGTAATTAATATTTTTAAAAAGTGAGTTAAACTTTTTAATAAATGTATATTTCACCTGGTTTGCTCCTGTTTAACAAAATGTATGATAAGTGAAATGCTAAGCTAACAGACAGCTCAGCAATTTTTTATTTTCCTGAAAAGAAATCTACTTAATGAAAACAACAGGCAGCCAAAATAGTTCTCCATTTCTTAGGATATACAAAATGTAAAACCCAAATATTTTACTAGGGATCCCTATGTGCAAATGAGGCTATTTATAATGTATTTCATAAATGCTAATTTCCTTTGTAAGTCTCTCAGACTGATTAAGCACTGACTTTGGAGTGACTTATTGTATGCTTAAGTTAATTACATCCACAAATATTTGCAAAATCCAAGGAAGAGGTTTTACCTGATATTATTAGCAAAGGCAGCAGGATCTAACCCATTGTTAACTTTACTTAGTAAAACTACATATATTGTTTCTTTGTTTTCTTAATATCTTACTGATAGACAATGGGTAATGGGATAAAACTTTACTGTGGAGAAAATAACCCATTTAAGAGATAAAACTGGAAACATCACAAGAAACACTGCTGTGATTTTTGGCCATTCTATCCATGTATCAAATAAGCTAATTCTATCACAGCTAACATAAATATGCACAAATTGTGTGCTTTAGAAACAGTATTGACTCTTTGGTAGAATCTCTATTTTAAAAATCACTAACACTTTTTATTGTTTTTAAAGTGTGTAAATATCAACTTTGCAAATCATATCCTTAGGAAGGTCTCAGACTGTAAAGATTACAAACACCTTTGCATTTGCTTTGAAAGGTCAGTGCATGTAGGTACCTTGTGTTAACAAAAGTGTCTGTCACTCAAACATTGCCCACGCTTTTGAAAGCTATTCTCAAAGCAGAAAAAGTAGAATTTTTTCATTTACTCTTCTCTCTCTTTTATTTGTTTGCTTGTTTTCTTCGATTTTTTCCTCTGGTTTTTATCTTCTCTCTGTCTTTCCCTCTTTTTTATTCATACTTTGGAAAACAAAACAGGGTTTGATTATTGGCTCAGTATTCAGTAATAACCACATTTAAATGTAGGGTTCAGCACTCAGATTAGTTTTATTCCTGTTCATATAAACATTGGTTATTGATAAAGACATAGCTAGGCCTAAACCATTCCCAGTACTACGAGACCAGACACTGATTGGGACATGAGTAGTGTGTGTGTGTTGATTTGAGCAGCAGGGGAGATGGTGATTGATGATCACTGGACTCTCCAGGAGCTATTGCTGCACTGGAAATAATAGTGAAGCATTTTTTGAGATAAAAGGATAATCACCATAGTGGGGAGAAAAAAAAAGAAAAAAGAGAAAGCAAAAGAAAGTGCAAACAGCCACAATTAACTTTCAAATTAATCAAAGAAAAATCTGATCAGCAAAAGGCATTGTTTCTGGGGTCCATCCCTGGCATGTGAAGTGGAGGTAAGTGATCTTTTGGCTGAAATGAGTATCTATTATTTTGCTATTGACCATTGGACAGTCACGACACCTTCACACCCTGTAGATTTTTAGTTCTTGTTCTAGAGTGCCTAGAGGCAGTGTTTGAGAAAAGCTGTAATTTTAAGTAGGTGGATAATTGCAACACATCATAGTCAAAGTATTTTTTTCAGAAATCAACAGGTATGAAAGCCAAAAAAATTTTTGCTCCCAGTTCTCAGTCTCTGCATTTCCCTCTCCTTTCTCACAAAAGAGTGGAGCTGGAGCATTCTTGTTTCTCTGTGATACCATGGACCTCATTTATGCAGGGATGCAGGGTGGTCTGAACAGCTACTGCCCAAGCACTTTCCTTTCCTGAAAAAGATGCCCTGAAGTATTTAATCTTAATTTTTACAGTTCCTGTATAGGAAGATCTTCATGTGGACTCGTAAGTTAGGAGTCTTTTCAATTTCCATCCTTTTATATCAGGCCAGAAAAAGAGAGCACTGACAGCCTGTCTTGAACAAATGGTTCAGTAACTCTTTCATGTCTTTCATGCTGTCTCCTGCAGGCCTTTGAGTCCATTGTCATGACAGAGCAAAAGGAATAAAATCACCAAAATTTACAACAGTTCTCATGTCCTTTCATTTGAAAGTAACGTGACTGTAGTATGAAACTTAAAAATATCACCAAGAAACTGATTAAATTGCTGGTCTTTCTTTGACCCCCAGTTGGACCTGAAGTGTTTAGGGAATCCTCAAAACCAAATTAGAAAGAACAGGGGTAGGACAGAAATGCAGCTGTGATGCAGCAGCACCAAAGAGCCATTAGCTGTGTGGTGCCTCAGCCCCCCAGCCCTCCCAGAAGAACAGGGAAGAGAATCAGATGGGGAAAAGCAAAAATACTCATGGCTTGACATAATTTATTAAACAAAGAAAGAAGAAGAAAAAAATTTAAAAATTATGCAAAAACAATCACTTGCCACCTCCCACAAATGCACTGATGTCCAGCCAGGCACTGTGCAGTTGTTATCTCTCCAGACTGTCCCTCCATTCGCTTTTTACAGCTGAGCATGACATTATAAAGTATCCCTTTGGAGCATGTCATCAGCACTGCTTCAGTTACAAATCCAGAACACAGCACCATAAGGGTTCCCCTGATGAAAATTAACTCCTTCCAAGCCAGGCCTAATTCAGCATTTGAGAGCAAAAAGTTTAGATGGAAAAGGCTGATAAAAAAGTGGCTAAAAATAAAATCCCATAACCTGATATCTTTTATGCATGAGTACTGACATTCTTCTAAAATCTGACCAAACTTTGCTTTCTTTTCCAGAATCATTGAAACAATTTTTCTTTCTGAATACCTGGAGGAACAATAGCCATTGCTATGGCAGCCACCTACACCTTATAAGACTTTAAATAAGACTTGAAGTTACTAAATATTGCCCTGTAACTTGATTTCAGGTACTAACCTTAAGAGGCATTTACTTCATCAAAGCCCATAGGGAACTCAGGGAAAATACAGAACTAACCTTGCTAATGCTCTGAGTGTGTCTCAAAGTTTCAGAATGACTTTGCTACTGGTGTCTTGGCTATTGTGAGCTCAAGCTTTTCTTTATTTGTCAGGCTGTTGGGCTTCTGGAACCTTCTTTCCCAAAATACTGCCCAGTGCTGTGCACTGTCAGGTGCTACACCCATTGATGTGCCCATCTTGTGCTCTAATCCCTGGATTTACAGTACTGGTTCCCTAGTCCATGCTGCAAAGGTGCCTTTTTTGAAAAACACTCCTCTCCCCCACACTGTGAGTCTGCAGTTTTTGGTGATGTCTTTCTGTGAAACTCTTCCTTAAAACAGAAAGGGTGAAAGTAACTTTTTTTTTAACTTTTAACCAACAAATTTTAAAAGCCTGATAATTATTGTGTGTGTCCACTTTTCTTATCTTACCCTATGTCACTTTGGATTTTTGGGTTTCGCACAGAAATTAATTTGTTCAGTCAGGAAGTAAAAAAATTTTAAAAATTGCTTTCACTGAAAATCAATTTGCTAAAGCATTTTCTTCTTCAAAAAATGCAATTTGAGGAGAAAACATTTAGTTTTTTAAAAATGAACAGCTCTAATTGTGATTTTGGAAGCATACCAAACAATATATGGAGGCAGACTTCTCAGATTATATGTGCTCACTCAGTTCCTATCCAGCTAAACTGGTGACACTGCACAACTCTTCTTTTCTCAAAGCTACCTGTTCTCATAGATTTCCTCAGAAGGTCTCTCAGTCTTTCCGTTCTTTCTACCTGTGTAGAAGTTGACACAGGCTTCTCATAGTGAGAATTAACAGGCTGTGCTGACAGCATTGAGTCAGCACAACTTTCTTGGTGCTCTAATGCAGATTTCTATACCTGCTAATAGCTTGGGTCAACAGATGAGCCCCATGTTCCTCTGCAGGGCCATAGATCGTACTGTCCTGATACAAATGTCAGATATATTGCCAGACCCTTAGTTCCTTGGCCAGAGTGCTCAGGGAAATAAATAAGGCAGTGACCTAAGCTATTGTTTATGAACCAGGTCTTCATCATGTACTGGATATTATTGTACATGAGAAATAACAGCCCAAGCAGCAAGATCCCAAAATTTTGCAGTGTGGTTGCATTTACCACATGGTGTGTTAAAATATAATGAAAATATATTATGTTACGAGATACAAAGTAATGTCAAATAGAGGGAAATGCAAGCAGGGTCCTGACTGAATAAATCAGGGAGAATACGCAAGGCAATAAATTCCAGTCAGTTTCCTCGCTATGTGGGCAAAAGGGGATTAAACAAGACAGTGGTTTAAATTTATAGTAGCTCTTATTTATGAGTCAGGCCTCAATCATGTATCAGAGACACCGAGCCTATAATAATGGCGCAAGAAAAACAGAACTGGCTCTGGGAGGGCAGATGCCTTCAGGACAAGGAAGTGTGCTGCGATGTAGAAATCGAAATATAAGGCAGAGAGGCAGGAGATCTGAACAAAACCTTCACCTTATTTCCCTGATATGGAGGGCAGTAATGCCAAGATTTTAGTCTTCTGTTGCCTGGCTTCCTTACCTCTACCTCTCCAAGTTCCTCCCCTTCCCCATCGCCACATTTTTTATTTTCTTCATACAGTGTGAATCAGGAAAAAACCAGAAGGGCTTTCTGCCGAGTCCAGAGCGTACGGGGAGCTGGAGTTGCTCCTTTGTCAGCTGTCTCACCAGAACAGCTCACTTTCTCCCCATCCTCTACATACTTGTGACAATCTTATATAATTGAGCAAAGTATACAAAAAAAAAATTGCCTGTCATTTGCTTGTATAAAAAAGGGATACACATGTAAAGCAGCAATGTCTCACAAAAAAGGTGGGATGATAGTAGCTACCAAATTAAACATGAGCTTGCTTTGTGATCCGAGATGAAAAATCCACTACAATTTTTGGCGGTGTATGCAGAGTCATCATATCAGATTGGCAACACACGTCTCTCTGCAAGCCACTGAGTGAGCTCCAGCCACTTTGGTACAAGGGAGATGTCAAAACAAACTGGTGGGAATTCGAAGCGGAACACTCCTTTCCCCTCTCCTCCCTTCACGCCTACCCGCCTCCGAACATCTGACGAGGCTGGAAGAGCTGCTACATCCGGAGCCTTTTAAATATAGAACTTGTGAATGGTTTGTACTGATTCATATATGCATCACTGACATGGTGCTGGCAGCAGCAGAGCGATGAGTGCAGCATAAAATCTATGTGAAAGAGAAGAGGATATAACTTTTTGTTTATGTCAGTCAGACTTTGGTTCAGTAGATACTGGATGGTTAAACTGATTTTATATGTGGGACATGGAGCTGTGCTATATTAGGAGGATTTTTGCCAAAAAGTTATTGTCTAAAGGAAAACCAGTCTTTCAAGAGTGACATGTGCTGCTGATGTGTATAAGTTTGGCATGATTTTTTTTCATTAAAGGTTTCTGAGATGCAGGCTAGAAAGTCCAGTCAGAAAACAGGACAGTCTCAGAGCTCCTCACAATCTAATGGTCCAGCTGACTTGGGATGTAAGAGGGGCCAAATCAATTCCTCTGCCTCTTGTTCACTGTGGTGGTTTGTATTTCATCTTCCACAAGATGAAGGTGAGTGCTTGGACTGATTTCTCCATCCTGTTGCCGACCTGCTCTGCAAAAGTAAACACAAGGTGGAGTCTCCAACCAAACAGCCTTTGGTTATTTACTGAAATGAAGAATACAAAAGTTTAACCTCTTGGGACAGTAAAAGTTAATTTATGCAGAAGTTTGCAGTTCCCCTTGAAAGAGAGCCATCTCAAAATAGCAAACAACAGTGGCTGAGGTACACATGAGAGAGAAACAGAGAGAGATGCAAAAATTATGTGAGGTGAGGTGATCTAGTTTCCCTACAACAGACATGGGAGCTTGAGGTACTTAGGGACATTTCTCATATTCATCTTTCTTCTTACTAAAGCTTCAAAAGGCCTTAATTTTCATCCTAAATGGAAATGAAACCTTACAAATTTTCAGTATTCTTTCGCAAGGGAACATAACTATGGGAAATTGCTACCACTCTGGTTAATAGAAGTATTAGAAGTAGTAACAAATATTTCAGAAAGAAAAGAGATAGTGATGGGGGAAAAAAAGTAACTGGAGTAAATGTCTGTATATACCACTTGGGTTGCTGAGACAATACAGTACTTTTGCTGTGCAGGTTGTACAGAGGGCTGGGGACAAAACTAAGAGCATTTTATTGATGGAGGATGGGCAGAAAGCCTCAAAATATTTTTTCTTAATTCCTTTTGTTTTGTTGAAGCGTCCACACCTCTAGAAATGCATAAGCATTCTATCTTAATTCTTCAAGCTGAAATACTTTTTGAGCATAATCTCAGAGGAGAGCAGGGTTTAAATTGAAAGGAGAAAGAAGCAAATATTTTACATTCTATAGCATTCCACAGAGATAGAAATGCATCATGGCCATGGTTTTTCTCAGATTATGTGTTATTTTCTAGTGCTGTTATGTGTTTTACAAGACACAATATTGATTTAATGCAGTAGTTGGTTCTCTAGCTGGTTCTCTTGTTGTGCCTTCTAGGCACCATTCATTAAACAAAAAAAAGAAAAAAAAATCTAACCCCAAAAAAACCTCTCACACTTAGCAAACAAAAAATGTGTGTGTATGTATGTGTATATGTATATATTTGTCTATATATGCAGTACTGACCTGTTTCTAGTATTATAGTCTGTGGCTTTTACTCGACCAGTACAAATGAGGAGCAAGCTGAGGCAAATAATTCTCAGAAATCTGTAAAATGCCTCTCTCAAGTCTCTTCAATTTATAGGTACTCTGTTGGTTGTTTGGGATTTACTAGTAAGTACTGAGAACCTGATAGGAGAAATTACTTATATTTGTGGAAATTGTGCTTCTCTGGATACTGACCATCACATGATCTGTTCATTCCTAATGGTTTGGGGATCATATTCTTCATGATTATGACACATCTGTTGTGAATCTTTTGAAATCCAATTTGCCTCCTTTTCATCTGTGAGGCAATAGCATAGCCTAAAAGTCATTTTTTTTCTTGCCCTTCTGAACTGGGATCTCCTTCAAATAGCTCAAAGCTTAAAAGAGCAAAAGTAAACATATTTTTCTTACTCTTTAACTGTATTTATTTTTACATTGTGTGCTACCCTGCCTGCAGCACTGCTGGTGTTCCCAGAGCTCATGAACCTATTTACTTTCCATCCCCTGCTCTCTGAAGAAGGCTTTGTTCCCGTCTATCACAGTGGGGAAAAGTGTTCACAGCTTTTTGGGGCTTATCATAGCAGTTGCAAGTAGACAAGAAATATAAACAGGTTCAGGAGATCTGGGTCTGAGGGTGGAAAGAGGTGATTCCTGAGGTAATTTTAACTTTCAGGATCAAACACTTGGATGAGACTTTGACAGAACCTGATGAGGCTGGAAAAGTTATTAGGAGATGAGCCTCAACTACCATTCTGCTATTTGCAGAATAATTATGGGAGATTTTTAGGTTTGTTCGTTTTTATCACTCTTGTTGGTTAGTTGGGTTGGTTTTAGTTTGGTTATTTTGCTTGGGTTTTTTTTGTTTGTTTTTTTTTTTTTTTTTTATTGGAAAAGGAATAAGTGTGTTTGCAGAGAGGAAAACTAGAGGAAAGAGAGAGTTTAAGTTCTGTGAGATACTCATTGTAACCTCTTGGGCAGTTTAAAATACATTAATTTTACTGAGTTTAGTCTTAGAAATTCAATGAAGATGCTAGAATGAACTTCTGAAGTGGCCAGGGAAACCCAGGAGCAGTCTTTCCTGAGGAAAAGGGGATTACTAAGGAGACATTCTGAAGTCTGTGGGCAATCTTTGTGAGCTTCATCTGTCACAAATGTTGCATGTCTGATATCATCTTCTGTCACATTTTATTTCATTTGTTTACAAACTGGTTTATTTTTTTCCTCTCAAAAATATGTCCAGGGAATATCCTTCTAAGTGTTCTATCAAACAGTTGACCTTGAAAATGGAATAACTTGCAAATGAATAGAGAATAAAATAAGACAATAAAAGCATCTTTAAAAATATTTTTTCTCTCTTTTTGCTCATTCAAGCCATGATGTCAGTAGGGTGTCTGAGCAAAAGAAATAGTCTGTTTCTACATTTGCAAGAACAGACTTGATCATTGCAATGAGTTTTATAAGCTTTTTTCCTAGTGGGAAAAAAAAAAGTACCTAAAAAATTGTTTACCATCTAGTCTTTTTTTATTTTGTTTGCTAAATAGAGACAAGCAGTTACCTTGAGGAAGAAGCTTTTCTTGCCTGTTTCTGCAGAGTGCAGCATCACAGGGACAATAGCAGTTTGTAACTAAGGCATTGACATTACTTCAATACATTGTAAAAATAATACTTTCCTCCCTGATTTACAGATAACACATTTTTTCATGAAGCACTATCAAAAATATCTTTTTGCCAACTTACGTAGGAAAGCCTTCTTGCCATCTTTGCCCATTGAAGAAATTATAGCAGCAATCACATGTGATATACAAACTAAATGAGCACCTCCATCTCTGATGTGACACTTTCATACCTTCTAGGTTTATTTGAAAGCTCAAATGGCTTGAGCTAGCCCAGCCCTATATCCACAAAGACTTTAGCCATGACTGCAGCTAATTCACATTTTCCACAGCACACGAGGGTACCATCAGCCAGCAGCACTTCCTACTCGTTTGACTGTGCCACAATGGGCTAAACTGGCAGCCAGGCACGGGAAGGAGCCTGGACCAGGGAAGTTTGGCCAAGAAAGGCTGCCCGGCATCATGAGAGGAGTCTGCATATCTGCACAAACAGAACAGGCTCTCTGCTTGACAACGCAGCGTAGTAAATCTTGATTGCAAGCGCTGTTTGAGCAGGGTCAGGGTTTGCTGAGGGTAGTGGATCCACAACTAAAGTTAACTCGGCTGCCTTCCCCAAGTGTCCCATATTCTCATTCTACTAGACACATTTTGACAGTCCGTGCTCAGTGTTAACTAATTTTATGCAAAGCAGTAAATTTGGAAAAAATATATTCCATTTCACAAAGTTGCTAACTTATGTAGAATTCAAGAGACAATTCTGTAGTTTTTGCAAGGTAATCTCAGCCAATAAAACTTTTTGCCCTGTCTATATTGATCTATTTTTTTGTTTTGGAGGATGAAGATGATTTTACAAAGAATAGCTTCTTTTTTGAACACTTTCTGTATTAGCCAGTGAAGAAGTATGCTGAAGCTGGTCTAAATTTGCTTTGTTTATATGCAGCATGTACATATTTATGTGTGCTTCGTGCATTTTTTCAATTAAATTTCTCTCTTTTCCCCTCACTAACTCCTTTTATCATAGCATGTCCTAAATGAAAGGCAAATACAATTAGTCATCAACCAGCTTGTACTTCCATGGCATCTGTCTCCCTGATATCTAAGCATTATTTAAGTTTATGTTGAATTTTGTGTTCAGATTTGACCATCCTTGCTAGAAAGAAGCATGAGGCGATTTCAAGAGCAATTTACAAGGAGGTTTTTTCCTCCTCGGTGTGAGAGCAGCAATTCCTCGGATTCACAGGTTGACAGGAGCACATCACTCTGGTGCTCAGATCAGCGCACGAACTGCCCATCGAATAGCAGATCAAGTTTAAAGTCCTAAGGGCAAATTCTGCTGTCAGTTACACAGGTGAACATGTAACTATAAGAGCAGAATTTGGCCCCTAGTCTTGATCTTCAAGTCTCTCAGTGGGAAACTTGATTACTGTGTTTAGGACAAAGTGTACGAATGCTTTGTAAAGAGCTTGGTACACACACACACACCATGAGGCACAAGTCTCTTTTGCTGGTTACCTTTTCATAGCGTTTGTGAAGTTCTTGAATTACAGCAGCTCTTAGGCTGCATGTTGTACTATTGCATTCATTAAAAGAAGAATCATTTTCCTTGAGCTTTGATATTCAGGACAGTACATGTGGCACTGATAAAAGCTTCAATGCTATATTTTCATGAAAGCATAAGCTAGGAAAATAGAAATGTGAATAAACATCCAGTCTCTATGATAACATGCAGCTAATTTTTTTCCTCCCTCTTCCTTCTCCTTTCCCCAGACCTACCAAACATTGTCCCAGTTTCTTTAGCACTTGAAATGGTCTAAATGGTCTGGATTCCAGTATCACTTAATTACATGTTTCTGCATATCCTTCTGATGGAAGCTGGATAAAGGCAGAAATATAGGCACTCTGTTTTGTGTAATTTAAAATCTCCCTAAATGCCTCATCCTTTTGGGTTCATTTTAGCTTCATCTAAATGATTGAGTGCTAATTAAATGCTTCCTCCCAGGACATTACTTCATCCACAGGAGCAGCACAAGTGGGCCAGAGGACAACTCACAAGTAGAACACGCTTAGAAGCCTGTTGCAGTTTCAGTGTGGCTCTACTGTAGTGCTTCTTTTGCTGCCTTTTTTTTTTTTTTCCCTTCTTGACAGTGTGAAAGACAGGCTTTTCTTCATGTTTTTCCCAGGGGCTCCATGAAAATAAGCCAACATTTTCTGGATTCAGTGTCTCACGCTGCAGTCGTGGGGGCTCTCGGGTTTTTCAGAGATGGTTTCCCTGCCGAGTGAAGGCTGCCACTGGATCGGGGTCTTCCGCAGAGGACCCCAAAACTCCACGCAGACCTTTGTTTTCCTGCCCCAGCTCCTCACAGCTCTGGTCAAACGCTCGATCAGAGCGGTGTCCACCAGATGGCAGCATGCCATATCGAAAATCAGTCACTTAAATCACTATTTAGGCTTTCCTTTTATTTTTTTTTTTCCCTCCCCAAGATGCACCATTAAATTTAATAAAAACTCATGACCTCAGAAATTCAGGCTCTGCACTCCAGATACATCAGGTGCTGACCATCCCAAGAGGAGACAGTGGGTGGGATAATGGCACCTTAACGCGTTGCCAACGCTTGCAGCCCCCTTTTGGGATTGCAGAGAGAATTAAAGACACAGTCAGGCAACTGTTCCTCCTCAAGGTCTTCGAGGGGTGCCTCTGCTCTTTAAGGTTACTGGTTGGTACGTGCTTGGACACCACAGTTTGAGGGATACATCAGTGGCTGCAGGATGTAAGAGCTTGAAGAACCCAAAGTGCCGCTGAGCGCTCCCACCCAGGGGCTGTTCCCATCACTTGGTGACCTGAGCAGCAAGCAGACCCAGCAGGATCTGGCTGCAGCTGGCCTGAAGGACCTGCTCCTGGGTGCCAGGATACTGCTGGCAGATGTCAGCAGGCAGGAAAGGTCCAACCTCCTGCTGCAAACAGGAGCCAGGCAGAGCTGGCATGCCCAAAGGAGAGTTTCAGAGCAGACAAGAGGCAGGAGGAGACACTTTGCACTCAGATATACAGATATGTGTGTGTACGACAGGGAAACCACCTCTGCTAAAATTTGCCATTAACAATGGTAAGAAAATGACCACAGTGTTTCTGTAGGCTTCAGCGTGGCAATGATTTTTGCAGTACCTCCAGATCATAGATATGTTAAATCATGAGAGTGGTCATTTTCATCATGAACATTGATTCATAGTTGCATAACTAATCATGACAACTTTATTAATTGCCTATTACCAAGGGTTTTCTCTTTTATTAGAGAACAAGTGACTTCCTTCCCTTGTAGTGGTGTATATTTCTCTGTGTGATAGAGATTAATGCGTGAAGCTTTGCAGGAAACTGCCTCATTGATTTTGTTGCCTTTGTATTTGTCTTCCTTAGGTGGCTTCCAGTAACATAGATACAGGGGATACGAGGAATTTCACTGGGACATTAAATTCTGTGTTTATGGCAACTTGAGTTTTGGGCTTTATTTGGAAACCCTGAGAGCAATATGTCCATTTTTCTCTGTTGTAATTTTCCCTTCAGTTTTATTGACTTATTAAAAAATGCGTTGTTAATTCAGATCTAACAGTATGTTATGGCAAGTTATTTCAACCTGTATTCATTTTGCATAATGTATAATTACCATAATGTACTCCAGAACATTTCCTACATCTTTTTACAAAGCACAGTTTTGTATGCATGTTTGTAATCAAATGTACTTTTGCACGAGGCTTCACAAATTTTGCTGTCATATATGACTCTGTGTGCATGTATGCATTTTACCAGCATTTTAGACATACTCAAGAACATTTCTGTTGTTAGTGTTTAACCTTATGACTCCACTGTGTGTTGAATGAACAATTATTAGAGGACCATTTCACCCTACACATTAGTAGCATATATTGCACTCACTGAACCTAAGAAGAAACTTGACTTTAGATCCAAAAACCGTCAGTAAGGAAAAGTCTGCTACCAGGACTTCTGAAAGCCTATAGCTTGGGGATAGTGTACATAAAAGAATGCAAGAGAGCTGATGGGGTACTTTTAAAAAATGTCCTGACAGAGTCAAGGTGATGGCCATTTTTAGCTGCCCTGCTATCCATCACCTCTTTCAGCCAGGCATACTCCATCATATGCAACAGCCTCATGAATTTATGCATCAAGCTGTGCAGCCAGTCGTGCCGAGGGCTCTGGTGACAAGTGAAATTGCTGTGCGCCTCATTTAGCTGTTTATTGCGCCTGAGTACGTGTTGCAGCTGTCATCTTACGATGGGATGATAGTGCTCGTTAATAGACAAGACAGGCAAATAATGATGGAGACTATAGCAAGAGATGCTCATCTGCCAATAGGCTCTCAGCAATATCACAAACATTCACAAAGTTTTCAATCAAAAACAACACTGCAAGAAAATACTGAGGCCAACGTCTGTTTTTTTTATTTGACTAGCGGTACAGATTAAACTTCTGAGAAACTGCAGTCCAGTCTGTCACATAACTTAATTTCTGGACATTTTGCCTTTTTTCTGTCTTTTTAAATGCCTTTTGAAAAGAATGATTAGTACATAGTTGAATAACCCAGCATATTCTTTCCACTTTTCATTAGTTACAACTCTGCCTGCTGTAACTAGAGTTGTTCCTCCATCTGAGACCAGTGCGGCTGCAGTGCACCCGAAACTTTCAAGCATCCCTTCAAGGTTCTGCTTAAAGCTTTTCTTAATAAATTTAAGTTGCTTAATTGTGATATGGGCCATTAGTCTGCTTTTATACCTTCTCTGGGGGGAAAAAATCCAAAATAAAGCCAAAATAATCAACCAAACAAAAAAACTATGATGAACAAAACAAACTCTGTTTTAGTGGCATGTAGAATAATTTCAATAGAAAAAGATACCGCCTGGGAGGGCCACACTTCTTTCTGTGAGAAGCAGATATGATGAATGCAAAATCACCTTTGTAAAATTCTCTCAGTAATGATGGTGCCATAGTCTGCTTTTCTCCTCTACATTAAAATTTGTGATGTGCTGCAATTTGCAACCTTTTTGTGGCTTGCAAAATTCTTTGCTCATAGTAATAACTTTATAGGCTGTAGTATGAAATATTGATTTTCCTTCATAATTAAATCCTTCATTTAGAATGGGAGCAAAGGGTTAGTACATTTGATGTAATTAGAGGAATTATTTGTGTATGTGGGATGAAAAACTTTATGTAAATCCTCCTGGAATTTTATGGGGAAGATACTTTAAAACATTTTTTAAGAGTACTTGCTAGAGACTTTACTGAATATTAATCCACACTACCACTTAAAATAATACAAAGTATAAAATCGTGTCACTCTTACACAAAATCACACAAAAGGTGCAATAAAATGTTTGGGATTTTTTTGTGTAATGGACAATAACTCTGAAAGGGATTTTTGCAAGAATGCAATCCTACAAAAAAAAAAAATCAAAGGGAATGTATACTAGGTCTTCATGCAATAAATATTTTCCACATGTTGCTGGCATGTTTTCAGAGATTATTATTGCATAATAACCTTTTTTGAAGGAAAAAAAAAAACCTGGAAAAGCAGCCACAGTTTGCAATGTAATTTATGTGTCCATTCAGTTGCTATCACTGTAATATTGAGTACACAAAAATGAATCTATGGGAGGTTTATGACACCTTGAAACCATATATGTCACAGGATGATCTAAAGCTGCTTTGCTAAGCGATAAACATTACCCTCATTTTACAGATTAAGATAGTGATGAAAGAGAAATTTCTTTCTCCAAATCAATAGCAAATAAAATGTATATGCTAGATCATGTCCTCTTGCAAAAGTCTGGGTAAGATGAGGAATCTATTGTGCCAGGACTATCCAGCCAACCGAGGAGCAGCAAGCCTAGGGTAGGGCTCTTCTAAGAGAGCAGGAGGCACCTGACATCCCCAAAACAGCTGCACAATCTATAAAAGCTGCCTGGAGTCTCCCTTTAGTGATCAGATAAAGGGAACCTGTGCATCCTGCTCTGGTGGCATTGCAAATGAGCAGACCCTCTTGCAGCATCTGTTGCTCTTCTTTGACTCCTGCCAGGTACTTTAAAATTAAAGCCTGATTTTTTTGAAAACTAAAGTGAAATCAGATAACCCCATGTGTACAGTCTAACCAGTATACAGCTAATGATATTTTACTAAGGAAAAGCTGAGACACAGAGGGAGGATGTGGTCTGATAGAGATCACACAAAAAGTTTGAATTAGACCTGGCTGTTTCCCACTGGTGCTTTCATTTCTATGAATAAACTCTACAGCATCTTTCAGAGTCTGGTCCCTCGCTGTGAGATGAATGAGTCATTTTTTTCCTTCACAAGGGAACATTAAAATAAATACCAAAAAAGTGTAACACTGACTGTACACTAACCAGCCAGGTTTTTAGTTGGCTGTTTTCTTGGGGTTTTTTTCTTTTTTTTTTCCTGAAACTGAGTTATCACAAGGGAAAAACTGGCATGTAATCCTGTGGCTTTGATGCCTCTGTGTGTATGGGCAGGCGGTCTAAATGTGAGAAAACTTGTCATTTGAATGCTTCACTTCATGGTCTCTATTTTTACACAAAATTTGTCTGTGACTACATGTTTTGTATATGTAAATAAATATACATATAAATACACATATAGATAAATATAAACATGTGTGTATTTCCACATATGAGTTTCTGTGTCTATTTGTTATGATAGGAGTCTGACTTTGAGGCAGCATTTAAATGAGGGAGTCAACAAAGAAACAGATTTTGTAACCAAATGAGAACATGTTTTTGTGACATGTCTTTCCTGTCTGCAAAACGTATTTTCTCTGGTTAAAGAGGTGTCAGTATTTCTTCAAGGAAGACATTTTTGCTGAAAAAATGTTTGTCTGCTTTTCCAAAGCAAAAATGTAGAGGGAAATTTTGGTTTAAAGAGAAAAGGATAATTTTCCCAACAGAAGTGAAAGATGTGAAGCCAGTGCAACTTTTTTTTCTCTTTCCTTGTGTTTTTCTCTTTCTCTGATTAATTTTTACATTCATCTCTTTATAGTTATGTCTTCAATCTTGTTATAATATACAGAGAAAAACAAGGAGTTGCAGAAAGGCAGGGGGGAAGGAAAAAAATGTAAAAGGGAAATTAATTTTTTCCCCCATATTTTTGTAAAATAATTTTTTAAAATCTTGCAGAATAAATCCCTGTGGAAAATTTTTAAAACTTCTGCTTTTTTCCCCATGCTTACACATAATTGGGCAAATGACAGCTGATGACAAGCATATAGTTGTATGTGTGTATTGCACTATCCCAAGAAGATAGCTACATTTATTATCCCTTCTATTAATTTACACCAGGTTTATGTTGATATTAATTCCAAATAATTATGCAATTAGTACCGGTAAAAGCAAGAGAAGAATCTATTGCAATGAATATATCATTACTAACTGTAATTACATATAAAAATAGTATATGGGCACACATGCACACACATAGTAGTCTATTCTCATTTATGAAATGACATTGCAGTACAATATGACAAATCCATGTACAGTTTGTTTGTCTCTTCTAATTTGTGCTGAAATTATTGTGAAGCCAAATATAGTCTACCCACCACAGTGGTACTGCATTAAAAATAATCTTTCATTTGTTTTTGTCATTTACAGAGCTAATGGTCAGCAAATTTGAACATCCTGTCTTTTTTCTTAATGAAATGGAAAAGGGATGCATGCTACATAAAAAAGAAGTTTTATTAATGTTTCATAAAATGGTTGCTACAATCAAAGGAACTGCTATGAAAATTAAATTACTGGGCTGACTCTGAAAATCAGCATAATATGCTCTGTTTAATTCAGTCATGCTAAGATGTTAGATTCTCCTTCATTCTCTCAGCTTTCTCTCTCCTTCACCTGGGGGCATCTGCTGATGAGTCTCTTCTAGAGGTTGTTTAATGACTATTTTACAGCAACTGTCAGCTTTCTAAAGCCCAGTGGCACTGGGCGTCACTGTATTACCAGCCTTTTTACACAATTTGCCTGACTGTAAATCTGAGCTTTAAAAGTACAAGAAAAGCTCTTATTTGATTTAATGACTGGCTGACGGGGGTCGATTAATCTTTTTATGCTTAGATGTTTTACTCATAAAGGTCATCTCCTGTTTGTTTACTCTTTTCTTCTCCTCTTATGGCCATTGAGTATGAGGTGAGGAATTTTAAGTATCATGCAATTGGAGCTGAGTGGCTTGGAGGGTAACGCTGTTCATGGGCAGGATTGTGTTGTATATAATTGATATCACAGGAAATCCCAAAGGCACCGTTCAGAATCAGGGCCCCATTGTTCTAATCACTGTATAAATTCCCATGGATACACAGTGCAATCTCTGGGATATGGATGATCTAATTTATGAGAAGGTGCAATGAGTGTGCTGTAATAATACAAAGGAGAGCAAGAAGGCAAGGACACCCAGGGAGAGGGACACAGAGATTTTCTGTATAGTTTTTAAGTTAATGTGAATTATATAAAGTTTAATATAGATTCTCCTTTAACCACCAAGAATGTTCAATCAGGAAATAAAAGGCTATGAATGCACCATAAATAATATTTCCAGAAGCACCAAATTTCCATTTTATGAAGCATCTTAGGTATTTGGGAGTATAGATTTCATTTAGACTTGATACTCAAGTACATTTTTAATAGTGTTGCACATGTAACAGAAAACCAAATCTTATGTTTAAAATCAGTTGTTTCTTTGTCTCATTAAAAATCAGAGGGACTTAGGGGTACAAGTTTTCAAAAGCCTATAAATATGATAACCTGGCATCTTCAAAGCAAAATGATAGAGAGGTATTTATGGTCCTGCAGCTAAGAAGGCAATGAATACTGGGACAAACTGGTAGGAAAGGTGCCTCTTCATACAATATTCTGTTCTTTTCAACAGTCTTATTTTATCAATAGCACCAATCTTTCTTTGATGTAAGAGGCTTGGTATAATCTTTCCTTTTGCTTTTGGAATGGTGCAAGATCCTTCCCGACACTTCAGTGGGTTCCAGGAGAATATCACATAAACGGCTAGTTCCTCCTTTAACTTGGTATCTTATCAAATCTGCTGGGAGGATGGCAAAACTTCTGGTCTCGTATATAGAATTAAACCCACTCCTGACACTCAACTCATAGCCTTGCTGACATGTACCCTGCAAGTGTGAAAAAGTAGAATTGGCTGATCCTTCTATAGTAACTGAATTTTCATGCAACCAGTAACAGAGGTGAATTATAAACAAGTTTTTATCCCCTTGGCACTTAGAAGGTTTATATAATGATTTGTCATACTATTTAGAACATCACAGGCTACTTTGATGCCAGCACTGGAGAAGTCCTCAAAGCAGGACTCTTCCCGTGTTGTCAGTGGTTAGTTCTGCCATTGCATCAGCAGGATAAAACATGGTAGAGTGCAAACAGGTATTACTGTTTGAAATGTCATAATGTTTTGGACCATATGTTTAATGAAAGTTTGCTTAATTCCATTTTTTTTTACAAATGTGGTGTATATAGATAATTGTGAGTGTTGAGGAGAACATACAGCTTATTCTGGAGATTTTTTTGATCCTTCACCTCCCTCCTTAGTTTGGTGTACTCTTTTAAATTTGTTTCCAGTGTTTCCCTCTTTCCTTTAATTTGACTTGTACTTCCCACCAGGAAACCAAAATGGGAGTAAAGCACAAGTGTCAGGATAGTGAAAAAATGGCAAGGAAAAGATGATAACATCTGACACCATGTGAGGGTATGTGGGGCTTGCTGACCCTCTTGGAAGTGGGGCGAAGCACAGTAGTGCTTAACATGCATCAGCAGTGTGAGCTGACCAAAGACAGCAACAGAAAGGACTAGTTCCAGAAGTTGAAAAATACAGAAATAAATTTACTTCAATTCCAACTGAAAAGGGGCTGTTCCAGTTTATGGAAAATGTCATGGCTTCACCGTTTCATTTCCACTCTGGTATATAAGGAGAAGGGATACCTATCAGTATCCATCTCAACCAAAAGCTTGCATCATCTGCTTTCAAGCATGATCTGAAAACCTGTAGTTTCTATTCACTGCTAAGACTGAGCAAGAACTGGGATGTGACACTGGCTCTTCAATATTGCCACAAATCCAAGCTATCTAATTTATGTGTGTTTTTCTCCATCATTATTCTCTGTTACCTCACACTTATGAAACACGTGCAACAAATTAAGGTGAGAGATTTCCTGAAAAACTCGTGCTTCAGACAATAGGCATTACATTGTAGCTGTTCTGTGGCAAGCAGTCATTTCTGTCTTTATCTTTCTCTGGTTTTAATCTGCAGGTTTTTTCTAGACTTGAGAGCTTTCCCCTGGTCCAAGTTTTGTTGAACTTGATAAGCTCAAATAATCATTTAGCTCAATGCATCAGCATTTTTCAGTGAAAAAGTTCTCATCAGTAAAATCCGGTTCTGTTTCAGCATCCTTGTCTCCTTTATTTATGCTGATATGATTCTGTATCAGAAGTGAAAAATCACTGAACTAATTTATTTGACATAAATTTAAGATTTGCAAAATTAATTTGGATGCGGACAAGTTTTGGCCAATAAATTTTAAAAACTATATTTATAATCAGTGAATTATTTTTTAATGGTAAGGGAAGCTTGTAGAACACTTAGAATCTAGGAGATATATGTGTAGCCACTCACTGGCCAGAAGTTTGTAACTTCTCTCCAGTTTATACTAGCATTCAACACATTTCTCCTTCAGCTAAAATCTAAATTTCTCTATCTTGTTTTTTTTCAGTCTTCCACACAAAGGTAAAAAATCTTTTCTTCCTCTCCATCATAACTCTCAAATTTAATTTTTTCTCCCCTTTCAGCGCTGTTTTTTTAATCAACATTTCTTAAGGTCAGTGAATGAACCTTTTCATGACACCTGACTTCTAAATTCATATAGGAAGTCAAACACTGCTAAACTCAGTTTTCCATTGACCTAATTCCTTCTGTTCTACAGCTGTTGGATGGTCAGTTCAGTGCATCAGTCAGTAAATATTAAAAAGTGGCTAGTGGATATGTTGGGAAGCTGTACAAGTGCTTCAAGTGTGAAGGAAAAACAAAGCACACTTTCTGTATGTCAAACAGTGAGCACGGGCTGCACAGCAGATCTCAGAGGGCTGTAATCAGTGGCACAGGGTCTAGTTGGAGATCTGTCACTAGTGGTGTCCCCCACCAAAATTCAACACTGGGCTCCCAGGATAAGAACATCCAAAATGCTGAACACTGAGATGGGTTCAGAAAAGGGCTGCAAGGGTGGAGCATCTCTCTTATGGAGGAGAGGCTGAGGGAGCTGGGCTTGTTCAGCCTGGAGAAGAGACAGCTGAGAGGGACCTCATCAGTGTCTGTCAGTATGTGAAGGGACGGTGCCAAGGGGATGGAGCCAGGCTCAGCTTGGTGGTGCCAAGCAATGGGGCAAGAGGCAACGGGCAGAAACTTGTGCACAGGAAGTTTCATCTGAATATGAGGAAGAGCTTCTGTATTGTGCAGGTGACTGAGCAGTGGAACAGGTTGCCCAGAAAGGCTGTAGAGTCTCCCTCACTAAAGATATTCAAGATATTCAGTTGTGTCTAAACACAGTCCTGTTCTATATGCTCTAGGATGGTCCTGTTTGAGCAGAGAGGCTGGGCCAGATGACTTACTCTGGTCCCTTCCAACCCCCCCTATTCTTCAGTTCTACACCTATTTTACTTTTCTGCCTTGCTTAGAGCCACATCCTGCTGTACATCATATGTTAACTGCTAAGAAGCAAATCAGATCTCACGTCCTTCATGTTATTAAATGGTCACATGGAGTTGCTTATTCAGCAACATAAAAAATAGCCCATGGAATTTCCAAATAACCCTGTGTCTATCCATCAAGTTCATTCTTTTATGCATTGTGAACTCGATTTTCATCACTGATACCATGGTGTAAAAATATCGTAATGTCTCCTGTGTTGTTCCTGCAATTCTTATTGTTGAGGAATCACGCTTATTTGAGAAGTTTGGTGCTCCCAGTTACTTTTAAAACTGTACCTTTACTTCATAGTCAAATTAATCTGAAGTGGATCTGTAAATATCTGACTGAGGAATAGGAGATGTTTAAGCTTGATAATTTGATAATTTGATATCTTATTATCAGTTCCAGACCTGAGACTTGATTTAAAAAGCCAGGTTCTTCCAGTAGCCTTACTTCCTTTTCCTTCTAATGTGTTCTTCTAGTGTATCTTTGAAAGGACACTTACTAAATGCAATTCTGGAACTCTACCCTTCTGCTTGTAGATGTATGTTTGATTTCACATGTAAATAAAATTTTCCCTTTTGGTCCTTATAAGTTTTGAAGACTTGGGCTGGACATACTGGTGCAGTGTAGATTCCTGTTTTTCTTGTAGCCATTTTGGCAGGCATGTGTCAGTTTGATCAATAATGATGTCTGGATTAGGCAGTCCCAGTGGCAAAAATGGACTCTTCTTAGGCTTATTGCCAGATTTTGAAAGCCGCTATAATGACATTCTGCCAAGCAAGCAAGATCTGAATGCAGATTGAACCCCTTTAAAAAAAGTGCAGACTAATAGGCGTTATTGCGTGAATAATAATTAGCACAATTAAGTGGCTGGCGCTTTGCCTGTGAAATTTTCAGAGCACACAATTAAAAAGCTCTACAGAGTTTTGTTGACTATTGTCAAGTACAGAATAACGGCAAGAAGGAATTACCAAGAATGATGCAATCTTGAAGATCGTTCATCCATAGCGCAGGAAAAAATTTTAAGGAAGAAAGTTTTAACAGAACGTATTTGAAGACTAGAAAATAACTACAAATCTTGGAAGGAAGTGGACTGTAAATCCTCTGATGCACAGCTTTCTTAAAGGAAGATAGAGTCCAGCAGATGCAAAGGTTTCAGTCCTCAAAGGTTTCCCTCAAATTATAAAACTGGATTGAGGGCTTTTAACCTTCTTAAGGTTCTTGAAAAGAGGGAAGGAGTTAGCTTAGGATGCTAAAAAGAAGTAATTATCCACTGTTCTTCATGAAGTGTAAGGGTTGAAGCAATGATGCACTTTCTGAGTCACTTTTGATGTCACTAAATCATCTCTGAAGGGGTAAGCTAAGGTTGAGCAATGAGTACATTTTTTATCTATCTAAAAATACAAACGGTGCCTCTAGTTCCAGAGATATGCTTATGACTAGCTATCAAATAAAGATTATTTTCTTACCAAGTCCTCCAGTTTGGCCTTATTTGACATATGTATAGCTTGGCATGAGCTAAATATATCATAGTAATATATTAGCTTAACATCAGCTCAGGAAAAATACTGTTAAAACCTATGTGGGATTTAATAAGGAATTAATAGATATGAATGGCTTTATAGGAAATAGAGTCTATCAAACAAATCTAACTTGGAAAAAAAATTACATATTACCTCATAAAAATAAATGTAGACATTTATAAGGCTTTTAGCTCAGGTACACATGATCTTCTAGCTGCACTTTAGTACTAAGCATCAGCAATGCATGTTAGAAAGATTAAAAAGTGAGAAACTGGTAGGCCTCTAAAGGTAGCTGTCAATGAGATTGTCGTTTTGAAGGGACTGGTTTTTACAGGGTGCTTTGGAGATCAGTGCTTCCCCTTGCACCATTCAATATTTTCATCGGGGCCTGGGAAGTGAGTACAAAATTGCTGCTGGTAAAATTGGCAGGTGACACAAAGGTTGGCAAAGTGGTACATAATGACAAAGATGTCAGTCATACCAAGAGAACGGAACTGTGCAGCAAACTGTGCCTTGTTCAAACAAATTCCATCTTGATACTGGGAAGTACAAAGTTGCAGCTCTATGAAGGGATGTCTGTGCAGGCTGAAGGACCTTGCCATTGATGTGGTGACTCCAAAATAAATTTGTGGTTTACTGTAGATAACAGAGCATGTTGAGTTCCCAATGCAATGTGGTGATAAAATGGACTAATGAGATATGGATATTCATAAACAGGGAAGAGGATCAAAGGTAGAGTGTTCTACTTTTCTATAAGGAGAGAGCAAGTTTGATAGTAGACTATTAGAAAAGTTACCAACATCCCCATATAAACCCTCAAAAGGGTTATTAGAAAATTACAGAAAACATTTGAATATTCAAACTAAATATTTCCAGGGGGGACACAGGGGAATTCAGCTCCTGAAGTTACCTGTTTACCATTGGCGTCACCATGTGAATCAAAAAATGGGTAGGTTATGACAGAAGATAATTTATGGATGGCAACTGAAGCCATACAAATTAAAATGGAAAACTACCTACAATTTTTTAATTAACATGGACAGCTAATCAGCATGAAAAAACACCAGTGAAAATCATGGTGGCTCCAACTCTGGTATTTTCCTAATATGAAAACTAAGCATCAGGGAGACAGCATTTACCCAAGGGTGTCACTGGCCTCAGTTCTGAGTCAAAGGGGGAAGATTGCAGAAATTACTGGATGCAATTCCTAGAAATTACTGGATGAATGAGTTCTCCTATTTTGCCTCATGTGATATTCAGTTAAGACATTTTAGGAATATTCCTTCTTTCCATTTTCCAGCCACTTTAAAGAACGGAGAAGAAATAGAAGGGCATGAAGTGAGAATATCCCAAACGTTTGATGTGTTACAACTATGGGTTGCTAACAGATAATTTGATTTCTGACTGATCTTTTTTTTTTCATCTTGGTGGACATTCAATAATAACCATTTGCTAATAATTGAGAAAGACACAAAAAAAGCATTTTTGGAATCCACAGCACTTTTGTTACTTTTGAAAAAAAATGTAAACATAAAAATGTAAGACCTTCAGAGCAGATACAACCTAAAAGTGAAAAAGGGGGGTTACATATTTTTTGCTGTTGCTGTTGTATCTGTGGGTGTAAATCTGTTATTTAGTTTAATGGCAGATCATAAGGAGACCATATGGCTTTCCACAAACTGATTCTGTTTCTGTTTCAAACTTCCAAATTGGCTCAGTCCATGAGAGTAAGTGTCATGCTCATTTACATACATAGAAGAGATTGACAGAAAATACACTAAAACAAATAGTCCTCATTTAGTTTGATTTGATAGATTAGATAATCCAAAAGCTAATTAATCTTTAACTTTTTGTAGAGATCTAGATGTCCACGGGAGAATATTCAAGAATATCTTCTAAAAATATGCATTTCTTGAGCTTCTATCAACTAATGAATGATGATCATGATAGATGCTGACATCCTAATGATGATTATGGTATTTTCCATAGCTACTGATTCCTCTGCTGTGGAAGTGTGGGGTTTTTTCAAGACTGATTCTGTTTAGAGCCAAAGCCAAAACCTATTAAATTAATTAATGAAGACCCAGTCCTTATTATATACAAACTAATTTCCAAATTTTATATTTGGTTAATTAATATGAAAAGAGATTGCACCCTGTTCTTTACTCATAGCCTTTGAAGGCATGCCCCTACCTGCAAACAGTTCAGTGTTTGGAGAGACTGGAAAATCAAAAATGTGTCACTGGAATAGTAATAAAAATAATGCAACTGACAGACAATGATAGAATGTTAAACTACAGATAGAAACTACTGCAAAACAAATTTATGCAAAATAAGAGAAAAACATCAAAGAGGGAACCTCTCACGAAGTTAAAGCAATGAGTCACTTCATGATGAAAGAGATAGTTAAAAGTATGAATGCAGTTTATGAAACATTAGCAATCCCCCCACTAAGATGCAATCAAATCTTGAGTATGTGGGATATGTTTGTAGTGATAGTGAATAAGAATATATTCTGAAATCTTTTGACATATACACAAGTCATAAACATTAAGTAATCTACTTCAGAAAGCTTTAAGTTGAAGAAATGTGTTAAACCTCCTTGAACCTTATCTTCATTAAATAACATGCATGTACTAGTCTCATAAGAATTTCAGAAGCTCATCAATATTTGTTAATCTGCAAGTTCCTGATGAAAAGTGGTATGTGATATTTCAGCACACCTGAAGCATTAAGTACCACTTTAAAAAAAATCAAGATTATAATATTTTCCCTCACACAGAGAAATAAGAAAATATTATGAAAGCTGTGAAAAAAACCCTCAAGATAAAACCAAGCAGATCCTTCTATCTAGTATACCTTTTACCTACCTGTTATAAACCTGGAATAGCTTAAAAAAAGCATAGTGTATTAATCTACATTTGTAATCAATACAAACATAAAGTTTAGCCATCTGTGAAATGGAAGAACCTTAATGATCATAACCAACCACAAATTAAAGTTAATTAAAACTCATTCATTACAGTGAAAGATAAACCGAGGACCAAAAATGTTCAATACCACATGATGTACATATTTCTCAAGAGGAAGTACTGTCCTGGAGTAGAAAAAGAAAGGTTTGGAGCAATGTTTCACCTCAGAAGGCTGAAAGATAAAATAACAAAATTGTTCCTGGGAAGGTCTAGAAGACTAAGAAGAGTAACTCCTGTAAGTTTTCAGCTCTAAATTGGCCAAGGGGTGTAAAAAGGAGATGATGAAAATATAAAGGAAAATGTAAATCTCTGGGTACTCCCTGGAGGTTTAATCATGGAAAATCAAAAATGTGACGCTATACATTGTGTCCTAGTTTCATTCCTCTTAGCTTTAAACAAGAAAATTAGCTATCTAATTTAAGGAAGGATCCGTTTCCAATTCTAGCACAAAGAAGGAGGGGAAATTTTTCTCAGGTGTGTATCTCAGACATGATAAAATCCCTCTCTATTTGTCTCTATTTGTCTCTATGGACTATAGAAGAGGTTTGAATGATTAGCTGAAGCTTGAATGGGACTATAGAAGGGGTTTGAATGATTAGTTGAAGCTTGAATGATTATTTTAAGCTTAGTGACAGTTAAACTTTTAGACAGCTAAAGCCAGGTGAGACAAATCTTACCTTTTGTTTACAGGCCATCACCTCCAGCTTCTGGGAGGGAAAAGGAATATCTGCCTAAAAATATTAGAGTGGTGTCCAGATCCTGGCTGGCTTATCTGATGCCAGAACTGAGAAGCCTAAAAAAAAGCTGATGTCCTGGAACTGTAGATGGAATATTATAGTCAAATGTTGCAATTGGTTTCCTTTTTTTAATGTTTGAATCTTATTTTTTTTCTCATTTTTCATCTATTACTAGCCAGAAATATAAGCAAAGATGGGAATGGCTTGTCCTGAAGCTACAAAGCAGCTCTCCTGAATCATTTTCACCTCTCAACTCTGCTTTATATGGCTCTGTTAGGGAGACATGCAAAGCTCCCCCTACCCCACAGTAACATTTCAAAATATGCCTAGGGGTATTCTTCACTTTTGAGCAGGGTTTGGTGGTAATAAAGCATTACTCATTTCCCCGCTTGCTTTTTCTGAGCCACGAGAGCAAACATATAGTCAATGATAGCTCTGCTCAAATGTTCCTGTATAAAATAAGTGAGCATGGCTTGCATAAATTATCCCACCATGGAGAAAAGGAATTATATTCTTGGGCACTATAATATAAATTAAATACAAATTTTTTCTTTAATGACTTAATACAATTTGAAATAAATAACTATTTGTTCATATGTTTTAATATAAAAGGTAAATAGTTTCTTTAAGTTATCAGAATTTTGCATCTGTCTATAACGACATATATATATAAAGCTCATAAACATGTACTTACATAAGTGTAATATACATACATAGACACACACATATATAAATACAATATCCTCTCCTCAAACATTGTATTCTTACAAAATAATGAACCAAATATTATGGAGGAGTTATTTGTTACCCTAACCAATGTCTCCCAGGAGAAAAGATAGGTAAAAAATCACCACCATAACACTGTGAACATTGTAATTTCTCCCGATGAGTAAAATTGGAGAAAATTCTCCTTGAGAGCAAAAAGGCAAGCTGATTAAGTCAAAGAGGCATTATAAACCCCAAGGGAAAACAACGTGCTTTATTTTTGAAGTATTCCCAGCAGAAGTCTGGGAAATCTTACATGTCCTCTCACCACGATCCATCATTATAAGTTAGCTGTTTGCAAATCCTCAGCAGGTCATCATATTTTACACTTGCTAACCATGTAAACACAACTGGGTACTCCTAATTACTGTAGATAATCTCAAAAACTTTCCATTTTTGTAAAGCATACAGAAAAGGCTGGGAATAGATAATTTCCCATGCTGTTGTGTTTTGCTCATGTATATTTGTATAGCTGTCACTTTTCTGGATCTCTGGCTGCAAGTGTAAAGTATCTTTTTCATACACATATAATAGCTCGTAACAGCCTTGGAGATGCTCAGTTCTTGTTCTGCATACAGCAGGTGGGTTTGCTGTGCTTTTGCTAAATTGTTTAATCAAAGTGCTTCATACTGAAGGGTCCATGAATAAATATTGTAAAAATCATCAGGGGAAGTGATTTATATTTACTTCAATTTTGCCAGGAGAAAACCTAGATTATCTTGAATTAGCAGCTGAAGTTTTTGTATATTAAAGTTCACTGAGTATATTAAGGAGAGCGTCATGCACAAAAACAACAGCAGCTTCTCAGGTCTGGAGTGACATGCTTCCAAAAACAGAACAGAAAATGCCAATGACTTTTTCTTCATTTATGTGAAATCTGCACCAGTATGGCTTATGACGCTGGACCGGGAAATGCAGATTTGGATGTGTCTCAAAATTACCAGCAGTACAGCAAATTTAAATTTTGCTGTGTCAAAGACAAGACTCCAGAGGCACAGCAAAGCAGGCTACTCTTTCCCCAGTGAGGAAGATATGTGGGCAGGCTCAGAGCAAAGAGCCCAGGTGCAGCCCTATGGGGCCAGGCTGGCTTCTCCAAGGTGGAAGAAATGTTGGGGATTGTCTCTGCTGCACAAATGACAGGACTTTATGGGAACACCACTGGCATGGATCTGCAGGGCCTAGGCACAGGGAACACGAATGGGAGAGTGAGGGGTCTCGGCTGCCTACTTTATCTCTGCCTGAATTTTGCCTGCTGCATATCAAATTATATACACAGAATGGTTATTATCTATTTATAGGATGAAATGGTTTGGTAACTATCCTTTCTCATAGGGAAGTTTTAGGGAAACAGTTGAATATACATTTGTTATGTGTACATGCCATAAAAGGGTAATAGTTGAATCTGCTCAAACCAGAGATGTGAAGAAAGGTGCATGTTAAGACAAGAAGGAAGAGTTTGCTACTGATAGATCAAATTTACTTTTCTAGGGTGTTGAGTGCATTCTTTATATCAGAGATTGCTGTGTAATTCCACACATAACTGCACTGCAGAAATCACATTTTTAATAGCAGTTACTGTGCTAACCGTTATGTTTCAGTTATTCTCAAATTATTTTCGTGAGTCTAAGAAAAAACTATATGGAAGCATTTGCCCATCTGTTATCTGCGTTTTCACATTATGGATTTTGCAGCAGCAGAGCAGGTTTTAGAGGTTCTTCCGCCCTGTGGACCATTTAACCATTGCTCCTGGCTCTTCACAACTTACTCCCAGCAGAGGTTGCTGCCACTTTGACTGTATTCACTGTATACACATAGAAATATACATGGAAATACACATTATATATACATGCACTTACACATATACATATGTGCATGGGTGTGTATATAGGCATATGGACATGAACATACATTTGCATGGATGAACATAAACCTGTGTGCATTTCTGTGTTAAAACTGTGAAACTATCTGTTTTGCTTGTTGGTTTCTTTCTAATGGACAGAAAGGAGGGTAACTTGCTTGGAGGAGACAGAGTGGGATACAATTATGCTGTGGGAGCTGAGAAGAAGGAAAAGACAAGAGATCTGTTCAATTTTCTTCCTGGATGACTCATGATATGGCCTCTTTTGGTAGTGGTTGTAGAGCATGGAGCTCATGCAGAGATCACACACATGCTCAGAGGACACGGTGTAGTTTTTACAAGCAGTGTCCCTGTTACAATACATATCGATATTCAGAGCCAGATTCTGCTTTTCAAGTACCTGTCTTTCTATAGTGATTCAAGAGAGCTATTTGTATGAATGATAGTAGAAGAATAAGAATCTCTGCTTCTTCATCTGCCCTTCTTTTCAAAAGAAATTTCACTGTTAAGGTTTTGTTGTGTTCAAACCTGCCTGTGATGAAAAGATTTATATTTGAGTTTAGAAATCCAGAGACATATGGTGAATATGAGAGCTGGCCAGCAATCAGGAGTGATTGATTCAGGTTTGGTCTATCAATTAAGTGACAGAGCAATTTTAATTTTTTTTTTCATTATTTTATTTTAAGCTTGGGACTTCACTGGAATATTATAACTCCCTTAACCATGCCTGTGACAGCTGACTTGTACCCATAAACTTTGGTGCATTGATCTATTAGTTCAGCTACTTCAATACATCTTCTTTTCCATAAATATGTCTGAGCCGTGACTTTTTCCCAACCTCACCAGAGGCACCCTTATTTGGAGCTATCTAATATGTACAGTGGTATCTGCACACACAGTCTAATATCTGCTTTGAATAGCCATACATCACTCACAGGGAGCAGTAGGGCTGCACAGGAACCTACACTTCAGTGACTTAGTGTTGAAGCATTTCCCTACTCACAGGAGAAAGAGGCACTGGTTAATAAGAGTTCTCCTCTTTTTTTCCCAGGGGAAGGGGGATGGGAGGGAGCAGTGGAGGAGGTCTAGATTGCTGCACCAAATAAAACAAGTAGGGAAAAAAAATGAAAAGGAAATGAAAAATCAAATCTTCTTCCTTGTTCACAATTTTAGCTTATGTCTTTTGGATTCATTCCCTACCTTGTGTCAGTTTTCTGTACTGACAGTAATTCTTGTACACAGTCGCATGGCAAGATTAACTTTAAATCCTCCCCTCCTCCTTCCCCCTACAGCCCCTGCCTGTCATTGTCTGCTCTTGAGTAAGCAAAGTGAATGTGGCCACAGCAATGTGGGACTGTGTTTTTCCATTCTCAAGGGCAGCCACCCTTCTCATCAGCAAATCCATGCTAGCTGCTAGAGCTTCATATATTAAACTGATTTTCAGTCACGGGGTTAGTTTCTCACCGGTGAAGCACTCAGCATAATAATACTTTACACCTTGTACTTCAGCAGTCCTTTCAAAACTCTAATTTAGCCTCACATCCCTCTCTGAGGTAGGTCAGTATTATCCCACCATATGAATGGGGGAGCAGAAGCCCACAGAGGTTAAGTGACCTATCTGGAATCATGCAAGGAATAAGTAGCAATGCAGAGAACAGAAAACAAAGCCCCTCTGGCTCACACGCTTGCATGGAGCTGTTGCGAAAATTATCAGGTGTTCAAACAATGCTTGTTGCTAAAGAAAATAGAAGGAAAATTAAAAATAAACTCTCTTGGAAGGAAAGGAGACACTTTATATTCACTGTTTTCAGATGAGGGGGCTGAGGTGAGAGAAGAGTTAAGTGATTTCTTTGAGATCCCAAGATCCCAAGATCCCAATTCGTACCAAACATAGAAATTATCTGAGTAGGGAAGGCAAGAAGAGAGACTGCAATTAAATAAGTGACTTCTCTGATTGTGTTATTAAACACAAAGAAACAAGAAGACAAAAGGAGTGTAATGTTCTGTGTTGAACTTTTAGAAATCCAAACTCAGCTGCCATTTTTATTTGATCACTGTTGCTTTGTTTGATTTGACTTTTGCTTTACTCATTTATTTTCTTTCACTTGTCTTTTTTTATTCTTTTGACAGTAGATATTTTAATTATTAAATTCCTTGTGTTCTTTAAGTATGCCAATTCTCTTAATCATTCTGTTTTGTCACTTCTCTCTTATCTGACTTGTATTCCCCATCAATACTCAGTTTTTTATTTTAAAACCTCTCTTATATTTAGCCATATTCCTTGCCTCTGTAATTCCTCATTGTGTATTCATCCTCATCTCTGGTCTCTACCATTGGTTTTTGAATTCTGAAGTACCACCCCTCTTCAGTATACTTTAATCTAATTATGTTTCATGTTTCTCGTCTCCCTGTCAGTTTTGGACTGACATTACTGAAAACTAAAACAGTAAAACCCTAAGGTGATGTCTGTATGAAAAATGAACCTTCCTTAAAAGTTTATATTCTTCTTCTCACAGAAACCCTTAGAAGACTCATGAAAGACTTTTGTATGATACTATGCCTGCTGTGTGATGTTATATGATGTGATATTATTATATTGTAATAATATCATATCACATGTAATGTGATATGATACTATTATGATATATTGTAACAGAATATTTACAGATTTTTATCTTTGTGACACAAAAACTGCACTCCATTCCTAGGAAAATGGTGTACAATTTCTATAATTAGATATCATGTCTAAAAAACCACCATTTTGCATTAATCTATTGGTTTTAGCTGTTCATCCAAAAGCATTTTAGTTCTGTCCACTTACAGAACAGCTGTTAAGTTGTAGTGGATCTGTAATCATATTCATGCCATTCCATTTGTGCTAACACTTTGGTTCAACAATATCCCAAAGAGTTCCACAGCTGAACTTGTTGTGAAGCTTTAAAACATTTCATTTTTAATGACTTCAACATTTTACTTGTTTCATTTTTTACATTTTATGCCCCAGAGGAGAAGAGGAGAAAGTGTGTTTATGGTTGTGAGTTTTTTCATGCACACACACACACACACACACACACATATATATATCTATAGATAGATAGATAGATAGATAGATAGATAGATAGATAGATAGATACATACATACATACATACATACATACATACTGTTTTTACCACTGCTCCTGTCTTAAACAGATTGCCCAAACTTTCTCCAAAATGAGTTGTTTCCACGCCCTTCCACCTCATTGCTACTTAAAGAAAAAAGAAAGGAGTGGTAACAATATGCATAATTGTATGAGCTTAGGATTGTAATGACATCATGTAAACCAATACTTCCAGTAGCACTCCCTGTCTTTTCCTCAGTATAAGAAAAAACTTGTTTGCTTATTTGACCCCACGAGAAAAGCAAGCGCAAAGCCGAGCTTAGATCTTCAATATTCCTATCCTAGTCCTCCACTTAGCTCACTAGGTCATGACTCATATAACAACCAAGATCTCAAAGATCTAGTCATTAGTTCCAGCTGGTAATTAAACATAACAAACTGTTTTGATGCAACGGAGCAATGAGTCTATGGCAGATCTGTGGCTACGTTCAGCCACCAGCTCCCAAACACAAAACTCCCCATTGATTGTGTGTGGACCATCCCTCAGCAGACTGTTGGCATGCTGTGGCTCCCCAGTGATTCCACAGTGGAAGAAATTCAAGGAATTTGTCTCTGACCACAGAATTTATGAGGCCACGCAGAAGCTCTTCATGAACGGCAGGAAGCAGGGAAACAGTTCAGAGACTGTTGGGAATCTTCTTTTCTTTCTGTTTTGTTTGTTCTCTTTTGGGACTACACATGGGAAAAAGAAAGAGATGAGAGGGAATTTTGGAAAATTTTCAGCTCTGCCCTACTTCTGCTTACACAGAAATATAGGGCTAAGCTCCTGCTAATCTCAAAGGGAACTGAGGGAAATGCTGAGTATTTTCTCATTGTTGCAGAGGAGGGTTTTTGTCTCTTTAGAAATGTTAATGATCGGTAGAATTTTTAATAACACATTTGTAAAATTTAGTTTTTGCTGCTACAAAAGAGAATTTTGTTTGAGACTAAAACAATGCTTTTATGCCAAAGAAGCAAGGTTGTTTTTGCCTAAAGGGTGTGAATTCATAGCCAAAGCACCCATGATGTCTGTAGCTATCTTCTTTGCTGGTAGTACTGCTTTGCTCCTATGTATTGCTTCCATCACAAGATCTCAAACTGTTTTCAAGCAACATTTCTCCACCTGTAATCTGTGGAGTTTTTGTGAGCCAAGAAACATTTGAAAGTAGTCTGGGAAAAAACTTGTAACTCCCTTCTTCTGTATTACTGTGTGATTGCAGACAGAAATACATAACAAAACAAATGCTATATACGCAATGCTACATCTTGCATAGAAAATGCGGTGAAAAACTCAAGTGAGAAAAGGATATGTCGAGTCTACTGTTTCTTTTATTTTATTCTAAATGAAAACCGTTGCAGCAACATTAGACATGACGGGTATTATATAGGTTTTGGGGGGGTTCTGCTTTGTTTTTATTGTTTGGGTTTTTTGTTGTGGTTGTTGTCTGGTTTTTTGTTTGGCTTTTTAGGGGGTTTTGTTTTGTTTGTTTTTTTTTTTTTTGTTTGGGTTTGGTTTTTCAGTTTTCTGAAGAAATTTTAATCCAGTATATCAATGAAAATATTAAGGAGTTTTCCTAAAGAAATTAATGCCATTATCCATATTTTACAAGAGGCAACAATGAAATTCATTGAAGAAATGAATGTTGCTATAAGGACACGTACATAAACAGCACCTGCTTTTGACATAGCCCAAATGGAAATAGGTCAGACTTCACCATTTAGAACTTATATTTGAAGCAGTATTATAAGGATAAACAAATACATGCGCATTTCAGGGCTATTTTTGCAGTCAGCCACTTTGTTTTATAACTTCAGGCTCATAATTTATTCCACTTAACCTCAGGCACTCTCGCTGCAGGGCTGTATGAGGAGCAGAGCCACCACAGTGCATGGGGTTAGTGCACCCAGCAAGCTGATAAGGGAGAGGTGAGCTCTCTGCCCCCAGGTCCAGCCAGCAGCGAGTCTGAGCACGTATTCCCAGAGGGTGCACACACACACATACACCCAGTGCATATATAAGTGCACACACAGCCACATGGACCATGCCAGACAGAAAACACTGGTAGCTGCCACTGGGTCCCAGTCTGCTTAGCTGCTGGCTCCTGCACATACGAGACCCCTGGGACCACAGCCCCAATACAATAGCCAGTACAGAGACCCTCACTCAGACAGACAGACAGACAGACAGACAGACAGAGAGACACACCTGCACACATACACACACATACAGGATCTCTCTAGCAGCTGGCCTTAAACACCTGGTTTAAGCACTATCTGGTCCCTGGATGGGCTGGTGTCCCAGCTGTCTCACACTCAGAGACCCATACATGCAAACAGGTCTCCCTGATCAACGGTTTTGGTGACACACTGCTCTCTGTAGCCACCTCTCTATACTTGAGAACCGTATGTTTAACTACACCTCACACCTGCTCACACCTGCAATTGCTGCTCCTATATATTTTAATTTCTTCCATATCAGTCACTAAGTCTTTTACAAAGTCCAAGTCAACATAACACACATCTCAGAATCAAACGTGTCATTGCTTTGGTGTTGTGCTGCTTTTTGATGTGTCAGGAAGGTGATTTTTTTTCTTCTGAAAGATCAGAGGTATTGGGAAATGCACCTAAATATATTACAGGATTGGCAAGCCTAAAGTTCTCTCAGTTCACTGCTTTATTTGAAACATATACAGGGTGCTAGGCAAGTCTGCATGGATTTCAGGAGGATTAGTGTAATCAGTGTTAGGTTTTATAGTTTTGCTGCTTAAGCTCATGTCCTCAGACAGCTCATGTCCAGGCATGAAGAAAACACATGCATTTGCTCTCAAGTAAGAATCCACGGGTTTTTTCTCCTATTCCAGTGATATGGGCTAGTAAGTTTGAACCCATTTCTCACACTTGTGAGAAGCCATTTGTGCAAGTAGTTACAGCAGAAAAATGGATGAGATTACTTTTAGAGGGAAAATTTCACTTATGAGTACAAAAGATCACAATATATTCCTTGATTCAGTCTTAAATCAGAAGATAAAATCTATTGTTATTTTAAGTTTTCAAATTAATTTTTTTCCTTTTCCCTTTGCCCTGACCATCTTCATGTTTTTGTAGCTTTACTTCAACCATTATTCTCCAAGTTAGTTCTTATTAATTACTTTTTACTTATCTTTACTTTACTTTACTTATGGATTTTACTTATCAAAAATAGCTGCTAAATATGAATTTAAAAGTGATTGAAATCAGTTGAAGGCCACAGGAAATATCTTTGGGATTTTTAGCACAGTATCAAAGGAACTCCACAGGGTGTAAAAAAGAAAAAACCTCTAAATCCTGAACCTGAGGTTCCTGTAAGTGCCATCCAGAGCTAATTCTGTCAGTATTATATGTTTTCTTTAGCACAAGCCTTGTTTTCATAGGAATGACAGCCTTGCCAGCACAGACCAGGAAACAACAAGGTTTCAATTCCACTGATTATTCTTCCATACATCCTCAAATGACCCAAATGAGTAAGTCTCAAACGACACTTTATAATGTGCTCCAGAACCATATAGTTATTTTGGTTTGAGAGTTCAGCCTGAAATCCTACTACTCCATTATCCAGAATTGAAGAACACTTTTAGAAAGAGTTCAAATTTTTTTTTTTATTTTCTTGTCTGAAAATTTGAGTTAATGACAATGAATATGTACAGTGAAGGACTGAAAGTTAAAATAGTCTTGTAGGCACAACCAAGTCAGTTAGATTAAATTGCTGATATCTTTTTAGGAACATGAAGGCAATGACATTACTTTTGCTTTCAAAGATTTTCTTTAAAATCTGTATTTTTGCGCAATTTTTTTCTAAACACAAATTGCTACATTCCCTAAAACTGTAACTTTTTCCTTGTCTTAAATAAGGGACTGGTGATCAACATTTGCTGGTTAATTTCATAAATAAAAATGAGTTCATCTTTTTTAAACTTCTATAGAAGCATTCTGTCAAACTTTTTATCAATTAATAGTTTGATCCCAATATAGTACAATATAGGCCTCATCATTATCTCCCCTATAATCAAAAGGTAAAGAAATTTAAACAAACTGTATTAATTTTTCCAAAAGGTTATGCCAGACACCAGTTCAGTTCTATTATTTTGTGTCAAGAACTCAAGTTTAATTTCTTTCTCATGGCTTGACCAATAAGGTTCTGTTATTCTGTAATGTTCTGTTCAATGTCAGAAACACAAATTAACATGACTGGGTACAATCAATAGTTTGTGCTAAGAAAAGCTCAAGTCAAGGATAACAAGACTGAAGGTATGCTGGCAGAGTGAAGTAGGAGCCTAAGCTATTCAGTCCTCACTGCTCAACTTCTAACATCAAAATAATAAAAACTGTAATGTGCTCTAATAGACCCTGCTCTTTAACCATACACTACAGACTTCATAGACCAGGAACTGGGAAGTACTACAGATGGCAGAGAGAATGAAAAAGAGCTGGAAGTTTTGTGACCAGGTGCTAAAAATGCCATAATTTTGTACCAGAAAGAAATACCAGACCCCATAGATACACCATAATAAATACCAGAAACCAAAAGAGGTCAAGCTCATGAGTAGCACAACTCAAGACAGGCTGCTGGAGAGATGTGGAAGAGCTTCACAGTTGTACTCTTTATATCATATCCACTGATCATGAAAAACACATGAACTTAATTTGATTGAGTAAGGTGTTTCTCCCTGTAAGCCTTTAAAGCATGAATTTTATTTTTAAGTCAGTAAACTTGATTCTTGTTAATTCACCCATACTGTTGTTCAGTTTGTCCAGCTCTGCCATCTCTAATTCCTTCCAACAGATTAATGATGAAGGGTTTTGCTCTCAGAGGTGAGATAAAGCATCCAAGTCCATGTCACATGGGTTCCAAAATCACATAGACAGCCCTACAGAGCTGTGGGGACTAAAGCCAGCATTATCCTCTTTCACAGTAATCCCATTAGTACCTATATATGAGAACATGCAACTCAGACATGGAGAATGAGTGACTAGACAAGAAAATTACTACGAATTTATCTTGATGGGTCACACATCATATGCAGTCTAATTATTGTTAACTTCCACTTGCTTCTTTTTTTTTTGGAGGAGAAAGCAAAACTAATTATAAGGTTTTTAAAAAATGTTGATTAAGATTCTCATGTAAGCAGAGAACAAATCAATTAACAAATTCAGGGTAAATTTGGTTTTCAAAAAGTTACATTTGATTTTCAGTTTGAAGCTTCTTATGGAATGTGATTGATAAGAATTGCATCTGAAGGAGTGATATGTTAAGAATATGTTAGTACACAAGGATTAGTTGTCTCTTTCAGAGATCTACCTGCAAAAAAACTAACTCTTCATAAAAAACTTGTGGGTTTAAGATTTTCAGAGGGATTGTGTGGGATTCTTTCCCCTCAGATTTTGTTATTTTCTAAGAACAAAGGTCAAAGGCTTTGAATTGTTACTTCAAGTGATCCCCAGCATCTATAGTTTGCACTGCACTACAAAGCCACTTGACCAAATTACTTAGGAAAAATATAGAAATGGCAATGGCAAAACATGAAAATAAACTGCACTAGCACAAAAACTCAAGCAAGTACACAGATCCTTCCTTTCCCAATACAGCACCAAGATCAGACTTAAAGCTTTTCCCAACTTAACTCAATGGATTTTTAGCATGTGAAAGCTGAACTTCCTCTTTTACCTGCAACTGAGCCTATATAAAGGGCTTGAAAGAGGCTTTTAATAATTACATCAATTTACAAAAACTCTGGGAGGTGTTCCAGGAAAATTTGTCTATTGAAATCATCTGACTACACTGCTTTGAAGAGACTTGTTTTGTCTACAAGTCTTTACACAGTTCTAAACTTTTAAAACCCCTCAAATTGCATTCTAGTATTATTCATGTCTTGCCAGTGCTTGTGTCCGTGTGTCCTCATGTTGTTCCTCCAAGAGGAAGCAGTCAGGAGCTACCATCATATCTACTGTTATATGTCTATGTTCTGATACATTGCAGTGCCCCTAAAAACTGCAAATACCTGGGACAGACTTGCCTCCCTGCTGTGTTTAAAAACTAAATAGTGTAAGTTCAGTTGTTGAAGGGATTTTTTCTTATTCCATTTTATCTGATCAAGACTGACTAAAAACATCACTTCAGTGACTGGAAAAAATAACCTTTCATAGCTAGCATATTTCATAAAGACAAGTGTTTGTTTTGTGTAGTTTTGTGAAAGTCCAAGACCCAGAAAACCATCTGGAAATGTTTGTCCAAATATATATATTGATAAATTTAGAGTGAGTTTTGCTGCCAAATGTTCCTCTTTGACTAAATGTTTCAAAATAACCAACAGAAGATCCTCTTTATCCAGTATAACAGTAAATAAACAAAAAGCTCTAGCAAAAAAAATCCTTAAATTCTTCTTTCTGGACATGTCTCAGTGCACAAATTTCAACATCCTGATTCTATTGAGGTGCATTATTCTTTGTAATAATTTTTAGTTGAATAGGCACAGCACAAAATCTTTCAGTTAATAATTACTGGTTACTTTTACATATAGAAACACACATATATTTCACTTTGACGCTTTGTTTCTCTTCTTTGAATAAGGTAAATACAAAAAGGAGAGTGAAACCACACATTGCAAAAATCAGAAATTAATGCTGCCATGTCTGTGGATTAGCATTTGTAGGCTAAGATTTAAACACATTTTTAACGAAGTGGAGGAATTCTGAGACATTCCTTTTGGCATTCCAGCCCAATGATTAATTCAGTTGCAGTAACCATCCTTAAAAATTAACTTCCTCACATGCACCTTATAGCATTAGGATTTGAAGCCTTTCATGAAAGCTGTTATTTAAATCCATCCAATTCAAAAAAGAAACTGAGCAATGATCTTTTATACCCTCATGAAATACTGTTACCATGAAGATACTGATCAGAATGATGGTACCTTTTTTCCTCAATAAATTTATGACTCTAATTCAGAAGGAAAAAAGTTCTACCCTAACCAATCTTGAAAATTCAATGCACACACTTTGGGAATATAGTCAGAACCATATTTTTATCACAGTCAAAAATAATTCATTTTTAATTCAAATCTTTCAAGGACTTTCAAAGTCCTAAGACTTACAGAATCAATTACTTTTAGATCATTTTAGAGCTGTGAAGTACTACTCTTATTATTAGTGAATTAGCTAATCTAGAACACTAAAATTAAACCTGGAAAAATTTTTCACTGCAAAGTGTTTTCCAGGGGTGGTAGTACTGTTTTGTATTTCTCTCAATTATTTATTTTACTTATTTATAATAATTTATACATGAAACATCTCAAATTTCAGTTTAACAGCAATTACTGGAAAATCTTCAACTGAAATGCATGCAGACCTTAGGTACCATTTTCATTCAAAATTCAGGGAGTGAAATTCAGTCCTTCGCAGGGCTAAAGAAAAGAAGAGATTCATAGTTCAGTTTCAGATGCCTAGGAGTCAGTTTTCTGAGTTATTTACTTCACATTCCCCTTTATAACCAATTGAGAGAATCAGGTAATTCCAAAGATTAATTCATCTTTTTTTAAGGTGGGAAGGATAAATGCATTTCAGGTGCATCTATTTCTCTCTGCTACCTTTAATTTGAGGGTAGTTACAGTTGACTAACTGAGATGGCTAATTTTTAGACATCTAAAGTTAAGTGAGATGAATCCCACACAGTAAGAGTACACATCCTTTTCTGCCTGTTTCATCCCTGTTTCAAGGACCTAACGGTAATGTGCCCCTTGGACAGATTTGATGTGTGAGAGTGACTCAATTGGTGTGTGAGAGTGACTCTGTGTGTATGTGTGTGTTTGAAATGAGAATGCTCTTTGGAGTGGCGGAATCACAGAATTCTTGGGATTGGAAGGGAGCTCTGGGGAATGATTCTCCAGTCCAGCCCTCTGCCAAGGCAGGGTCACCTGGAGCAGGTTACAAGGGAACATCTCCAGGTGGTTTTTGAATGTCTCTAGAGAGGAAAGTGTACCTCCCTGGGCAGCCTGTTCCAGAGCTCTGCCAACCTCAATGCAAAGAAGTTCTTCCTCATGTTAAGGTGGAATTTCTTGTGTTTTAGTTTATGGTCATTGCTCCTCATCCTTTTACTGGGCACCACTAAACTGGGCCAATTCCCTCAGTCTTTCCTCATAAGAGAGGTGCTCCGGACTCCTCATCATTTTTGGGTCTTATGCTGGATTCTCTCCAGTGGCTCCTTGTCTTCTTTGTACAGAGGAGCCCAGAACTGGACACAGCACTCCAGATGTGGCCTTACTAGGGCCAAGTAGAGGGGCAGGGTCACCTTTCTCCACCTGCTGGCCTCATGCCTCCCAATGCACCCCAGGATACCCTTGGCCCTCCTGGCCATGAGGGCACTGCCAGCTCATGGTCATCTTGTCATCCACCAAGACTGCCAAGTCCTTCCTGCAGAGCTGCTCTGTAGGAGCTCAGCCCCCAGCATGTACTGGTACTAGGGGTTATCTCTCCCCAGGTGCAGGACCCTACACCCGCCCACGTTGAACCTCATAAAGTTTCTCTCTGCCCAACTCTCCAGCTCAAGGTCCCACAGTTTCAGGTCATCAGCATGAAACATTTCAATTCCATGAAATTTTCATGAATCATCAGCTCTCAAAACATTTATTTGGGTATATCTTCCCTCTCTTTCTCACACTGCCAAGGCATCAGCTCTTCGAACCTCATCCCACTACTTCTTTAATGGGCCTGCAATCTCCACAAAGCCTTTGTTCCTCATCCAATAGGACAACCAGTGATCGGGTGAAGAGTGGATTCAGGACCAGGAGATGAAGATGCTGGACCACAAAAAACATCAAGTGTGAAAGGGAAAAACTGCTTTTTTGGTTCTCAAAGAAACTCTCAGTGTTGGAGGGAGGTTGTAAACCTGAGGAATGGAGGGCAAAACCAAGCTGCCTCTTGAGAGTTGTCAGGCACAGCAAGCGACAAGCTGAGGGAAATTGGAGAGTTCTTCTCTACTTAGACTCTTTCAGATGTAAATGTCTTTTCAAAACACAGGTTTTAAAAGAACCCAACAGCTAATGTCAGCAAAATGCACAAAGAACGTTCTAATTATTTTTTCCATATTTAATGGATATATCTTAAAATATATCTGCATCTAAAACAGATATGAAAACAGGAATCAACAATAAACTTTGTACTGTTAAAGATACACCATTCTCATGTTCATTATGCAATCAGAATTATTTGGTCAGTTTTCAAATTTGGTGTATTAAAAAATAAATTGTAATTGCATTTATTTTGATGCCAAAGATTTACAGAATGAAAGCATATAATTCATTTTCTTTTCTGTTTTCATAGGAGCAGTAATCCCCTATTAATGTTTTCAATAAAATATAAAATCACTATTATTATAAAGACATTATCATTATGCCAATAGTGCTATAAAAGAATCACATCTCTGATATGTATGTTAAATAAGCCTGGTGGGAAAAGAAATGGAGGCCGAATTGCTGCCATATGTCAAAGGAAATTACCTGGGTGACCTTGTAAGAATGGCTAAGATCGTACTCCAGATCCAGTGACTTGCTGAGTAATAGGGCTGAATTTAGGATATTATTAATACAGGTTTTAATAAACTTGCCTGACCATAGTCAATTTACTCTTTTGAGTCTTTTAAAAAAATTTCCATAATTACCAAAGCTCATAGGCCTTAGGGCTTAAAAATGACCTCTTGTTTGTTTTCAGTGAAAAGAAGTAGAGGCAGGGAATCAATTTAAATCAATATTTTCAGTAGAATTGAATAGAGAATTAACCAGAACATATTCCCATTCTTGGCTTTTTATGTCCGCACTTGCAGATATGCAAACATGCTTCCTCATAACTTTGGCAAGGACTGCCAGTTAAGTCTGGGTTAGCTGTAAGGGGCCCAGCTATGCTCAGCTTGGGGAAAGGGTGTCTGGTGACTACTACAATGACAACAGAGTCCTATATTGCACAAACTCTTTACCAAGGCCTCAGTTTGACAAAGCACTAAGCAACTTCCAAAAAACCCCAAACCTTGGTGTCCTCTTTCTGTGCTAACCCATCCATCCAACCACAGCATTTGCACTGTAACTTTCAGCACCTAGAGCAAACCCCTTAGTTCTGTTAGATGCTATTTCTCCTGAATTTATGTGGGGCTCTCTGACAGCAGAGGAAGGGGAAGCTGAAAAGAGGAGGGGCATGGCAAACACCTGTGCCAGTCTTCAACAAAAATATGACCTGTTCTTAAAGTTGTACTCTTTTATGTTGTCATCTTCTTTTAATGGTCTACTGCTGCATCCTCAAATAAGTTGTTATGAACATGGGAAAAGAAAGTGTTCACCTAATTGAAGTTATGCTCAATATTTAAAAGTAATTGTCTTATCCAGTGCTGAGAAAAAACTAAAAAATATTCAACTTAATTACTCAGTATTCAAAAATGTCGTTTGAATAATGACAGTGCTCCAAGGCCTTGAGTTAAGGCTATTAAAGTGCCCTTTCTGCCCAACTACCCAATGAATGCTTTAGGGACATTGCTATTTTTACTGATTAGCAAACCTCTATAATCTATTTCAGAATACAAGTGACATCTTTCTTTGAGAATCCAGGACCCATGACCTCAGGGAGATGTGTTGTGTCACAGGCTTGACTGATAGAAAGGCAATATTCCTCCTTCAGACTCTAATTGGAACTACTCTGTGCAGCTGAAGAATTGAGTAACTCCCTGTTATTCCACTTAATGGCCTTTTTGCATTTAAAAATCATTTATCAGAATCATAGCCACATGAAAAATTGTAATAATAGCAAAGATATTTGGCACAATATGTTTGGCTTGTTATCCCAAGCCTTTGCAGGGAGGCATGGAAGTACAAGGGATGATGTCATACATTAGAGCGGGTGCAAAAGGGGAATCATTCTTAATTTCTGGCTGACTTCCCAGCCTTGCTCCTGCTCATCTCCTACCGGAATCTGTCACAGTGCTTTCTGTCACAGTTGTAAAATACTTTCAGAGAAACATAAAGTTTTTATGAGAAGAATGATAAAAGAGATGACTTATTCTGGGGTTGGGGGTTAATATTTGCACTTGTGGGCTGACTTCAAGAATTAAAAATAAAAAAGAGGGAGGAAGAAACTCGAAGTCCTTTATTTCCCCTTGCAGTTATTCAGAAGACATAGCAGCATCCACTCAAGATCTCATATAGGAAAGGGAAGACATTGAGCTACAGTCACAGGGTCCTGAAAAAAAGGGTTTATTGGTGGATAGACTCCATTAGTCATGATTTCCATTTTAAAATTTTAAACAGGAAGAAAGGACTGGCGGAAGGAAGGAAGGAAGGAAGGAAGGAAGGAAGGAAGGAAGGAAGGAAGGAAGGAAGGAAGGAAGGAAGGAAGGAAGGAAGGAAGGAAGGAAGGAAGGAAGGAAGGAAGGAAGGAAGGAAGGAAGGAAGGAAGGAAGGAAGGAAGGAAGGAAGGAAGGAAGGAAGGAAGGAAGGAAGGAAGGAAGGAAGGAAGGAAGGAAGGAAGGAAGGAAGGAAGGAAGGAAGGAAGGAAGGAAGGAAGGAAGGAAGGAAGGAAGGAAGGAAGGAAGGAAGGAAGGAAGGAAGGAAGGAAGGAAGGAAGGAAGGAAGGAAGAGGCTATTTTTAAAATTTTAATGTATTTCATTTCAAATTCAGATGCTGGTGATGAGACATCTCCTAAACCTTGAAGATAACTGCATATATCAACTTGTGCTTTCTGTCTTAACTCACAGAGCAGCCTGTACAGAGTGACTTATTCTTTTTTAAAAAACAGGACTGTCTGAGACAGAATACTTTTCCTCTGAGTGTTTGCCCTTTTCGTATAATATTTACTTAGAGCCACCTAATGGGAAATGTCATTGAGGTTTTGAGTATCTTCTGAAGAATGGGAGCATTAAGATACTAAAACTGCATGCTGTCAAAAGCTATCTTAAGTGGTCTGGTTCATCAAATAATTCACTAAGTAGAATTGAATTTAGAGGACTTTTATGCTACAATGAACAAGGAAAGACTAATACCTGAGATATGCTTGGCTTTTCTTTTTTTTTCTTTTTTTTTTTCTTTTTTTTTTTATGGAAGGACAGTCTCCTCGTTCTTGAAGTTTATTAAAGCTTTAAGCTGTCAGGTTATTACTGTCAGTTTCAAGAAAGGAAAGAGCTACTGATGTAAAATTAATTTATTGAATAGAATTGTTTTGCCCCAGGGGAATAACATCACCATTTAATTTAATTTCCCCATCATATTGTCTCATTTGCAGGGGAAAAAAATAACTTTCCTTTTTAACAGAGCAAAGTATGTTATGCTGAATGGTGAATTGTCCTTACAGTTTTTTCCTGTTCTAGATTATCAGCTGTCATAAGAATATTTGAGGCTCCCTGTGGCTTCTAGTTACTACATTTTTTGAAAACACTGAATTGCAAAAGTGTTTTGCAAGTCTCTCAGAGGTCTAGTCCTGAACCTTTGGCTAATAGATGTATTCCCATTGACACATTTTGGCTTGAATCAAGACAAAGTGAGGAGAAAATAGGAAAAGAAAAGTAGTAAGTATTAGAAAATACATCTTGACCATTTACCAGTCTGTCCAGGATGCCTTCAGCATCCCAGGCAACCTGACCTTGCTCATCCGTAATGAAATTAGCAGGCCCAGGTGGGAGATAGCTGCTGAACAGTTCAGTGGGAAGGATTTACTTATCACAGTTTTAGAGTTACTCTGTCAAATTAATACATTGCCAGGTCCTACCTCAGTGGAGCAAGAGGGCTCATAGTTACAACCTTTCTACCACCTGTTTGGTCAAAGTTCTGTCTCAAATATTGTATGCAGTTCTATTGTATGCATCTCTTTAGAAGGCATAAAATGCTGCTGTCCTTACTTGATTTATTGAAAGAAAAATGTAACTGCCCCTATGACAAGTAAAAATGGAAATAATTTAGAGCTGATTTTAAAGCTCTAAATTATTAGCTCTAAGCATTGTTCCAGTCTTCTCAGTTTCTTTCTTCTTTCTGAACATGTCACTGTACCTTGCATAAATTACTAAAAGGAGAACATGATGGCCGTGATGTTTTACTGTCTCTTCAATAGTTACAATTCCCAGAGGAAGGAAAATGTCACAGAAAAGTAGGTTTGCAATATAATCTTGTGTACACTGTGAACCTGACATGCTTTGTTATAAGAGTTGATAATCTTGCTTTGGCACGTGACCCACACAAACTTCAAAGCTGGAAGGGCTGTTTTTCAGAAAAGATTTTGCCATAGATCCAAAGGGCCAAACAGCTGTAGGTATCTGCTGCTGCTGTGAGCTGCAGGCCTGCAGAGGGCTACAGCACAGTTGAGATGAAACACCAAGAGCCAAGATAAATTAATCAAAGCCTTAGCACTTGAACTTTAGGAGAATTCAATAATGGAATAGTCAAAAGCTGAAATATCGGCTTAGAAGGCTAATTGTTGCACAGACTTTGTGTGCCTAACATCTGCAGTTTCAAAGGTACTGAATGAGAGGACTCACTGGCCTGCAAAAGCATGTGGTGGGAGAGGGAAGGGTCACTGTGCTCTGTAATGTTCCTTGCCATACACTCCTTAAAATATAGCTTAGATTTGAGGAGAGATAAGCTGAGGGGAGTTAACACCTGGGAGATATCCTTGTGTCGGTCAGGGAAGCTGAGAGCAAACAAAGAAGTCCCTTTGGGAGTCTGGTTGCCTATTACAAAGGCAACCTCACTACCTTTCAGTGATGGTGATAACAAGCAGAGGTCAACCTCTCTCTGAAAAGTGTCTGCCAAAGGAAAAATCTCTCTTCCGGAAAAAAAAAATAAAATAGAAGCTTCAGAAATCTTTAGGGCAAAACAGAACGAGCCCTTGGTATTTAAGTTGCTGCTGTTTGCTACATCTGTTTTGGTTACTCTAAATAATGAGTAAAAGACAAGAGATTAAAGTCTGTCAATGTAAATATTCTTTTTTGAAAATCCATCCCAAGCAACAGAGATTTTTTTATGAGAAACTTTGCTTTGTTTTGTGGTTGGGGTTTTTTCAACACCAAACCTCTGGTGTTTTTTAATGGTAGAACTGGAGTTCAAGTACTCTCTTTCTGAGGTTATTGGAGATGACCTAAATTTTTTCCAGGTCAGACAAATAGGAACTATTGCCAGTGAATTCCTTCCTTTCTTTAAGCTACTTCTTTGTTTTGAGAATGCTCTGTTATTTACTAAAGAAAATCAAACTTCTGTGAGTCCCCAGAGAGGAAAAACATCAGGAGCAATGACTCCCAGTGCAGTGGGGAGACTTGCTGTGCACTGCTGAGACCTTGGCTGCCCAGTTGGACCTGGAGCAGCCCTGATTGCTTGTGTGTGGAAGCTTTACCATAAGCAGCATTCATGGAATGGCATCCGTCTTGTCTGACATCAGGTAAAACCTGAAAAAGTTTCAGAAGCACCTAAATAAATTCTAGTGCAGATTCTGAGCAGTGTCTGGGGACAAAGCTAAAGGATCAGAAACTGTGGGTCAGGATCATTTGTATATTATTTGATTGAACACAGAATAAGTGCACTTCACACCCAACAGTAGGGTACAGCTTATGGAACAGCTTGTCACTCATCTCAGGAACAGCAAGGAGAAGATTCAGGGAACTACAGGCTGCTTACCTCAATCCTGAGCAAGGTGAAACAGCAACTATTCCTGGAAAGTGTTTCTAGGCACATGAAGGACAAGAAGGTAATTAGAAGTAGCATAGATTTACAACTAATTGCTGGCTTGGTGCAGGAGGAAAGAATAAATTATATCATCTGTTTTAACTTCAGCAATGCTTTTGATACTGTCTCCCAAAACATACTCATGAACAAACTGATGAAGCATGATCCAGAAAAGCTGGCAGTGGGATGGAAAGAAAGGTGGCTGAACATCTGAGGCTTGTGATCAGCACCTCAAAGCCTAGATAGGGCTCAACCACTAAAACCACATGTATTCCAGGTGTTGATAATGGGCCATTACTAGGCAATACCTCATTAATGATATGTATAATGGGGACAGATGATACAAAACAGGGAGGATGGCTGATACACCAGATGTCTGTGCACCATTCAGAAGGATCTGGACAGGCTCAGGGGGCTGACAAGCTCTCATAAGTTCAAAAAAGGCAAATGCAATGACCTGCCCCCTGGGGAGGGGTTATGTCATCTCAAAGGCGACTTTACAATAAAAGACTTGAAAGTCCTGGAGGGCAACAAGTTGACCACAATGCAGCAATGTCCAGTTACAGCAAAGCAATCTAAAAATCTATAGATTGCACAGTATTGTCAGCAGGCTCAAGGCAGTGATCCTTCCCATCTGCTAAGTCCAAATAAGCATTGTGTCAAAGTCTGGGCTTCCCAGTACAAAGGAGACAAGGATATACCAGAGCATATCAAGATGGGCCAAAGAATTGCTGAAGGAACAGGAGCATTTAACAGGACAGAGAGATGGACTTGTTCAGCATGGAGAAGTCTCAGGGGGATCTGAACAATATGTACAAATAGCTGATGGGATGACATAAGAAGACAAAGCCACACTCTCAGTGTTGTCCAGTGACAGAACAAGAGTCAGGTAGCACAGGCTAAAAGAGAGGAAATTCCATTTAAACAAAGATGTATGAAGATTGAAGGTAATCAAGCACAGAAACTGGTTCCCAGAGGGGGCAGATCCTATATCCTAGAAAACATTAAAAATCTGACAGAACCCAACTCCGTGCAACCAGAGATGCAGAGATCTCTTCCCATCTCAGCCAATTTGTTAATTTCTTAAGATTATGAGAAAATGTAACTGGTGAACATGGCTGCCTTTCAAGTGATATTGACAGTGCAGCATCAATTGCAGGGTTTATTTTATTCCCATTGCAGTCTGTAATGTTTCTGTATAGGTGCTGAAAATAATGGGATATATTGAACAATTCTTTCCAGTGTAAAAACGCAACCTTGTCCACTGATATCTTAGATTTCCCAAGAATCTTTTTCTATGATGTACTGATGCATCTTTCATAACCTTCTCTCTGCCCTCTCATGGATGGTGGATGCTTCTTCTGGTAAGAGTTACCCTTTGTGCACACATGGGCAACTCGTGTCTATGGAAGCGTCCATTGTGTCTAAGTGGTTTGAATACAGAATGTGCTTCAAGAAGCAAGGGTATAGTGAAGAGAAATCAGTGCATTTTCTATTCAGCGATAAAGCAAAGCTGTGTCACCTGTACAGAAAAATAAACTTTTCAACAACCTTTTCAGCAGTTATTAGCATCTGAAATAGGAAGGAGCAAAGCTCCAAAGCACTACAAGTGAAAGTATCTCCCAGAAATGTACTTGAGGGAGAGAAGAAAAAAAAATGGAAACAAGTATCTTGAACTTATACATTTCAAAGTTCAGTATTTAACACAATGGGAGTGGGGGAAAGGGGAGGGGGTGAGGAACTAATACACATACTTTTAAAATTAAGCCACAAATTTTACAAGCATAGCTCATGGAAGTTCATACCCATTTGAAGACATCAGAGAAAATTATCTCCAAAAGTGTAGTTGGGCTAGTTACTGGTTATTGCTGAAATGAAATTATTTTTAAGCAGCACTAAGAGTCTCAGTTAAAAATTTCATTGTGTTTGAATGGATAACTAAAGCTTCAGAGAAATAGGTTTCCAGTAAATGGTCAGGTTTCCAGCTGTGTTCACTGGCTGATCACATCAGCATCAGAAAGAAGAGAGAGATTACCATTGGTACATTTCAGTAAATTGCATAATGTCAAATTGTCCCGATCTTATCCCAAAAGAAAGATGTCAAAGGGAGCTGGAGTGGGATTTTATCATGGCATCTAGTTTAAGAAGTAAAGATATGATTCATTCTGAACAGAAAGGTTGAGGAAAAGTAATGCATAATGCATTTAATATGGAGGTTGCTAGCCCACTGAGGTGACGTTGGCCATATACATTAATAAAATTATGCATGCACCTTGCCTAGTTGTGTGAAGAGAAATTTCTTCCGGAAATATTATCAGATATGCCTGCACGCTACTAGGTAAACTCCTGTAAAGGCTTCAGTTTGCAAAGAGAGGCTTTACATTCCCCAGCATGCAGAGTTCTGCTCACTAGTGAGGTTGCCATTGAAATTGCAATTTGATTTTTGTTTACTTATTTGTTTTTCAGCCAAGGTCAATGTACTTGAACTTTCAATAGAGGTCCTTTATTTTTTGCCTGAATATAAACAAGTAGATGGAACTACTTTCTGTGCAGCGGTTTGAAAACTACCAGGGCTGTTAGTGCAACTCCCTGCATGACAGACATCCTTTACTTAGCTAGGTAAGAGCAGGATTAGACAGGAAATTTTTATGGGAGTAAATATCCAGAAGAAGTTCAATGTTTTTCTCTTGGTCTATTATTCTTGTTCATCTTTTTCTTTCCTGGAATAATAACTAGATTTTCTTGGCAACACTAGTTTAGCACTGTAACATAACCAGTAAAATTTCCTCTGCTGTTTCCCCATTTTTGTAGTTCACTAATTAGTCATAATAAAATGATTACACCAATTTCATAATTTCTCTAAAGAAAATAATTGTCAGGGGACTGATCTGGATTTCTAGTTGAAACTGGAAGAACAGGGTTTCATTTTTCTGAGATGGAAAATACAGACGACAATGTATCTCAAGTTATTTTTCTTCACTTTATTAAAACTTAGATGTACCTTTAATCAGACAGGAAAGAACTGAACCAAATCTGTTTCTCAAGCAAAGTCAGTTTTATTTTTCTGCTTACTAAACAAAAAATGTACATGCTGGACTTTTTTTCTGCTTCTTAGTCTGGGAAGAAAGTACAGTACAGAAAAAGTCAGAGGAAGCCCAGTACATCAAATTTTTACATTTCATTGCAACACAGCCAAGCAGTGATAATCACCTAATTCAGAACTAGCTTGTGACACCTCAGATCTTCACATTTCCCAGCTCTGCATCCCCCTGCACATCTCTGCACTCACAATGTTGGAGGGGTAAGGGTAAACTTACTGAAGAAAGGGGGTGGCTGAAGGACTGGAAAGCAATATTTTGCTCAACTTGCACTACCACTTGCAGATGCAACTTGTCTGCAAATAATCTTTCAGTCAAGAATAGCTTTAGCTTTATAGGCCTGGAGTGCTCTCATGCTAAATTCAGCATGGCATACACAGAACAATGCTCCATCCTAACAAGATATGAACCTGCAAAGCACTTTGGCATGCTTGTGGGCCTAAACCAAGTTTCACTGATCATAACAGTTTCATTTGGCAAAAAAAAAAAAAAAAATTTCTGTATTTATATAAAAATATGTATGAATTATGTGTAATTCCGTATTCAGAGAAAATACTATAATGACAGTAAGTATGCTCTCTCAAGAAAGATAATCTTTGGGGTTTTTAAAAATTTTCAGCTTGAGTCTTGTAATTATTATCAAACAATTGAGGAGCCAGTAGTTCCCATAAGTGAGAACTGTGAGCATCTGACAACCAATTTTATTTTTACTAAGAGATTAACAAAGAATCCCTTTCAGAGTCTGGATCAGGTACTGCACCTTGGCAAATACAAAATCACAGGAAAGTTAATGTGCAATAGCCATCCTCACTGTTGTCAAATGTTTTTCACATATGTTTTGCTTTATTCAAATGTATTATTATTTCAGTACCTAGGGGATTACATTACTGCATTAATTCTTTTCTTAATTTGTATATATTTGATATAGTATCTATTTTTAATTATCAGAAGTCTTATTTAATTTTGACTTCATTAAAAATTACATATGGAATTATACATATCTCTTCTACATGTGAGAAGATGCAATATTCTGTTAGCTGGAAGTAGTCAATTAAAATGTTCAGCACATAAAGAAAAATGTTTTCCCTTATCAAAGATTATACAGAAGAAGAATGGTCTTGTGGTTAAGGTGTTCAGTGCATAAATATAGAACTCTGCTTCACAACAAATTTAATAGAGAAACCTTATTATTAAACAGAGGGAGGTAAACCATTGCAGCTGCATTCCTGTCTCTGCTAGAAACTTGTGTTACAGCTTGTGGCAAGTTGTGCAGAAGATTCTCAAGCAGAGGTGATACAGGTGCCATGCTGGGAATATGAGTGCTATTATTTTCTAGGAAGAACAGAATATGGAGAAATTTTCATCACTGCTCTGCTGGGTTTCAGAGCGCTCACTGCTGCTGTGTTGGTGCACTGGTGTCACCTGCATGGCAGTTCAGGTCCCCTGCTTCTACACATTCCTTCACATTGCCTAGGTCCTCAGCGTGCTGAGGGAACAGGGCTTGGACTTTGTGGTCTTTGATAGAAAAAAGAGCTTCCATCAATAATTGCTGAGTTAATGGCCTCACACAAAAGTAATTTATTATTGCCTAACTGCAATAACCTTGCTCTCCCCCCTCGTTCCCCAGGGAGCCCTTGCCTTGCACACACATGTGCACACAGCTGTCCCTCCTGTCCCAAGGCGCCTCTAACGCACTTGAGCACCCTCCTCTTGCCTGATGAGAAGCAGAAGTGCCACTCCTGGATCCCAGATTTGAGGGGCAGAGGGACACATGGGACAGCAACAGCTGAGCCCAGTTGTCTGCATCCTTACTCCTTCTGTTGTTCCCAGAACTCATATGCATTTAAAATCTTGTAGAGTAACTGAAGACAGACAGACAGGCAAACACTATCTTTTTTTCACAGTCTCCACCCACTTAGATTGCACTACCTGAAAGTGTTGCTGGTCTGGAATTAGTTCTACAGATCTTCCAAACACAAGAATACATGTCTCCAGGGCTGAATTTCTCACTGAGGTTCTCAGTCAGGTGAGTAAAGAATAAATAGAAAAATAAAAAGTTAAAGAGAGGACATGGATGCCCTTATGTTTTTTAAAACTAGAATTTAAGTATGACATAAGCAATCAAGTGATCAAATGTTCAAACAAAGTGGATTTTTTTCTCATATAGAAGCTACCTTTAACTTTTAGAAAAGGTTAGGTAGGTATACAGAAAGCAAAAATACCTCCTGGTCAGCTTGATTGCCTGTAATCACAATCAAAGGTTTTTGAAAGTAATCTTTCATTGACATGGTTCAGTCAAACTTCAGGCCCCCAGATCCTTTTCTGGATCTAGTGACAGGCTCCTGCCAGTCCCTCCTGGCTGTCCAGGGTGTACAGCAATGTTGTACCTGGATTTGTCTCACCCCAAAAGTGACACTGCCAGTGTTAGATATTTACAAGGGGTTCCTTCATGGACAGAGATCCATCATCAGGCTGTTTGCAGGTTCATCTTCTGCTTATTGTGCACTTTGGCTCAACCTTTTGCAAGTACAATGATTTGAAATTTAGGTGCTTTTGATGAAAATTAACCAGAGCATCAAGAGAATAGAACACTATATTTTAGCTAATATTTCAAAATTTGTTTTATCATAATCAGTTACCATCATGATGGAAAACTTTCTGAAAAATGTTTGACAGGACCAAAATTTTTCAAGAATCTACATTGAATTCAAAAAGTGCTTTTTCCAAAGGAAAAAAAAAACCCTTTATATTTTTTCTTTCAGATCTGCTGAAAGATTGTATCTTTTTCACAGCAATATGCTTCAGCTACTCCTTTTGGAATAGCATTTGGCATTTCAAAGTTGACCTTAAAAAAGAAAAGAATAAAAAAAAAAAAAAAAGACAAAGGACTTCAAAACTGAGAAACATGTCAAAATATTGAATTTTAGACCAGATGACATTTTTGGATAAGTCCCAAATTACTCTTTAATTTCCCCAAAGGAAATCTGGTTTGGTTTGTTCAAACTAATTGGTTTTTCCTTCTGTTTTTTGCCAGTTTCATAAAACAAAATAATTTTATTTTTTCAAGTTTATTCTGTTCCCTTTGACAAGAGAGAGAGGGATTTTAAAAAAAATTCTTTGATAGAAAATAAAGATCCACATCTGATGTACTTACACATTGATTTCTCTACCTTTACAATGACCAAAATCTTTTAAACTTGCTAATTAATAATTGTAAAAGTCTTCTTATGTATTGCTGACATTTATCTAGGATAAAGTTAACTATTTTTTGATACTGATCAAGTTTAGGATGGAGTTTAATTATCTTATCTTTCATCATGTGCAGCCTTCTACCTCTTCACATGATACACTTTGAAATACTGTAGGAAATACTGCAAGTTTACACTGGCAGATTACAATATGTTGGACATAGTTTTTTTTTCCTAATCTTTGAGTGCACTTTCCAATAAAACCAAACACTTGTCAATTCTTATAACCTCATTGGACACAAGCAGAAACATTGCAAAAGAACAATATTAGAGATCTTTTATCAGAACAGCGTCCATTCTATGTGCACTGTGGTTTATCCCTAAAGCAATGTTTTCCATATATATATTATATAATCTCTCCTATAAACTGTATCTTATGGGCTATTCCTCCATTAATATCACACTTCCATGACATTGCCTGATCCATGCTGCTGAAGATTAACTTCGAAAATATTTTGGAGAAGATGCCTGGATTACCTGACTGCAAATATCTGTTAGCTACATTTCAAATAATACATAAATGCACTCCTAAGTTACTGCTCTGATCACTGCATTAACTAGAAAAATGTGACTTTTGTTACTTTAATGCAAACTATTATATACTTGTTTCCTTCTTGTCTCCAAGGCCCAAATAATCTGTCATCTGTCACAGAAATTTACAAAGATTTTGTGAGTTCTCTCAAAGGTATACCTAGTTATTGCAGAGTTTGCCATACACAACAAATATTATAGTGTAGTCACCAAAAGGTGTCTTAAAATGATAAAAGAAATTCCTTGTTAACACTGGAACTGTCATTTTGTCAGCTTGATGCATCAAAACTTCAGATCTAACAAAATGTAGATTTAGTTACTTTTTTATAGAATCCTATGTATTCTTTCACAATATTGAAACAGTAAAAAAACATACTACAAAAATTCATTCTATTAATTAAGAACTAATTAAAGAATAAATTCCATGTAGTACACAGTGTTCCTGGTACAGTTCTAATCTATAAATATCAGCAACTGAGCTGTTCTAAGAGAGGAGGATGTTTGAAGCATGAGCTGGATGAAGGAGGCATCCTTTCAGAAAGTAGCTTCATTTTATGCAACCCTTCAATATTAATTTGTTTTTTTTTTCCTTTTCAGGGCATTTTATTGTCTGTAGTGGATTTCAAAGGTATGAATTTAGTTTCATACCCTGGCGTTTGTTTTTTTTTAAACCACAAACTTCCTCACTCAAGCTGTGTGTCTGAATAAAAGAGCCAGAGGTCCTTGTGTTAAAGGCACTGTTACCCTGATGCTTCCCACAGGTTATCAGTTAGAGTATGGGACACTATTATATACCCAGCTAGTTCTTTTTTTTTTTTTTTTTCTTTTTTTGGAAGAGTAAATTTTGTTTAAATAGAAAGGTAAATTCTCTTAGAGGACCTTGCTGCAGTCAATGCCTTAAGTTCCTTTTTTTTTCCTTCTGCATTCATAGCTCTCACCACTGCTAGTGATTGAAGGTCTCTGAAACTGAACAAAGCTTCTCTTGTGGCACAATTCAGCTTCTAACTGACAGGTGCAGCTGAATGCAGAGGTTAAAGGAAGTGTCTGCAAAGCCTCTCCCTCCCCAAGATGTCCAGCTGTTTACAAGCACTCTGTGACATAAGGGGCAAGTGCTGCATCCTCCAAAGTCTTCCTATTCATAAAATAGGGGCACATTTTCTGTACCTCAGAGACTTCCCAAGGTATCTTATTGATAAGAGGGATGTGCTGAGATGTTGTTTTCTGAGATGCCAGGAGGTTGTTTTACTGCCTTCATGTGGAGCTAACTATCTCATTTGAGGTGACCCAGTAACTTCATTGTGGGCTGCTTATAAATATTGGTCAATAACTAACAATTCTCCAGGATCCATATCTATTTATATATATCTATTTATAACACAGACCTTGTTTCACTCCCTCAGTGATGTCATGGTCAAGGAAGAATGTCACAGAACAACAGAAAATAATGGGCTGTACTCTGTGGCTCAACAACAAGTCAAAGAGTAATGGATAAATATTTTTAAAAAATCAGCACTATTCACTGATTTAAAGAAACCTTACCATTCAGAGGTGAAAAAATGAATATGCTGGAGATATGAAAAAATCTTTTACAGACTACAATGAAACATGCTCTCCTTTAAGCAAACAAGCTCTTTGACTGGCAAATTGAGGGTAGAAACTTATAAGAGGTTTTAGTTTACCAGCCCTTGCTGTGTTGTTTTCCAGGCAGTGGCATACTCCCAAAGAGCAGGCCAGGAATGGATGTGGCCAGATCACCCCGGGGTGAGGAACTTTGTTGGATGTATGCAAGAGAAGGAACACAGACCTGAGAGCTCAGGCACCAGGAGCAGGATGCGCATGAAGAGAGAATTATTCTGTGTGGGATAAAGAGGACAAGCAATACCTGGTGACAAAGTGACATAGAAAAAAATAGCATAACTCCAAGTTACAAAAGACTTGGGATCACTTGCCTTTTCCTTATCTTTGAAGGGCTGAAATATCAATTTAAAAAGTCCCAAATCTCAGATAGATTGACCTGTCTTTCTGTGCTTGTGATATAGTTGGATAGTCTCCACTAAGTGAGGAATATCTGGCTTATGTTGGGATATGTGCCTAGAAATCTTCAGGGTCAGCATCTTCTGAACGAAGGAGACCCTTCTACATGTACTGTTGCCTGCTTTGATTATTTCCTAATTCTATCTAGATTAGACTAAGGAAATGGTTTGTGTGCAAGGTCATATAAGACTTCAGTGACTGGCTAAAGACAAAGAAAGGCAGAAGCTTAGTTTAAACCTCAGATTCTGTCCCACAATAATTAAAAAAGAGAAAGAGCATAATGCAGATGGGGGAAGCTGATGAAGGTGGGAGAGAATGTGACACAGAGACCACTTTCTTGTCAGTAAGGGATTACAAAAGAGCCCTTAAACAGATTGTTTAGCCTGTTCTTAAATTATTGAGTGGATATTTATCATATTCTAGGAATGTCTCATAACTGTATTTATATTAAACATTGCTGACATTAATTTAATACTTAAACTTTAAAACCTCCCTTCCCCTCTCTTCACTTCCCTTTGCCTTCCCCTTTGACAAAGCAGGTGTAGGTTTAAAAAAAAAGCTAAATGAGCAACTGAAGTGAAAGAATCAATACTAAGGAATTCAATTAAATTTTTCTCACAGGGGGTTTGCTCCAAATCTCATTGAAGACAACAGAAAGATTCCTACTGACTTCAGTGGGGTTTTGATGAGACCCAGGGGACACAGCCAGAGAGCGCCCCATCAGTGTTTTGCTGACTTAGAACTCTTCCTCTGAGTCACCTTCTCATTTATTTTTTTTCCCCAAGAGAACCCATTTTGTTCTGGTCTCAGACTTGCAGTTTGTGTCTGCAGAAAGTCTCTGTGCCTGGGAACTCTTCTAGTGATCAAAAACTCTTCAAATCTTCCCACTACTTCTGCATGAACAGGGCAAAAAGATTTGTTAATCGCCTTTCCTCTTTTCGTGCATCCTGGTCTGTTCTAGCCCCAAACAAAGTTCCCATGTTTATGCAAAATATTAGTGGCTTTATTTTTATTAAGGGCATGCTTTATTAATCTTAATAAATCAGTTTGTCACTTGCTTTCTGACTGTCTCTCAAGTAAAACGGGGATTGACTGTGCCGTAACACTGTTTATGTCATGCCTGAATAGTTTAAGGTGAGGCTTTGAGTAGTTTTATTGCTTTTGTTTATATAGGTAAACCCAATCTGTGCATTTGAAATGATTGATGAAGTGCAGTCCCACTTGGAGTGTTTGTCATCATTCATGTGCTGAAGTGACATTTCTTTATGTATTTTGGCATAAACATATGCAACTACTGGCAAAGCATTTGACCCTGGAGTCTGACTATTTGTCATTCTAATCTTTTTTTTCCCATACCCCAAAGTCAGGCGAGTTACTGTATATTCCATCGGAATTCATGTTGCTAATTATTCAAGAGATAGTAAAAGAGTCCTGTGGCTGAAACTGAGTAAGTTGCTGAATGTGCATTCTTCTTTTCACAAGTTAGGTACTTTGCTGCAATATAAATAAAGTTGGGATGTGTGTAAATGTCAAGAGCATCATCCATATCAAGCTACAGTATCTTTTCAGAAAAATCTGAAGCCCGTGCTTTGTCAATAGAATAAGGCAAAACACTTTGCAAGGGATTTAGCAAATCAAATGTGAGCAGAGATTAAGTAAAATGTGTTAAATATGTCTTGGGATATAATTTTCCAATAACACAGTTACAATGAAAAGCAAGTAACCAATAATTCACATTATGTGAACAGAGATAAATGGATGGTGCCTTAACCTCCAGGCTCAGGGTTCAGACTGTGTGCTGTCTTGTTGGAAAAGAGCTGATTATTTATTGTCAGAAAATGTCAGAAAAAAATTAAATTGTAAAGTAATTTTCCCTGGAAAAACATCACACATCATTTATAAAATATGTAAACTTTTTTTGAAGAGTCATAGAAATCTGATACCTCCTCAAAACTTACCTGTCTAGTTCTGAATATAGCACTTGTATCTACAATAACTGAGATAGATTTAGATATTTGGACACAGGAAGCAAATTATAATATGATTGATAGAGAATCTATTCAAATCCTTATATCAAGGAGTATGTGTCCTGAAATGACATGTTTAAATGGCTTTCATTTTAAACTTAGATAACACTTTCTAAATTTGCACTAACATGATATGAGATTGCCTTTTCTTGGAAAGTAGTATTAGTATGAATTCTGCTGGGTTTGCTCCAGATTTCCCCACATTTATATGCAAAGAAGCATCATACAAATTCTTCAGAAAGACAGAGTACAGATGAAAGTTTAATTCTTGGTTTCAAACGTTCATTCAGAAGGACAAAAGACAGATGGGATCTAGGCAGGACGCCCAGCTGCACATGAGCTGACACAAGAGGGGCAGTTCGGTCTCTGTGCCTGGAGGATGGGATGGTTCTCCAGAGCAGCTCAGGAGTTCTCCATTTTCCACCAACAGGGCTGGTGAAGGGTCAGCTCATTTGCCAATGGAAAATAATTTCAATTTCTTTGGCTTCTTCCTCAGTCTCCAGCTGCAAGGGAGGTGTAGTACTTCTATGTGGAAAGGCACTAAAACAGTATTGAGATTTAGTCCTGAAATGAGTTTCATGCTCACACTGGGAGGGAGGGAGGGAGGGGAAACAAACCCACCAAAATAAAGTACTTCACTTTGCTATTTCTCCTTCATATTAGGCCACAAAGTCAAGTTCTACTAATAAATGGAGTAGCAACAAAATGTCTCTTAAAACTGTAAAACATTTATGTTATGGGTACCAATATTTGCATACAAAACCCCTGCTTAAAAATAGACTATTTAAAGTATTTTTTCTCATATTTTCCAGAAGTTTTTGAAAGACACGAAAGCTATGTATTTAGAGATACATCCATTCTCCATGCTCTGAGACGAATAGCCATGGCCATCTGCATTTTCTTTCCCTTCCCCTCTTTGCTTTTATCTATATAAAGACAGCTTTATATAGTTTTTTTCCTATTAGACTCGTCAAGGACTTTGATTTCCTCATAGTTGTTCTATTAAAATTTTACTACATTTCACTCACAGCATTAAATAGAATCTATTTTGGGTATTTTCTGAGTATCAAAAAAGCCAGACAAAGGTTGCCATCATGTTCACAGAAATACTTCTATTCTCCTTCTTCCCCTGAAAATAACCCTGGCATAAAAAGGAAGAAAAGATGAGAAATGGTTTGGATTTTTTCATGGGGAATACTTGCCCTTTCAATGATGATACATTTCTTTGTACTTTTTGTTATAGGAAATGACATATAGTTGGAAAAATCTCTGAGAAATGCTTTTCATTATCAAATCATTCTATGCAGTAAATGTATCATGGCACTGCTAAAACCCATGGTACAAACTAAACTGTTTCTGTAAAGGAAGATCGGCAAACAATATCCTGCAGGTGCTCTGTGTCCTACCTCTGGCAATTTTTTCCTCTTTTTTTTATTTTTTTTTTTTCTCTGAAAGAGAGCTCACGTAAATGATGCATCAAAATATTTGTGGGCTGAGGAGGAAATAGGGGAGTTGCTTGTCAGGTTTGTGTCTATTTCTGTCTGGCTTTTTTTCCAAGCCTGACTCCTCCTGGGATGTTGCTGGTTTGGAATATGTGATAATATGTTCCATTAGATATGCAACAAGTCATGTGTAAAGCAAATACAGTACCACTTTAAGTGAATGTCTCTCTTGATAAAAGAATATATTCCAATTACATTAATCCATTAATGGTTCATTTCCTCAGATAATTGGCTACTTATGTGTATCTTTATTTGCATCCACTAAATACATAGCCCCGAGTCCAAGTTACCAGTGTCTATGTTAAGGCTAATGATTTCATCCTAGGTCAGCATTTACAGGCTAAGACCAGGTAAGAAACATAACTTCAATGAATAGGCACAAAAAAAAACAAAAAACAAAAAACAAAAAAATTTCATTCATTGTTTGATTTCCTGCCTTCCATTACAGCTTATAGATAATTCTACTTTTCAATTCCTCTTTAAGAACAGTATATAAAGAAATGGAAATGCCTCATTTGGTGTTGTAGTGTGTTGTAATAGCCTGTTTTAAACTTCCAGGTCCCTTCCCCAGGTGTGCCAATGCCCCTCTTCCCCTTCCCCCCTCGCCCCCTGCTGGGCTGTCAATCAGTTTCAACATTCCAGCAAGGCGTCGTGTGGTTGGTCACTTTCAAAGGATGCCCCTCAGGCCCAGAGGTCATTGGCCTGTCTGCGTGTCATCCTCCCCTGAGACCCCGCCCCTCTCACCTGGTTGGTGGCTCACCTGTCCCCTCCCCTCCCCCTGCCCCGGGAGCTTAAAAAGGTGATCAGACCATGCAGTCGTGATTCAGTTGGAGCTGTTGCCGAGGTTCAGACCTGTGCGACCATGGATTAAAGCTCTGGATATTAACCCTCCAGCAGAATCCATCTCCTTTGTCTTCACCATCGCCTGAAGCCTTGCTCCTGAGGTAAACGGAGTTCCTAACAAGCCTGGACTTGTTCAGTGCCCAGCTGCAACCTCCAGCCAGCCAAAGGTGTCTCTGGGGTGATACACCACAGCTGCTGCCTTTGGCCCAGCAGCAAGGGTCAGACTGGCCCAGGCACAATCTACCTGGTAATATTGGGATTCATATTCCAATAATTGGGTACTGCATTAAAAACACAGCTCTAAATTATAATTTGTCATTAATAGTTTCTGTTGGTGAATAAACATTTAACCTAATAATTATCGCTGGTTCTGTCATTCAGGTATGGAATTTTGTGCCTGAAACTAGGAAAAAATCTAATTTTTAAATGAAGTATTTGATTTATTCAATTTTGAGAAAAAAAGCTCCCAAGTTCCTTATCTCAACATTAAATCATCTGAGTTATTGGAAATAAACTACAGGTCTTACCTTTCAGAAATTATGGTAAAGTTTGACCTCAGTCTCCAAGTCTTAATTTATTTATAGTCTTCAAAATGTCATTAATATACAATTATTAGTTGGTTATTACAGCATATAGGTACACTAATAATTGTTGATTGATTATCTTCTTTGACAGAAACTTAGTTATTCAAAAATGTATGAATAAATAGATGGGAAAAAATTTCCGTTATTTTGAAGTGCAAGAATCTCAACATTTCCTCCCTTTTCCCACTTTCTTTTCCATTTCATTTACACCTTTATCTTTTATCCTTTTGTCAGTGTTCTCAACTGCTCCAAGTGTTGATCAGACCTCCTGATATGTTGACAGTGTCCCTCTCCTGAAGCTCTGTGAATGCCTAAGTCCAGAATACCAGAGATGCTACACTCTGTCTTCTAAAAGTGCAACAAAGAAGAGCAGGGTGTGTTCATTTTTCTCACCTGGAATGTGGAATTGAACCTTCCCTGTTAAAACTTAAAAATTAAATTCTTCATTTTAAAAATGCACTTTTTTTTTTTTCTGAAGATATTTTAGTATTTGGAGTCTGTCCATTTGCACATTTACAAAAAGCAAATGACCCAAGCCCAGGAGTATTTCTACTCTCTGTGAACTTGAGGGAAAAAGTTAAACCAAGCCCTGGGACTCATTCTGTGGAGGCCAGCGAGTCAGGCAATCACAGCCAACCCCCCTGGCTTTAGAAATCTGAGGTACACCAAGTGCTCCAGAGCACAGCAGCTTCTTGTAGGAGTTCAGCCTCAGTGGCTGCTTCTCTTTTCAGGCACCAACTTATTCTGAAGAAGGAAAGGTCCATCAAGTCATACTTTCTGCAAGCGAAACAGAGTAAAGAGATGCAACATTTGATCTCAGAATTTCTGCCTGCCCAGAAAAATGGAACTTCTGATGACAATTGAATCTCTCTCTCTGAATGTAGAATGTTTTTCTTGCACAGTTACATGAACCTAATAACCATATCAATCAGGGTTCTTGAAAGCAACGCAATACATTCCACTGAAGTGTCTGAGGGGATGCTGAGGTTAAGGATATGTTTGAATTTCTGGATGAATGACAAGGTTGTTTTTGTTTCGAAGTTAACTAGGAACATGAAGAAGCTGTGAAATACTAGGCAAAGTATACTCAGAGAAGGAGCTGAAGTTTGCAAAGAGAAGGAAAAATCACTTACATGGAAGACCTTATGTGTCAAGTGCGCCTGAATTCACACGTACTTAGGCAAGTCTATGTAGATTTATAACAAGGGTGGTATGAGTGCAGCAGTTGCATTGGTATATTTGGAATCAAAAATACAGCAGTAGCAGGAACACTGTGAAGTTGTAGCACGTTCACGAGCTAGGGGCACAGTTCTGATGTGCCATTACCTCAAATCCAGCAGAGAAACTGCAGCCTGGGAAGAAAAGAACCTGAAAGATGGAAACAGATAGGAAAAGAGGTAGACAGTGCCAATTTAGGTACAGCCCTTGGCTTTTATTATCCAAGAATCATTTACAATGATTCTTGGATAATAAAAGGAAATTTCATTCAAAATTAACGAAATGTAGCCTTTGGCCTCAAATTCCTCTAACTAACCCTGTGACTGCTTGATATTTCATGCTCATGATTTTCCCTTTATTGTGAATATGGAGCATCCATTGTTCTGGATTTTTAGTTCCTTTGATGAATTCACTCTTCCATTTAAAATTCCCTGATCAGAAGGGATAACTCTCCCTGCATATTTTATTGAATTACTACTAAAGGCAGTCTCACCTCAGGGTAAGCCTTCACAAGAATGTTGAACATTTTGAGACAAAACAATTGGAGCATTTAGACTTCAGTCTCCGAACTTTCCACCCAGCAGTTTGCCCAAGAATTAAAGTTATTGGAGTGCTCAAGTTATTTGCAGCTTACTGCCTTAGTTCCCACTTGCAGTGATTCTCAGAAGTACTTCCCCAATAACAGGTGTCCCTTCAACATAAAACTGTGGAGGGAAGAGGATAGCTTTGCTTTCATGGTCCTGCAGAGTGGAAGGAACTACAACTTGCTGACCTTTACCAAAGTCTATTCACTTTTGTGCTGTTGCTTAGATAACAGCTACAGATACACTGACAGGGAGCATTTATCACTCAACCTTCACAAAAGTGTGGAAATTCACCACTGATGGCTCTTCCTGAAATGACAGGTGAGAAATGGTGCAAAGACTGTGGTTTTCAGGATTTCTTAGCCCAAGAATGAATAAAATTGGTTGATGATATGTCCAAATTTAAGAACACAAGATCCAAAAAGCTGCTTTGCTTCAACTGCCACAAGCAAAAAGCAGTGAAAGACAGCAGTTGGTTGGAAGATGAATACCTGAAGAAGGCTGAGGTACTGGAGACCAAGGTAACAACAGAGCAGAGCAGCTGCAGCAGAAACTGCTGAGTCCACACTTCTGCCTGCCATACCTGGAAGATAACATCTTTAGTGTTCCACACAAATATATATTTGGACTTTTGGCATTTTTCTGGAGTAAGCAACTGTGTTTTCCATCTTAGAAAACCAGGTGTTGCTCTGGATTTCACAGTGACAAGTAACAAAAAGATTGGGCAGAGGTAGACAGATATGGACAGAGGAAAGTGCTTGCAAATGCTGCAACATTTAATAAGCAAGGACTGAGACAGTGCTGGACTTTCAACAGACCTGGTTTAAAACCTAGAAACAAAAAGCAGGATCCAAGTCTCTGCTTCAGATCCATCACATGAGAAAGCAATCATCTTTCCCCAGCAATGACCTTATCAGGTGCATTCCTCTGGGTTTTCATCAAAAGCTCTAGACACAAGCTTATCTTAATATAGAAAGAGAAATTTTCAGATGTGTTAAAAATATTTGTGGAATGGTAATTCTTCTCACTGGAGCCTCAAATTAGGTGCCTTCATGCATTTTCCATACTAAAATAAGTGTAAAGCAAATAATCTTTTTTGTTTAGATAAAGGTCTACAGAAGTGTTTGATATTATGAAAGATAAACTTTGTATCTGTTCACAGGTTGCATTCCTTACCAAAATCTAATCTGGAAACAGCCAATACCATCACATGGTGGCCAGTGGCTGTGACCCAGGCAGGTGATGATGAGGTCCTCACACTTGTTATATGCATTTCTATTTGATCCAAGATCTAACCTGGTCCCTGAACTGAACATCCCAACCACACACACCATTTAACAATGCTCAGAGAAGCACACACTGGAGTTTCTCCTGGTGACTTGTGCATTGAGAGAGAACTCTTCAAAAATAAAACATTTCACTCATCAGGAATGATTCTGTGAAGCAAAGCAACCTTCAGTTAGCAGAGATATTCAGAAGATTTATTTCAAAACTAGATTTCTGCTCAAATCAAAACATTAATGCAGACACAACTTGCATGACTGTATAGAGAAGCTGAATATTTGAGAATGTGAGTGTGAGTCTTGAATTAAACATTAGCACTGAACACAATTCATAACTTCCTGAATTTGAAAGTGTACATAAGGAATTAGAATGTATTTTTAAAACTTTAAAGAAGCCACAAAATGTTTCAGCATGCTCCATACAAATTGTGTGTTGGAGATTAATAAAGCACTGTTTTGGAAAAGAGCCAAAAAAAAAGACAATTTGTTTGTGTTATCTAACTTAGTTGAGTGAAAATTTGCAGTAGTGCTGAAGGTTTTTCCTATTCTCTGACAGGTGTTAAAAGGGTAGTGATTTTACATAACATCTTTGTTTAAGGCTGAGTAAGGCCTTTGTGTCTTTTGAGATCAGGTTCATTTTGAAAAAGCACCCAAAAGTTCAAACATGCATTTGAAGCTCCAGAAACCCTCCAAATCCAAACCACACACTTCTGTTTCTTCCCCATCCAAACGAGTCCATGACTTTTACTTCTCCAGCAATCCAAATTTAAAATACCTCTCAGAACATCTTCAAAGAGATTGTCTAAGCTGATAACCTTATCCTCAAGAAATGGTCAGAATGCCTTTTCATCCTGGTTCTTTCTGGCAAGTTTGACTCCTATTTCTGCAGACCTTCCTTTCTCTCCTTGGCATTTTCTTCTTAGCATACCCATAATTACTCCTCTGGGTCTCACTATCATTCCTTTCAGCCTTTTTAGTGACCTGGTACACAATATGGTGTGCTAAAATTACCTTCTTATACAAGACAGCAGAAAGAATTTTCTAAACCTTTCAAACCAGAAAAATTACCCTGATGTAAAGCAGCTAAAATGTTGTTCAATGAGTTTAGAAATTGAAGGCAAATAGTTTGATTGTTTCCAGACAGAGAACAGAACCCCATTAAAATCCTTGATTCCATTCAAGGAGCTGCTGGAAACCTGACTGTGTGAGCATTAAGGCAGTGCTGACTAATTTTTCTAACAAGAATCAGATGTAGGTTATACAGCATTTGCTCTATATACTATTATTGTAGTATATTTTACTTGTGTTTGAACCAGAGACTCAAGAACTGATGTTTTTTCTTCTGAATCTTTCTTCAAAAGCCTAGTAAATTTTGTATTGGCAGGTTTTTCCCCTATTAACCACTCTCTGTGTCACTATTTCTTCAGCAGATGCTGAGAAGTGGTGAAATCTCTGTACTGCCTGTACTAGACTTAGAAAATTCACACAAACTGAAAATCAAAATTTGCATTCTGACACTTAAGTTTTTCATATTTGCATTAAATAAATCAGATATCCTCTTCATCTTAGGTCCATATGTCTCATTTGGAGGAAGAAGGAAAAAAACTGTAATATTTATTTTCCCCAAACTTACTGTAAGCTGAACTTGCTCCTAACAGAACAAATGTGGAGTTACTAAGGAGTAGTGTTAAATTGCTGAAATTCCACTGGAGTTACATAAAGAAAGGAGCAGGAAAATACCAATATCTTGATGTGATTTTGTCTGGCCTCAGCAATCTTTGAGTGACAAAATACTGGAATGATCTGCCCGGGGAGGTGTTGGAATCTCCATCCCTGGATGTGTTTCAGACAAGACTGGATGTGGCACTCGGTGCCGTGGTTTAGTTGAGGTGTCAGGGAAGGGGTTGGACTCGATGATCTTCAAGGTCTCTTCCAACCCTGTGATTCTGTAATTCTGTGATTCTGTGATCTCATGAACTTCTCTGTGCAGCCTTTAGCTTGATAAGATTTGATTTTCAGATGCTGTTCTTCATATGTCTACCTTAATTCAGCAATATGAAAACTATTCAATTTAAGACAAAATTTGAAAGATGTGGCTTTCTAGAACAACACCACAACACCTGAGTGGTTTAAAAAAAAGTTGTTTGAATTCTTCTCTGCCAGCATGCTCACATGCACACATGCATATGCTCTCTCACATAACCTTTAGGAGATGTAAATGTAGATTAAGGAGTACCTGAGGAAGTGAATTAATTCAGTTTTGGGCAGATCATGGCACTCCTGTAGTTTCTTTTGGTGATAAAATTGCAAACACATCAGTGCAGCCAGTCCTGAGACTTTCTGCAGTGTGCTGCACTCCTGGCCTGTATGGCCTGAAATCAAAACCCACCTATTGCTGGATTGTTTCAAAAAAATTTGACATAAGTGGAAAGCTGTTGCTAAAGATGTTCATTTGGTTCTGCCCTTTGTAAATTTCTTGTGATTTTATTCTTGTTCAAATACCCTCTCTGGGCTATAGCTAATGGAGAAATAAAAGGAACTTTCCTTGGCTTTTTTGATTGGTCTTCCTGGTTTTCATTCATGGACATCTTTATGATTCTCCTGTATTCATTTTTCAAGGTTGTCTCTGCAATTATGACACATTATCAAGGCAATTCAAAATAATATATAGACTTTTTAGCATTTCTTCTCTGCTGATGGCTTCCTTGTCCTTTCTCTTTCTTTTTTTTTTTCTCTTTTTTCCCCTGATGATGAAACACAGTTAAAAGCAGGCTGTGCTTCTTCAGTTTTGTGTGTGTTTTGTTCTCTGACTTAACATCTCTGTATCATTCTTGATTTAATGAAGTATAGGATTGTTTATGAAGAAGAAGAAGAAACAGCAAGGCTGTTTATGAATATTTCTTTTTACAGTACACAAAAAGGAACAAATATCAAACCAGAAAAAAACCAGTCAAAGTTACAGAAGGCTGGATTTCTTTTTTCTTTCCTATTCTTATGAAAGAGAAGGAACCAGCTCAGCTGGGTATCAGTCATCATAAGATTCTGGTTTGATTTCTGCAGGTGGCAGAGGTAAAAGACTTAGCTATGCAGAGCCTGGGGATTCAAAGGAAGAAATTGGTCAGATGTTCTTTCACTTCATCAAATTCTAATGGGGAATGAGTAAAATTTACCAGATTTATTTTGTCTCTCATTCTTTTGCAACCTAGAGTATTATCATATAATGGGAAAACACTGACCAAAATATACAAACTGGAAAGGCTTCTATTGGACACCTCTATGCTTACCAGGGATGGTTTTCACCTGCAAATCCTGCCCCCTTTTCTTGTTTTTACAAGAGCTATAATAAGTTCACCATCTCTAAAGATGACTTCATTGCTCATATATGAAACTAATGAAACTAGAGCTTAATTTTAAGAGACCTTTAAATGTCTTCTTTAGAAGAACTAGAATCTTTACTTAAAAATAGCATCAAGAGAGGCATAAGAGGACCTTAAGGTAGATATTCTTATTCAAATGATGCACAATCTTACAATCCTGAAATTCTGAAAATATATATACAATATTTTCTGAAAATAATAAAATAGGAGTCATGGTAAAGTAAAACTAATATAATTGTGAACTATCTTCCTCAGAAGCTGAGTAGTAAGAATATTGCTTGTAGTCTGGAAAACTAAGGGGAATAAAACTGATTTTCCGATTATTATCTTTGCAAACATCTTATTCACATTTTTAAAAATTCACAAGCAATTCTGCAAAAAATACTGAATTAATGCAAATGAAAAATATATGAACTGTGTTATTTCTGCAATAAACAGCACATGTTTGAGGATCGAATGATATGCCTTCTGTCTTAGTTTTTCTGATAGCATTGCAATTTTGATATTTATTTTCAATTTGCATGTCACAAATAATCTGATACTTTTTACAATTAAGCATGATTAACCATTACCTAATGTTCAGTTTGACTTCTCAAAATGCCTTCTCCCTTAAATGAAAATAATAAGACAGAAGGCTAAGAGAAAGAGGAGGCAGGTGATTGTGAATCTTTTCAGAAAAATCTCTATTAAAAATAAATCTTTCTGATACTCATTCATAACATAAAAAGAGGATATGGAAAAATGTTGAAAACTGTTTAGCAATCGACAAGGGCCATGGCCATAATTTTTTAGCACAGTGAAAGCTTCAAATCTGTTTTATTATTCACCTCTCTGTTGTTAGACCTGGGCTTCTGGGGTGGAAGTGCAGCAGCTTGGAGTGACACCTGCCACCCTTCTCTCTGTGTTAGCTCCTGGAAAAGCCTCAGAGTTGTATGGACTCAACAGACTCCAGAATAATAAGATGGAACAGATACTCCATCAGCCATGTGCTAGAATTCTGTCACTGCTCTATCATGTCTTTCTCTAAAGAATTTGTTGTTGTTATTGTCTAGCCAACAATGCTTTAACTAGGATCTGGCAAGGAAGTGCCTGAATTATTTTCGCTTCATGTTCCATAAAATATGAACTTAGTGTGCTATGTCTTGTACACGCATAATTATTTTAGCACTTATTTTCAGAATGTCCTTGCATTTCTTTTTCTGTGTAACGTAAGGGTCTCTTGTATCCTATCTGATTATTTAGTAGTCAAAGGAAACTGTGTTCTGTTTCTAAATATAATTTTCTACATTGTCCATATTTCAGTGCACTTCTGGTTTTACCTTCTTCAAGTCTGTTGAAATATTTTTAGAAGTTAAAAAGAAATGTGTTTTTTTCAAGATTTAGCAAAAATTTTGAAATTGGTAAACCACAATGTTTCCTTAGTCAGTGATTGACTTCTTTGTACTTATAGAAAATAAATTATCTTATTGAAATGACTTATTTACCTATTTTTGACCTTAACTGTAATTCTGGATTTATATCCTAAAGAATATCTGAGGGTTGTCTCAACTGCAGAACAACTGTTTTTCTCTTGTTATCACCTGGTTTTGCATAACTTCTCATAAAATATTGAAATAACATATGCTAGGACAGATCCCCTTAATGCTGGTGTTTGGTTTTTTTGGTTTTTTTTTCGGGACATTCTGAGATACTATCCATCTTTATTAGCATGTTATATTACTAATTTATGCATGGAACAATTAGCATAACTGGAGCATAACTGAATAGCAAGTACAGTACAGGAAAATAAAATATTACAATCCAGCCCCAACTTTTTAAATTATGTGAATGTTAACAGATGTGAGAAAAAATGTTAAGCTGCAGACAAAACTTCTGCTGATTATGGTTTAAATCAATATTTTAGTTTTTAATCCTTTTCTTCTTGGATAACCTGCTGGGAAATTCCTTCACTCTTCCAGATTGCTCAAATTCCTATCCAACCTTGCCTTGAGCATTTCCAAGGATGGAGCATCCAGAACTTTATGGACAACCTGTATAAGGGTCTCAACCACCTTCACTGTAAAAAGACATTTTCTTTATGGCTAATCTAAAGCTGCTCTCTTCTCAGCTGAAAACCATTACACCTTGTCCTCTTACCACAGGCCCTTATAAAAAGGAAAAGGAGAGCAGAAGAAGCTAACTCCTGCCTCTTACCAAGAGTGCAGAATCATCATTTTTCTGCCTGGCATCAGGAAGCAGGCACCTCAGTAATCTCCTCACCGTTCGGTTTTCTTTAGGATCTGCACTCTTTTCATAGCAACTCTGCACTCAGCCGCTCTTTGCTTCTCTTTTAGAGGTGTGAAAATCCTGGAGGGAACCAAAACTTAAGGCAGTGGACCTTTATGACCTTCATCATAGAGATTTTACATTGTGCCTATTCTTAGTGGTAATAGATGGTGCTGTGCTTTCCCTCCTTTCTGCACACCGTGCAAGATTAAGGTCGTGCAGAGGTAAACCATAATAAATTAAGGGATCTGTAATGGAAAACAGTTTTCTAAGCAAGAGTTTAAAAAGGCAGGAAATCCTGAGCAGTGGCTCTTGCTCTACATACATTTCTCCGTTTCTCTGATCAAGAAATTTGCATTCAATTCATCAAACCAAGGGCAACGATTCCTAGAAGCTTGCTCTTTTTGAAAAAGCAAAGATATTAAATACTTGGAAAGATTTGGGATAGTCCACAGCAAATGGGAATGCCTAGAAAAGTAGACCCCACAGTTCAGATTTTTGTTTCTCATGGCTGATGGCTAAATTTGTTGTTTAAAAGTTTCTAGAAGATTACTGATACAGAAACACACTGTCAGAAGAAGAAAGCTGGATAGCCATGCTATAAGGCACTAGGAAATTGCAAAGTTGTAGCAACAGAAGCAGGGGCTGTCATTTGTTCAAATTTTGTTCAATAGAAAGGTGACAGAACTCTCATGGAGAGTTGATATAAGAGATTTTATATATAAATAACCATGAGAAGCAAAACCTCTTATCATTCAAACATGAGTATAACAAGAATGGCAACAGTGGTAATAAACAATAGGTGAGTCAGAAGATGTATTCACGACAGCCCCAAAGACCAGAAGGAAAGGAGCAATGCACATTAATGCAACCATATTTTTTGGTTAGGTCTCAGACAGAAAATACCCAGCAAATTTGGGTTGGCCATACCTCAAGATGCAGCTCAAGAGAAATAACACCAGTGTCTGACATTATTTTATGTATTTATGAGGGTATTTTTAGGTATACATAATGTGGCATTGCAGGTGCTACTTGAAATCCATTTTCAGCTTGGTTCAAAGCATCCTTAAGTCTGCGTTATGCTGATATTGATTCTTAGTTCTTAAGTTTATTTAGGAAAGGAGGATGTGAGGAAGTGAATCTTGAAGATCTTTCTAAGACAATTGTTTGTTTCTCTGTGTAGAAGCTGCTGTATCACAGATTATTGATCACTTGAACTAGGTAAAATAGAATTGATGACTGAATAATATGTATGGCTGTAAGATACATGAAAATATGAAGCCATGGTAGGTGGAATAGGTAGAAACCAAAAGCAGCCATTGAGCTACAGAAACTGGAAGCTTCATTCAGCTGCAGATCCTCGTTTTCATCACTCTAACACCCTTCAGTGGTTTACAGAATGGTTTATAGCTGCATTTTAAGTGCAGTGCCAGGTACTCACACCTACTTTTGATTTGTATGAGTGAAATGTGCGCAACTCTGAACAGGGATGTTAAAGGTCGGGCCATAATTCCTTTCCTCAGTCTTTTTATTTGTATCTTCAACAAATAGCATTTCCTTACATAATTCAAAACTATTTTATAAACCTTAGAAAAATGCAGGAAAATGATTTTTTTCATCTCCACCAAGGAGATGAAAATCACCACAAATTTAACCCTGCAACAAATGCAACTGTGAGATGTGTATAATTTGTAAAGAAAATATAAATAAATAAATATTCCTGAAGTTAACCTACGTATAGAACTACACAAAAAAAATGCAGGTTCTTTGTTTCATAAAATGCTTATTTTTCCCCCAAATTCTTTGCCCTCTGATGATTCACCTATGCAAAACTGCCCCCAGCTGTGTTCTAAAAATCAGTGGCTATAATAACCAAGAATTAAATTAGTGCAGGAAAAAGTCTATATTGTAATTTTATAGGAAAAGTATCATAATGAAATCTGAATGTTCTGCTACTTCTAAGATGTTTGTTGATACAATAGTGCTAAAACATTTTAAAAGAGAAAAATGAACACTTATACTGATTTAACAGTGTAATTTTATTGACTACCAAAGAGCTATTTCTGATTTATACCACAGAGATCAAGATCAGATGCAGTTCCTCTATAATATTCTTCCTAACATCTCCTGTATAGGTGGAAATGTAAGTAAGATTATGGGGTTTTATGCACACATATTTGGCAGCCTTTTCGTATTTATTGGTGTAGCAAATATCATTTGAATTTGGTGCTTTTTTTTTTGCTAAAGAGTCAAATAAGTTATTTGCTGTATGAATAAGTATTTGATAGCAGATCAGACAAAGATAAGGTGTGAGGTATGAGTTTGCAGCTGCAATAAAAATGACTAAAAGGCCAATTCATCCCTCATGTAACATCGCTGAAGTCAATGAATTTGATCTTTATGTTGAAAATCCAATTTCACACTTAAGTAGATTATTTATATCAGAGTTGTTTGTTTTTTGTTTAGTAGTAGCTCTTGTAAGGATACCCTGTAGGATGAAACCAGTGATATTCACTTGTAACTTTTACACATGCAACACGCTGCCTGTTTTTTTCCAAAATATATCCCCGAAACTCATGTCAAGGAAATTCCAATGTACTTGCACAGTACATATAATTAGTGATCATTAGTCCAATTAGTGAAGATTAGGGATTTAGATGAGATATGACATTTGAGCTAGAGAAAATTCAGTGAAATCAAAAAGCTGAACTGATATCAGGAGTTGTGAGGAAATGTTGTTCTTGAAATGGAAGAACCACAGGATCACTAAAACAGTGGGACAAAACTGGACTAAGCTGAAGGCTGGAGGAAACAGGATTTGAGCAAAGAGCAGTGGCTGTTCCATAATAAAGATGTAAAGTAAGAACAGTTTGTGCATTTGCAAATCAGCAAGATTTAGGAAACAAGGATGTGCAAGTAGAAGGAGCAAATTTTAGTGATAAAACAACAAACCCAGAGGTACAATAATAAGCCAAAAGCACATGGAGAAATGGGTACTCAAAGAAAGTGATCAGCCTTTTATATGGACTCCTCCTTTCCACAGAGGTAACTGTGAGCAGCTGCAGTCAGTGTTCCCAGATTCTCAGTCTCCAATGCTCCTGTTAACATTCAGTTTTTGGCTTCTTTCTTTATTAAATATTTCACATCTCACCCTGCTGTTCCAACTGGTCCTTCATCTATTCCTTCTTGAGCATCCTCCTCTAACTGTTTCTTCCTAAACAATTTCAAGTAAAGAATTCTTATGGACAACAGGCAAAGCACATATTTTGGATTTGATCCAGCTTTTTTAGAGGTACGGGATTTGGAGGTATCACCTCTAGCAATTCCTGGCTCTTTATATCACTTTTAATATTTATGAATTTTAATCCGAGGTGATCAAAATATTTCAAATTAAGAGTGAATATTTAGGGCTCCGATACCGATCTCTCTATACACTCAAAAATTTTCTGTCAATCTTCATTGTCCGCAACTCTGTTTCAAATCTGATTAGAATTGGCCTTACATCTAAACAGTAACCCATTTCAGAGTGCTAGGACATTGCTCAGAAATAAGGCTCTTAGAGTGCAGGTAGGTTTTTCTTGTGCTAAAAAGAAGTTGCTTCTGCTGTGCAATCTGTATTTGTGAAAAGAGAGCTTTTTAAAAACCTTACTGTCCACCAAAGCCACAAACACCTGATTTCTTTGAGAAGCTGAGTGTTCATGGTTTGGAAAAATTCCAGAACATAAAGTTAGGCTCATCCTACTTTGTAATGTTTGTAAGCTTGCCACCTGCAAAATAACCCGTGTTACCACATGCATTATGCAGGGTGTGGGTTTGTCTAATTTCCAGTGTATCATCAGAGGTTTTCTATGTGGGAAGTACTACAGGTTTGGACTGGGATTGTAGAAATCATTAGCCCAAACCTCAGCAAGTATCTAAGTTCCCTGTAGAGAGGCAGGAGAGAAAGAGGAATCTTCAGGTGGTAATTAATCTGAAATATAATTTATCAAAACATTTTTTTGCAATCTATCATATTAATAAATGCAGACTAATCCATATGTCTGGGACCTCTTTGAAGAACTTTTGTAGAACTGATCTTCACCTATAAAATTGGTATTGACTCTTCTTCTTATTTATCCACACTATCTCTCCTCTTTGCTACAACTTGAAGTAATTTGCTGGCTCAGACTCAAATAGTCTGTACTCTCAGGTGTCCCACAAATCCTTTAAAAGCACACATTTGTAACTTGCCTCCTACCAAGGAAATTTAAACAATAGCTTGAACACATATCTTACCTCAAAGTAAGTTATCTAAGCATTTCACATTTCTGTTAATTTAAAAATTTAGAATTAGTATTTTTATTGCAAAATATATTACTCTGGAAATTTTATTTCCTGATGTGGAAATTTCATTCCTATTTACCATTTTATATTTCTTCCTTGCCTGTATAGCTGATCTACCCATTGAAAACAGGAATATTTTTTTCATTTTGGGGCCCTATCTGGATTACTTTTTATCCTAACTGCCTCCAAAGTAATTACCACAGTTGTGCCTTCTTCATCTGCTCTCTTTTTACATGTCTACACATTTAATATTTGGTTTAACTTCCCAACTAGGCAAGACTACAAATAATTTTGAAATGTTTTACTTTATCACTTTTCTTACTGATTCAATTGGCTTTATCCAGTGAGTTCATTCTTCTACTCTCCCTAGGATGATTTTTCCAATATTCCCAATATTCCTTCCCAATATTCCATTTTAGGTGATTGCTTCCATAACAAAGTCCTGCACAAATGACCATTTAGCCACCTTTGGTGTAATGCGTTCCATTTGATGCTGTCTGCAAAACTGGGCAGATTTTTGGTGACTGTCTAAACCACCTTTGGCCTGAGAATACCCAACAACAAATATTTTGGTGTTCCCTTCATGCAGTTCCAATTGCTTTAAAATCCACATTCAAACTGATGTCATCCTCGAAACAGAAAACAAAGAGACAGAGGGTATGGAAAACATGTATAATTAGCAGGGAAATTAACTTAATGCTGAGAGGCAACAGGTGCCTAATCGAGCATCCAAGCAATCTCCTCATTTTTAGGTCTTTAAGGTTTTTTTTCCTTGTTAACTGACAGATGAGAGATAATGATGATACTGATGAAAAAAGTAGTTATAAAACCTGAGAAAATCCCGTGAATAAGGAAGAAATGGCCAAAAGACTGGCAAGTCTACTCTCAGCAGCAATCAGAGAAGGATTATCTAAGTTCATAATCAACAAAAAAGGGAGAGAGAGACATCATCTGGCTTTACCCTTCCCACAGAAAGGTCAGAATCCTGTGCTTTGGAAGTACCCAGCCATGCACACGCCAGCCCAAGGTGACCCCAGAGCAAGAGTCCTGAGAAGCAGGTGCGTCCAGACAAGAAGCTTTCCAAGGTAAGGCATTTTTCTTCTTTATGTCCCATGTTTTAGGGTGAAATTTTGGTCCTAAAAGAAAAAAATTGTCCTCATAATAGTAGAGTCTGTAGAGAATGCTGGTCCAGTCCCCTGGCAGCTTTTTCTCCCAGCTATTACTCTGCCTCCCTAACCTATGAAGAGCAGAAACACCCAGAGGAGACAAATGTTTATTCATTGCAGGCAGAGTGCAGCAATGTCTCTAGTAAGGATGTGTGCCATTTAAGGCTTGAAACAGCATGGAATTTTCAAGCCATTCAAACCATTTGCACTTCCTACAAACCCCAAGTTTCACATTCTTCAGAGAGTACCCTTCTTTGGCCAGTAATGATTTCAGAGCTGTTAAATCTTTACATTACCCCAACAACATGTCAATTAAGGGAGGCATTTTATACAGATTACAAAGATTTGTCGGAGGTGGCCACAGCTTTGTTAAAGCTGTTTTGTGGACATCTTCATAATTAATGGAAAAATCATTAGGAATTCAGTCTTTATTAACCCCTGTAGCTGCAGGGGCCCATTTCATCTTAATTGCATTCATTTGGCACTGGCAGTATTATACAGCATAATCACTAATAAATGATCTTTTAATTTGTACCAATCAAGAGAGCTTGCTTTCATGCCAATATTCCTGTTTCTTTGATGTTGACCTGTCTTGATTTTTGATCATTTGAACTTAAGATGATTTACTGGAAAATCAATATCAATACCAAATCTGCCGTATTCATACGTCTGTGGTTAAGTTCAATTTGACCGTACTTTGATTGAAATAAGTAGTGCTTGATTATCCATTCAGATTTTATGAAATGATCAGGTTGGGAAATCTAGTCCTGTATTCTTATTCAAAGGCAAATAATTAGAAACTGTAGGAAAACTGCAGAGCTGGGACAGCATTTGAAGTAACACTTCAGATCCCACTAATTAACCAACTTTGTCTGTAATCTCCTAGAGGCCTCCACCAAGAGAGTAATATGCTGCTACCCATTTAGCGAGGCTGACAGGGGCTTTGGCTACAGTTGTTAATAAGAAAATCTGAGACAGTTTCTCTCATTATACCCCCTGTCAGCACTGTCTCTGCAGTATAAAATAGCCATCATTGTTCTGTTGGTCAGTTAACCAGAAACCAGACTACTGTAAAAAAATACTTTACGACTAATTGAAAATGACTGAAACATTCCCTTATCAACCAATTGCTTTGTGTTATTTGAAGAAAATATAAATGTTAGTGAAGGAGGGCAAACACAAAGTTCAGTCTCTTTAATGAATACCCCCTGCATGAACTAGAATTACTGACTTAGCTAAAGAAAAAAAAACCCCTTACAGCTATTACTTCAACCTCATGGTTATGAATTAAAGGAAAAAACACCCACATGATCTCTTTCCTAATATTATAGCACTTACTCCCTAAGTACTGAATTAATTTATTGAGAATTTACAAGTAAATCTGTTTAATTACTATGAGCAATACGGGTCTTGTCTAAACTCATACTGAGCTGTTACATGGTGATACAGCTCCACTACTGGCTGTGAAATAAATAAATAAATGATGTAGCTCATTCTGAGGTGGGAGGGAATGAGCTGGACCACGGCAGCTTCATCATGGGAGGGATTGCAAGGGTTCCTCCTGGTCCTGGGTCACTGCTTCAGCCCTCACTGCTTTGCTTGCAGAAACTTTAGTGACCTGCTTCCTTAAGTCTTTGGTGATTTAGGGCAACCAGGTCTGAAACAATCCCCAGCTGCCACAGGGAGATGAAGTTGGGAGTGTGTGTGTGTGTGTGTGTGTGTACATGCAAGTTAGATGACATTTTATTTTACCTCATTCCAATTTTCAGTGTAAATATTAGAAGTCCATGAAATGCATAAGCAAGATTAAAGAATTGATCTCGAGTTGTTGAGATACATACATGAGGGAAGCAAATAAAGCAGTTTTAACGCTGTCAGGCAGTGGCATTGCAGAGAAGACTTTCCAGGTTTGGGGGACAGAGAGGAATGCAGAAAACACTTTAATGTGAAACTGCAAGCATGAAATTGCTTCCATTAAGCTTGACTTCCTGATTATTGTGTAACATTATCAAAAGGCACACTTAAGGCGGTTTTGATACCATAAGTGTACATTACCATTTCTAAACAAATTTAAAATTAATAATGACTGCCCTTGATGTATAATGCCTGATAGTTACTGTGGTTTGGAGGGGGTTTTACAGCAGTTCTGTGAAGTCATCTGTCCTAAAAGATGGATCAGTAGTCTCACCTTCAAAATTGTTATACTACAGCTACTTATTTAGGAATTTTGATGGAAGAATATTTATAATAGCAGCAATTCAGCTTTTGCTGCTGCTGAGCTGGTTGCCTGCCCCTACAAAGTTTTACATATAGGTTCCAGAAAAACTGCTTGACTCATCTCTGTAGAGGAAGGATGACAGCATTCACTCCAATAATTAATTATTCACATAGATATAAACACACCAAATGTATTAAACTACAATAATTGGGGGCAGGGGGAGGGGAGAAGTGAAATCACCTTTATCAATAAGTGCTGTAGCTCATAATTACTTACATCAGTTTGGGCAGTTTTTCAGATTCCTAACTCAGGTATTTCTGTATTATCTACTCAGACCTCTGATTTCCCTTTAAGCGTGGGGCAGACAGCAGATTTTTCATTTTATGTCCATGCTTTTAAAAAGTTCGAGCAATAGCCTCTAATTTAGTCTGTCTACGCACTGATCTTAGTCCAGCTGCTTATATTCATCTTGTTTGCACTCTGAAGAACTCTTTTCTCCAATTGACCTCTCTGTGTCTGTCATAGCTTATCACTCTTCTGTTGTTCAATGCTCATCTCAGTGAAAATCCCAGACTCTTGCTAACATTTTAATAGCATGCGTGTAAAAATCTTTCCTTGTTTGCTGACAATCTTTTGGATAAACAGTAACATATAGAATATCTCACCACATATTTCATGAGACTCCCATGGCAAGTCTCATGTACAGTTTACTTGTTTACTATGACATGTATCGCCATGTGATTGGATATATTTTATTCTGATGAAGACACTATTGATGGCTTCCTTGAGACTTTTTTCCAGCATTGAATATACACATACACAACATTCCTTTGAAATCTTTCCTAAGCAGATTGTCTTATCAGAGAACTCTTTAGTATGTCCCCTTCAAAATGTGCAATGTATGAAATACATTCACTTTTATGGTCACTCAAGAGAATGAAAAATATCTGTCCTAAAGGATCACATGCTACTTGTTTTATAGATCTACATACAATTTTGCTCAATTTGGTTCCAAAGTGCTTTCTGGAAAAGTATAACAAAGATTCAAGATAGAATTTGAAAAACTGAATAAAAAAATTGTCTTCCATGCCATTCTCTGCATGAAGTTTGCTTTTAGCTTTCAGCAAGCTTGCAACCTCATAATTCTCACCCTTAAACTTTATTTTGATGTAAATAAGAGCAATGAAGACTTGTGGAATCTAAAACTATTCTTAAATTGTATGTAATTTTAATGAGATGGAAAGATGAGCAGAGTGATTTTATTCACCAGCACATGCCTCTACTATTTGACTGAAGAACAGACACTGCACATCCCATCAGAAAAACTCCAATCCTTGCTGGCTGTGCCAATTTTTTTCATGTTTATTATTCTCATCATGGATGAGTATTTATATCTGTTCTGAATTTGTTCTCCTTTAATTTCCATTTATGTTCCTCTTGTCCTACCTTCTTGCGCTGGTCTGAAAATAGGAGCTCATGTTGACATTATCTGTTCCATTTAAAATTTTAAATACTTCAATTAAATCACCTCTTAAGTGATTTTTCTTTCTAAACTTCATAGATTTAGATGTTCAGGTTGTCCTTAGAACTTATGCCTTCAACCTTGCCACCTTTTCAAGAACAGCAATATCACATCTATAATACATATCAAAGGTAGCATTGAGTGTTGCCTCTAACTTTCTTAAAGATATCTATTCTGCTGCCCTGGCTGCCTGTCCTAGATGGCATGTCTTTGGAGTCACTTTTAAAAGGGTCTTGTCAAAGTCAACTGCATTACTTATATTCTCTTCACCTTTAAATGTGCTTTATACTTATGATACCTGTGCTCAGCAATTTTTTTTACATTAATTCTTATAATCACGTAAATATGCATTTAGTGGATGGAGAAAAAAAATTAAAATTTACCTTTAATGTTATTCATTACTATTTATTCTCTATATTTGGAATAGCCTTTCTTAATGTGCTGTGTTCTTATAGAAAACTACCAATTTCTAATTAGTGATTCTTAAACTCATAGTTACACACCTTCAAATGCTGTCTATGCTATTTCCAAACCAGAAACAAGTCCCCCAGTAAAATACCACTACAGGCACATTTTCAGATTTTGTAACAAATAGTTTACGCAGAATGTAATTTGTAATAGTAGTGTAATAAATTATAGGTCTCATTACAGAGAGCTACTTCCAGTTCAGTATATAACCAGCAGAGGACTGCCTAATTTCCATAATGTAGAAGAATTCAGAAAGATCATGGAGGTGGTCTGAAGACAACAAGTCATCTGTGGAGAAAGTGTCAACTAGAAGGTAACTCAAGTGCAGACTCCTTTTCTTGGTGTGCTATAACTACAAACATGTCCCTCACATGCTTCTCTCTTCTGTTCATGCCCCACTCTGTGTTGATACCAGGGCTTGCCCTACCCAGGTGCAGCAAATTTGGTCACATTGAACTTCATGACATTCCCATGGGGCACTCCTCATCAGCTGTGTCAACCACACCACTCAGCTTGGTGCCACCACCAATGTGTGAGGCTCAATGCCTTCATTTCTGCCATTAATGAAGATATTTAATAACACTGGTCCCAGGATGGACCCTGGAGAGAAATATCCTCATCACTGATGCCCATTGGGACTCTGAGTCATTGACCACTGCCCTCTGGATGTGACCATCCCATCACCTTCTTAGCCAACACTTCACTCATAAATCCATCTCTTTCCACTTTAGACAGAAGGATGTTGTTGAGGACCATGCGTGAGGCTTTACAGAAGTCCACATAAATGACCTCTGCAACCATTCCTTTCTTGATTTATGCAGTTACTCCATCATAGAAGGTCACTGGGTTGGTCAGGCAGGATTTGCCCTTCATGAAGAGCCATGCTGACTGTCTCAAATCACCTCCCTGTCCTCCATGTGCCTTGTCTTCTAGGAGGATCTGTTCCATGGTCTTCCCAGGCAAAGAGGCGAGGCTGACAGGACAGTAGCTCCCTGGGTGACCCTGTTTAAAGATGGGTACAGTGTTTGCCCTGCTTCAGTCACATGGGACTTCATTTGACTGACATGACTTTTCAAGTATCATGGAGAATGGCTTGGCAACTACATCAGCCAATATTTCTTGCAAGGGAAATGCTCCAGTCCCTGTTTCACCTTTGTTGCCCTCCACTGGACTCAGTGCAGTACCTCTATGTCTCTCTTGTCCTCAGGAGCTCAGAGCTGGACATAACATTCCAGGTGCAGCCTCACTGGGGCTGACTGGAGAGATAGAATCACCTTCCTTGACCTCCTGGCAATGCTCTTCCTAAAGCAGCCTAGGACCCCATTGGCCTTATTGGCCACAAGGACACACTGCTGGCTCATGGACAGCTTGTTGTCCACCAGGACCTCCAGGTCTTTCTCCACAGAGTGGCTTTCCAGCAGGTTGGCCTCCAGTCTGTAGTGGTGCATGGAGTTATTCCTCCCCAGGTGCAGGACCCTGGATTTCTCTTTGTTGAATTTCAGACAGATTTTCTCTGTCATCCCTCAAGCCTGCTGAGGTCCTTTCCAAGGGCTGCACAGCACCCTGGGGGATTGGCCACTCGTCCCAGCTTTGTGTCATCAGTGAACTTCCTAAGGAGACATCTGTCCTTTTCATCCAAGTCATTGATGAACAAGGTAAATACTGGCCCCAGTATTGAGCTCTGGGCATCACCACTGGTGACAGTACTCCAGTTGTGCCACTGACCACAGCCCTCTGGCATTTGCCATCCAGCCAGGTCTGAATCATGGAATTTTTTAAGTTGGAAAACCCCCTTAGGGTCAGCAAGTCTAACCATTAACTCAGCACAGCCAAGTCCACCACCTAAACCACGTCCCTGAGCACAGAGCCCTGGCAGCACAGCAGCCCCATCAGCTGAGACAGCTCATTAGCCCAGGTGGAATGCCTGGCTAGCATCTTTGACTGTTTCCTGGAACTCAGAATGTTTCTTTGCTAAGTTTCGCTGTGCTTCACAGAGGTACCAGCTTGCTGAGACCTAGCATGAGACCCATCACAGAGTGCTGCACTGTGCAATGCAGGCACACATGTGCCTACATCCTTAGATGTTGTCATGGCATGGGTAAAACAGAGTCTGAGCTGGAGCAAAAGGTCTCAGGGACATTCACTCACCCATGGTGAACATCCAACCCACATCCCAGCTTAGAGGAGCCCTGAATATCCAACCCACATCCCAGCTCAGAGGAGCCCTGAATATCAGTAATCTGTCCCTGGCTGACTTAAGTCAGTTGGTAGCTGAGTCTGGTGGCCTCCCTTTCACAACATCCTCCATTAGCTGCTGGAGGCACAGCACAGAGACAGCTGCAAAGTTCCATCGCCACAAATTCTCTGTGTAAAAGCAAAAGGCTCAGTTTCTCAGCCTCAAGTTGCTCAGTAAAACAGATTGAATGGAGGGCAGAATCTGTCCCTAAAACACGTGGTTATTTCCTCATCATTTGAACTAAATATGGAGGCAGACAGATTTACATGAGAGTGAATTTGAAAAAGGGATAAAATGTTCAGAAAGGAAAATGTTGTTGCCATCTAGTTCTACTGCCTACAAAACAGATGAGAGATTTTGTTTTGTGTTTCTCCTCTGACACTCTGCAAGACATAGCAAATGTACTGGATTTGTTTAAAAGTTGCAAACGTGTGATTTGGAAGTATCTTTTAAACCTCTTTTTTAAAAAAGGGGATCCCATCTCACAACTAGCCTTTGCAGTGTGCTCTTGGGCACCTTTTTTGGAATTGTGCTGTCACTGCATTTGATTTGCTGTCTGCATGTGATGTTATGTGCCATATTGTCACAACTTAGGAAGAAGCAGTAAATTGAAGTCGAGTCCTCATTGGAATGAAACTCCCATTTTAAGGAGAAATTCAGATCTATTCAGTTTGACCTTGGAACTTGAATTAAATCTTTAGAAACTCAACTTTCTCAAGGGAAGTATGAGGTTTGTATGAGACTGGATATATTAAAACCTTGTACAGCTCTGGTATAGTGCACATGCCGGGATGGTTAATTTTTAATTTAAAGGACAATGAGAAAATCAAAGGGTTTCACCTGAACTAATTTTCACAGAGCTAATTTGTTATACTCAAAGCTGGTTTTTAAGCATTTAACAATCCATTAAAAGCAGTATTAAAAGCTCAGTTGTGATTTTTACTGGAATATTTTTCTATGTTTAACCTGATTTCTGAATGGATTTTTTATAGTTTGGGGTGGTATCATAAAAATGCACATAAGTCTAGGCTGGATTCCAATTTTGTATTGTAATAAGCAGAATTTTATGTATGGGTCTGTATGCACATTCAACAAATCATTCAGAAAGAAAAATCAAGTGGATGTGGTTATTGAAGATGAGTATGGCATTTACCTGCTTGAAATTTGATGCATATAATACATAAGGAGTTGTCCTTGCTTCAGTCATAAAACTAATCCATTTAGATTGTCACGTCAGGGAGTTGGGCACACTAGGTTTCTGCAAGACTGCAGCATGTCACCACCCAGAGCAGCAGAGCAGCACTCACAGGGGAAAGCAAAGCCAGGACACCTTCTCCTGTCCTGCCTGCACCAGGGCGCTAAATCCTCTCTCAGGACTGGGAAAGGGCACTTGCCCTGCTCCCACACAGAGAGGCAAACCCTGAGATTTCCACCATGGCCAAACATTTTCCTCCTGCTCTCTATCATTGCTGAGTAAATGCTGACTTATCTTCATTAAATCTGCATGCAGCAAATCAATAAGAAGTTGGGGGGCTTGTTTGTAGAAGTATCGGAATCATTTTGGCATGCTGTTAACATGTTGATGACTCATTTTAGTGTGAATTCAGGAGTTGCCAGGAAATATCACTGAGGCTATCTAAGTCTGGCTAATGCAGAAATTATAGGTACACTGCAGCCCATGTGTTAGAGTACAAGAGAAGGAAAATAAAAATCTCCCTGTGCTTACAATTCCTTGAATTGCAGTAAGACATGGGGCTTTGGGCTTAACTGCATTTTATGCCTGTGCTTTTCTAGAGGAAAAAAATGGACCAGTGTATTTTTCTCACAGTAAGGAATGTGGAAGTTTAACCCCAGAAGTTCCTCCAATTCTCCAAAGTAGCAGATGTACCATTTGTAATGTGTGATGCTCTGTGAGGGCTGCATTTTTGTCCCTTGGAGTGTAGGAATATGACAAGGAGAGAAGATACCCACAGGAATGAGGAGGTGGAACAAGATGGAAGTGGATGTGTTCGGTGCAGGATGCACAGTGCATGGTTTAACGAGCTGGGGTAAGTCACACAGTACGGCCAGCCTGAAAAAACACTTTCTAGAAGCATTTTGTCAGGCACTTTCTCTTTTTTTTCTTTTTTCTTTGGGCCTAATGCAAGGTAGATTATTAATTTCTCTGCTAATCTGCAGAAAAACACTATTTTCACCAGCCTCAGTGGCCATAGCTCATCAGCTCCATAATTCATAGAAACATAACATGGTTTAGGATAGAAAGGACTTTAAATACTATCTATTCCAGCCCCCTGCCATGGGCAGGGACACCTTCCAGTAGAGCAGGTTGCTCAAAGCCCTACCCAGTCTGGCCCTGAATCCCCTTCCAGGGATGGGGAGTCCACAGCATCTCTGGGCAAAATGTTCCATAGCATCGCCACCCTTTCAGTGACAAATTTCTTCCTAACATCATCATTCAAACCTTCTTCTCACATTATTGCCTCTCCTGAGCATGGAAGGAGTTCAGCATTGGCAGCCCCTCTCCCTTGGATGTTCAAGACCATCTGTGCATGCTAATTGCAGTAGTGACTTTCTTATGTGGATTTTCCAACAGGCTCAAAGATAAAGCATCAGAAGGGTGATACTGAACCAAGGACCCAAGAGCTGAAGTCTCTGAATGCCCTCTAACTAAGCTATCCTCCTGAGCTGTTTCCCTTTTACTGGAATGACAGAATATAAACAAATGTGCAACTTAACATACGTGGAGTACCCTGGGACAAAGGAATTGCTGTTTGAGACTTTGGAAGTTCGCAATTATAGCCACAGAACCAAAGTATTTCTAAAGGTCAACAGAACTCCAGTAATTTATGCAACTCTCTTCTGAGAAGTTATTATTATATGATCATTTTCATATGTAATTACCTTTTTCCTTTTTGCTGATTCACCTCTTAAACCCTTCATGCCTGTGATTGAGAAGCATCACCTTACACATAGGGAGGAAGAAAAGATATAATCAAACTATATTTCTGATCTATAGGTCTGATCTTTTAGTCAATAGAGGCAGTTTCTGATCTTTGTCACTGTGGAGGGAGAGGGAAATTTCACTGAAACAACCAGTGATGTTTTTTGATGGGAGAAAAGTCAGAAGGGGGTGGGGTAGGACACTGTGAGTAGGAGCCTTTGTTCAGTGAAACAAATGTTAACACCAGAATACAGATAAAACTTTATGTATTATTAAAGAATACATTTTGCTGTTGGAAAAATGTAATGCAACCTGGAATCATTTATTCAAACTGGTAATTCTTTTCATGTTGTCACATTACAAAAAAGTCTTGATGTGTCTTGTGTCTGACTGAAAATATAAAACACTGTGGTAAAGGCAACTAATAAGAAGGACTATATTTTCTTTAGCCTTAACACCAATGCAGAAAGACATTACCAGAAAAAAAAAAATAAAAGGGAAAAAGCCCCACATAAATTGATGGGAAAGGAGAAGGGGGGGAAAAAAAGCAAAGATATTCTGATAGGTCATTTTTTTTCAATACATGAGCATTTAGTCTACAGTAATCTACCAGGACTGTCAAATTTGATTGAAAGATAATGCAAGATTTTTTTTCTTGACACAATTTATAGCATGTATCCATTAGGAATAATTATGGTTGCATGATTTTGCTAGCTGTTATCTCTACAAGTGTTACTAATGGTTTTATCAATTACTCCCTGTCCAATAACTGCATGGTTGTAACCTAATTTAAAGACACTCTATCACCAGGCTGATTTGTGTAGTAGTAAATGACAGCATTTGAGACACCAGCCAAGCGACTCACTTCAGTGACTTAGTTAGTCTCTAATAATTAACAATTAGTGGGTACCTAGGAAAAGCTCAAGAGACTAGAGCTCCCATGCTTCCCTTTCTTATCTAAATACAAGAAGTTACCAAGATGATCTCCTGTAAACAGAAACCTTTAAATAAATTCTCCTTCTGTGGCTGATAAAAAATGTGCTTTAATAAAGGTGAAGAGCTGAGGAATAAAACAGAGCTGAACTTTAGGATCCATGGTTGTAAGACATAGTGACAACCTAAGGAGGAGATACAGGATTACACTTTGTGGTTTTGCTGTTAGTGCTATAGTTCAAAAGCAAAGCCAGTGTGCTAAAAGGGGAATAGTGCTGGCAAAATTGTGCTATTTCCTTGAACTTTAGAGCAAAAATGCTGGATGTGCAGAAAGGAGCACTTCATTACAGATCATTAGTGAGGTTTTATGTACAGCTCAGAAAGGTATTGCCTGCTCAGAACAGACTGGAAAGAAGTCTATTTTAAATGAGTGTAAAAGATGGTATTCCTCCAAGGATGTTATCTCTGAGGATTTTAAAGAAATTTTCCATTAAAAAATCTCTCTTCTTAAATAAGACTTTGAACTTTAAGTTTAAAGCAGGATCTTGTACTCTGCAAGAAACTATTTCTATGTAGGCACAAAGATATTTAAAATCACAGTGAGTGTACAGGGGTTGGGGTTTTTACAGTGCACAGCCCTTTGCACAGTCCATTAGTATATATGAATCTAGCTTGATGGGCAAAATTGCCCAGAATAATTCATCATTTGGGTTATTGTGTCAGATCTTAGTACATCATCTCTTTCAGATTATCCAAGATCCCAACATAACAATCTTTCCCTAGGAGCCTTGAGGGTTGTATGTTTATAAAATGCTGCACTTTACCCACTCTGCAGTCTGATGACATTTCCAGCCTTACATGCAAAACCAATATCTGCTCTGAAGCTTGCACATTCTTCGTAGGAACATAGGAGCTGCCACACTGGATTAGATCAGTGATCCATCTAGCGTGGTCCCTGTCTCTGACAGATGCCAAATCCCAGCTGCTTTAGAGGAAGGTGTGAGAAACCTCATCAGAAAAAATCTCTGGAAGCACCTGCCTGTAAAGGGAGTTGCTTCTGAAGCCCTTAGTAAGTGACTGGTTTATGCCCTAAAGCATGGCTGCATATATGCTTTCAAAATTACAGGGTTTTTGTTATAATTACAGGAGCTGTCACTATCCTTATAATATTTGTATTATATTCTTGATCTCAAGGCTGTGTCTGGATTCAACTGCACAGTCCCACTTGCCTGATCATTATCCAGGTTGAGGGCTGACCCAGACAGGCTGTAGCTTGCTTTTAGGCAATGCGGTCAAGTTTCTTTCTCCTGGGATCCAAGTCCTGCCCAGAGATGGGGGAGATAAAGAATGTCTAGTTCCCAACCTGACATGGGCTCTCAGATCACACGGTTTAAAATAGTCACAGAAACCAAGCTGCCAGTAATTAATTCAGTTGGTTTGGTTTGGATATTTTTTAAGTCTCTTCTGTTGCATTTAAATTTTTCTTTTTCGTTGACCCCATGCTTAGAATTCATAAAAACAGTAAGCAGCCAGTGTCCGTTTTTTCTACTAAATATTTTTTATCTTTATTGCTCTTACCATTTTCTGTTTTTCACTCACAGTCTAAAGCAAGACATCTCCCTCCTCTTTTCTTTTTTCTTTTCTTAACTTATATTCATTCATCTAAGCATTTCATTCCCATTTTAGAAGCTCTTTATTTTCTCAGATGCACTACACAGTATGCTGAGTGTAATATTCATTTATCTAATGTCATGAAAATAATTTTAATCTGTTCTCTGCCTCCAAATGTATCCATAATGTAAATATGATTTAATAATGTTAAATGACAAAACTCATGTCTCTGATTTTAGCTTAATCTGATGACAATATTCATCTGATAGCAGAGCATTTGTGCATTCAGTGACCTGATAAAATAGTCTCAAGTCTGGGTTGCCAAAGACAGAGATGGTCTTCAAAATGTAGTTTTAACCTCACCCACCCTTCCTGGTTCATCTGCATATTCTTTTGAAAACCACTCATTGAGTATCTGTAGCCCAAATGATGTCATCAGGCACAGCATGCAGCCACTACAAGTGGGACAATTATAATTTTTGTAGCTGATTAATCATCATGAAAAAGTAACAGTCAATTGACTCAATCATACATCCATGGTGATTAATCACACTTCACTTGTGTTTTTTACAAGTATTTTACCGACAGTGCAGATGTTGGATGATTTTTCTCCTTGAGCCTTTTCCTTGGTCACAGATGTTAAGTAATCACCTTGTCCTGATACTTGACTTACCTAATTTTTTCTTCTTCAGGCCCTTAAAAACAAATGTGTTTCTTATATAGAAAGAAAATGTTAAATTAGTTATTAATTATTTTACAGATCAATCAATATCTGAAATCACCGCAGTTGTCATTTGTAGTCATAGGTGTTTTCAACAAGCACATTTCTCTTAAATCTATTCTCTGTTATGTATGACAGCAGGAGTACTAATAAAACCCTGACAGCAGCAGGTAGCAGAGTCCATCTTATTTTTAGACCACAGTTAGAGCTTCTAATCCAAGTGTATGAAAAGTCTCACTTGATTGTAACTAACTGGCATCCAGGCACACAAACAAGCAAACAAGAATCCTGTGACACCAAAATATTGAGTTTCAGAGATACTGGCTGGTAGAATTTAGTCTTAACCTTGGTTAGAAAGGTAAGGGAAATTGCTGAAATGCCTTAGCAGATGAAAGTGTAACACACAGCTAAAACCCTACTAATGATATTTTCTGTGGAATTACATCTATACTGATGAAGCCATGAGAATTTACAAACACTGTCTCTCTTATAACCATTATATTCTATTGGGACATGTCTCATGTGCATATAGAGAGATGATTTTGTTTTAGGGTGTGCAAGTCAATTTCTAGGTGATTTTCAAAGATTTATTTTGGAGGACCCCTTATAGATAAAATCAATATATTTCCCAGGCTGCCCTCAATACTGCAAATGGAAATGTGTAGGGCAAATAAGTTGTATACCTCAAACAATGGGAGCCTCAGTGACTCTAACCATGTTTCATCCTTCAGAAAAAGGCAAAGATGCTCATTCTATTTAGAAAAAGTATCGTACCAACCTCTTTGCCCAGCCTTAGATCACTGCTAAGATCAATGCATACACTGGAAATTGCTTCCACGAAAAGATGACACAGCTGCATTGAATTCTGTGCTAGACCCCAGCCTTGATACTGTTAATAAAGAGCCTAAGGTTGGGTATAATTGTTAATACACTAATTCTAAAAATCCACTCAAATGTCACTTATAATCAGGATTTTCTACTGTGCTAGGACCCCTGGGGAAACCTTTGAAGCTGTGAATGGTGTACACGATGACAGGGATGAACATAAGAAGGTAGAAGGCCACCGATGTTGTTTAGCTTAGTTGTATAAAACTATCACGTATATAGAAGCTTAGAAATACTGGCAGCTAGGAAGATGGGAAAGCAAAGTGTGAGATGGAGGAAACACACAGATCCAGAAGGAAAAGCTTTACACTAAACCCAGTTATATCAAAGCATTAGGGGGAGAGATGAAGAAACTGTATGGCTTGTAATTTAAAGCAGAAGTACTAAGGCAGAAAAGACATTATAAAAGCATTTCATCAAGAAGACATCCATGACAGAAAACTATTTAAAACAATAAATCAAAAAAAATTAGTCATTTTATTAGCAGTAGAGATGAACTTTACAGCAGATGTGAAAAAGTGGGATGGATGTGAAACCTTGAAAAGTAAAATGAGAATAACAGAGTAAATTAATATGCAATATCAAAAAAAACCTTTGAATGTAAATCAGTGATTATAAATTAATTGGCTCTTAATTTTATTAGAGCTGCACACACATTGTCTTGTTTTATCATATCTTTGATATTATTGCATAACATTATTATTATTATTATTATTATTATTATTATTATTATTATTATTGTTATTATTATTATTATTAATGCATAACATTTTGAAATGTAATTTTGTGTACTTCCTCTCAGTTCTTGTTTCACTTTATTTATGATTACTGCTTGGGCTGGTGTGAAGTGAATGCATCTCCCTCAATAATGAAGTACAGAAGAGTTGGACAGACTTCTCAGAGTCACAAGGCCTGCTGTAAAAAAATTCCTCATGAATCTTTTACAGCCATAAGTAGCCTGGCACAGGTAATAGCTCTACTGCTATGGGAATTTTGGCTGAAAATAATTTTTAAAGCTCCTCAGAAAAAGAAGGTGTCAGGATATATGTGTGGTGGTGCTAGAAACAGTTGTTTTCATCAAGGGTAGGTTTTCTCAGTTTTTGTTTGGAATAACTGACTGCCACAGATAATAGCTGATTCCTACCCATACAATCACAGAATGTTCTGGGTTGGAAAGGACCACAAAGACCCTCTAGCCCAACCCCCTGCTGTGGACAGGGAACTTTCAGTAGACCAGGTGGCTTAGAGCTCTATCCAATCTGACCTTAAACATTTCCAGGAATGAGGCATCCGCAACATCTCTGGATAACCTGTTCCATTGCCTCACCACCCCCACAGAAAAGACATTTTCCCCAATATCTAATCTAAACCTACTCTCTTTCAATTTGAAGGTCCTGTCACTACATGCCCCTGTAAATAGTCTCTCCCCCTCTTTCTTGTAGGTGCTGGAAGGACAACACAGGGTTTCCAACTTTTCCACCAATACTGTTGAATTTAAGGTGTAAGTTGCTCATTACTCCCTTGCATGGATTTCTGCAGAGAGAACAGGACCTGGGTTATGAGCTTCTCTCCCAAGATTTTTTTTAGTTTGAGTGCAGATCACATAGGATATTTCAAACCATTTAATTGATGGCAGAATATGGAAACAGCAATATAGGATATTTCAAACCATTTAATTGATGGCAGAATATGGAAACAGCAAAGAGAGATATAAACTGATGCTGGAATAACAATTGGATGAGGAAGAGGAATTCTCCCACTGTACAAAACTGCATGAAGAAAAAAAGAGAGGAGATGAAGAAAAGCCAGGAGGATTGAGGTGGGACTTGTGAGGACAGGAGATTAGGATAAGACACTCAGACAGTGGCAAAAGACTTTTTCTGAGGTCAAAATGCAAATGAGATTTTCTGGATGTCCCTGTCCCTCTAGTCTTGGTGAGTACGTAGCTGTGAAACTCACTGCCAGTGTGACCAGTGCCCTTGTAGGATCAACGCTCTACTGACCCAGGCCATGGTCAGGGGCAATCCTTCAGCTCACAAAGTCAAGAGGGTCTGAGCAGAGGGTCACTTTACAGCCCTCTAGACATCAGCACAATACCAGGGAATGAGACCTTTTGATGTAGACTGAAAGGGGAGCAGGATTCAGTTTGTGTCTAAGCAACAAAACAGGAGAAATTTATGCAACTAAATACAATCTTTCCAGAACCAAGTAAAGCTTAATTAACTCTACTTTCTAGGTATGTCTCGTAACTTTGGTGCAGCTGTTAACATGCCTGAGGAGCCAGCCTGGAGCCTGGACCCCTGAGACTGTGTGAGAGACCCCAGCCCACCTTGTAAGGAGGTGAGTGAATCAGCAGGGCCCAGGCAGCCTGTGCAGCAACAGCCTCTTGGTTAAAATTCTCACGTCGATGCAGACTGTTTTCACTTTCAGCAGAACAGCATTTTCCAAAAATGTGCTGATCAGCTCTAATTATCAAGGTTACAAACTGAATCACTCAAAAGGTAAGAAATGCCAGAATCTGTGCTGCCTGGGTAACCTTGCTGCTCACATGCACACCCCTTGCACATGCCTTATGATATAGTCTATAATTATCTGATTGCTTGTTATTTTTGCTCCTGTATCATTGGAGGCATGGGATGCACCTGCAGCAGGGATGAATCAGAGTTAAGTAGTGAAGGTGGTTGCTCTCCTTAGACATCCTGTTTTGGTTGGTGTAAAGACGTGTAGGCTGAAGATGGTGGGGAAAGAAAGTTTAAGGCACAAGTTTTGGCAAAAAATGCCGATCAGAAGACCTAACTCTAGCCAAACCTCCACCACAGGATTCCTCCAAGGTTCTGGTCAAATCACTTAAGCTGAATATTGGGCAAGTGATTCTTCAGAGGAGAGCCAAACTTGTCTGAAAAGCAATGCCTCAGAAGGAGAGGAAGGAGATTTATGAAGCCGAGGAATACCACCTTTATTTTGTGCTTTCTGTGTACCTCAGTTTAGACCTTGGGTTTTGATTTACAGAGCTTTGGAGCAGTCACACCTGCAACCAAAATCAATAACAGGAGCTGTACTTTGACGGCATAAAGCATTGTACAGTGCAATGCTAACATCTCTGGGGGGAAAAGCATCCAAGCACAGATCCTAAACATTTCTAGCTGGGAACACAAAGCTAATGGAAAACCTGGATCTTCATGTCCTGTACCCTGACTCTCCACCTAGACAGTTTCAATAATAATCAAACTCCTCACACACTAAGGACATAATGAAAATAAATATCATGTACATCTGAGAAGCATACAGACTGTAAAATAAAAAAGCCACAAGCAAATTAATAGCTTTGTCTTCAGAGCAGAAGAGGCAAGTGGTAACTAAGGCACAAAGCCAAGAAAAGCAATGAGGAGGTGCCAGATAGCTAAATAGCTCATTACACAGCACTGATGCACACTGTGCCCTGAAGAAGAAAGGGATCCCAGGGAAAAATAACAGTATCTTTTCATCTGACTGAAGATTGCATCAGAAGGCATGGATAGAGAGAGGTGATGGCCAGTGTTTGATGACACAGTAAATCCAGTTTAAGGCTTCCTAGAACTGGGAAATAGGCACAGCACCACAATCAAAATGGTGGCTCAGTTTGAATTTTTTTCTGGGAAAACCAAAAAATTTTAACAAAATTTGGGGAATAGTCACAAATTTGAAGTTCATAAACTCAGGCTTTAGGTTTCAATTATTATACTTTTACGGAAGACAACAGTGGAAAGATAAGACTGACACAGGCTTAGCACTGAGTGTTCCACTCAGTTTAACATTAACAGTGCTTGATTTGGAATTTGAAGTGCTTGGTGTGCATACATTGCAATGCTAATGCTTCTGAAGGGAAAACCCAACACAGATTCTAAACATTAGCTTGTCTTTGTTCACTTGATTTTGAAAATACATCAAACTTAATGGATCTTTCCTCTACTCTTCTGTCTGTTATATGGAGGGTGGGTAGGCTTGCTTGAAGCAGTTCCCAACACAAAACCAGCCAAATTTACCTACTTGCATCACTGTATTCAGCAGATAGCTTCAAATCCATTTTTACCCTACCTTTGAAACATTTGTATACTGAAAAATAGAATACAATATTCCAAAATAACTTCATTGTGCTACAAATTTAGTTAAATGATTACTATTCCCTAGTATAAGAAATTTTTAAAAGCTTGAAAGATAAAATTTTATTTTTCTTTGCTGATGGTTCTTTGCAGAAATGGTTTTCTTTTGTTCCTTCTGAACATGTCCATTATTCTGAATAATCCTTTGGATCAGAAGAAAACTTGAGTGTAAGGGATTTTTCAGAAAACACTTTTCTTTTGCAGATATCTAGACTTAGAGCAGAAAAATTCTGAAAGCAACATTCATTGTTATTCTTGCTCAAAATCTTCAGGTTTCTCTTTTTGCCAAGTTCAAAATTTTCAACAACAAAAATTCGTTTTGAAGCCTGAAATACTTTTTTGTCATTTCTTTCCTCATTCAGTACAGAAATGCTCTGTGCCAAAGATGAATTAAATCTCCCCAAAGCCAAAACTTCGAGTCAGTTTTTAACCACATTGCACATTCAATCCCTGAAACAGCAAAGACAGAAACAGAACAGCATTTCAGTAGGCAGTTACCATCAGGACGTTGTGGCACACTCTAGTTTGTTGAAAAAATATAATATAATATCAAACTGAGGCAAAATCTGTTCAGTTCCTTGGCTGCGTGAATTGCTGGATTAGACAGTGCAGGAGGGATGAAGGCTTCTCTAACTCCTCTTGTCGCTCAGGTTGCTTCCCTTGTGCCTGTGAACCAGTACAAACTTAAAAACAATTAGCTAAGCTTTATCTTTTTCCCCACTAAAGCAGCACTAATTTTGAGCTGCCAAAGGGTGTATCACAAGAAACAAGGTGGCCATTTGATCTTGCTGTAACACCGTAGTGCTCTTCAAATGAGACACAACTTTAATCTGCACCTGCTCTGCAGATATTTCCACTGCCAAGCAGCCAACAGAAGCTTTCATACCAAGGAGACCCAGGCCCAGAGTGTTTTTCTTCATTGAATTCCAGAGGCATAAACTTATAATGCTTTTACTGTTCTTCCTAAACAGCACGAGCAGAGGGGACCCCTTGGCCAACAAAGCATGAAGGCCAAGCAGCACCCAGAGGGCTGCCAGTGGCTCCAGGGAAGCAGGGCAGGAGGACAAAAGCCATTCTCAGTGTGCAGGAAAAAACAAGCTGGTCTCTAAAGAGCTAGAGCACGTCCATCCATGCTCCCAAAAATCCCTTCCCTTTCTCCTTCTGGGCACATTGAGCCACAGACCACCACATGGGCCTTTCTTTTGAAAAATATCTTTGTAAGTAGTGATCTGTATAGCAGTTTGTTCTCATGGTGCTGTTGTTTTCAGTTTAAATCTTTATTTAGCTGAAAAGCATTTCAAAGTACTTGATGGTTGCACTATTAAAGATCCTCCCACAACATGCTAGCATCATTCCTCTTCTAGATACAGGACTGTTCTCTCAAATAAATTGGTTTCTTGCAAAATATTTTCATACATGTTCAGCTAAAATAGTATCCCAGTGGAGGAATTTATCAATTTCACATTGCTCATACACTCAAAATCAAGCACAAATGTTTTTAGTGTCTATAAAATATTGGTTTTGTGAAACTCCCTCACCAAAAATGGGGAAATGGGGCTCTGACAGTGAAATTTAAAGGCTTAATGTGCTCAGTGCAAGTAGTCAAGTTCAGGGACTGAAGTGAAGGAAGTCACATGAAATAAGCATAAAGAATCTTGCAGATCATCATCATAAGTCCTTTCCAACTGAAGTTTCTGTTCTATTCTATTCTATTCTATTCTATTCTATTCTATTCTATTCTATTCTATTCTATTCTATTCTATTCTATCCTATTCTATTCTATTCTATTCTATTCTATTCTATTCTATTCTATTCTATTCCATTCCATTCCATTCCATTCCATTCCACTCCATTTTGTCTTTCTATCAGAAAAATCTTCATGGAGAAAATTCACAGAGGAATCTCAGATGTCAGTTAAGGAGGTTTCCTAGCTTACTTTTCATTGTCTCATGATCTGTACTATGAATTTTATTTGTACATCTTATATGCATTAAAATATTATAATCAAGTGTTAATATGTGCCATAAATATGGATAAAGTAGTTTTTTCCTCCATTAGGTTTTTGGTTCTAGAAACTCAGCAAGAAAAAATTCAGAACTTTTAACAACTGTCTCATTTACTGGCATTAATATTCCTTTGTATATATTTGGATTTATACTTTGTGTATTTCATTTTTGCTTTGTTGTTTTGCTGTGTTGGCTGGAAGGACTCTGCAAAAATTCACCTGCCATTCACTTTAATTTCTTGTGTTTAGGGCTGTACAACACTCCATGTAAAGTTAATCAATACAACGATTTATGAAACATCGAAACAGAGCAGTCTAAAGGAGGAAATTATAGTCAGTTCCAGTTATTAAAGATTTCCTATACTAAATTTAGTATAAGAGAATCCTTATATATCTTCTTTTAGGGTATTTGTCAAGTGCATAGACTGAAGAAACAATTGTTGTTGATTCCACTGCAATGTGTCTTTATTTGTTGCTTGCTATTTAATGCTAGCTGGAAGGAAGCAAACCATGTCATGTGGAGGTGAAATACTGATTCGATTTTAGTCACTAACAGCTCCTCCATTAATTTCTTCTGAAATTTTACCTGATGTGCAAAACCCTGTGCAATGGAAAAAGAAACAGCAAATTTTATAAGATGAAAATAGGATGAAAGTATACATAACTCTGTATCCTTCCTATATTCAGCTGTCTCACATTGCAAGCTGCATTAGCTACATATATATATACATATTCATACACATAGGCATCTACAGGCATTTATATCAGGTATATACAAAAAGAAACAGCTTTGTATATAATTACCTAGTTTAAATGTAGGACTTGTAGTCAAATACATTTTTTTTCTTTGCAAGATTAACAAAACATTTGCTAATCTTGTTTACCTTCAATATTTATCAAAGATTTTGCCTCTACTTTCATTCCTTCTCATGACTAATCAGAATACTTTATACAGCAAATTTTATGAAGATATTTGTGTCTCAGAACACTTTGACTACCTAAAACTTATTTTGGAGGAGTTGAAGATATTCACAATTTTGGTTTTTGTACTTTAGTTTACAGACAAAAAATTGCATTTTAAAACAAAAAAATAAAAATGTCACTCACAAGATGAATTGTCCATCTACATTATATATATATATATATATATATATATATATATATATATATATATATATATATGCACATGCATATACTTTTTTTTCTGCACATATGCAAGCACACACTCGCACGTGTACTCTATAAATTTGGTTACTTTGTAATACATTAGAAGTATTTATAACAAAACACTCACCTACCACAATGTACTTGATCTGTGTCTTTCATAAATCAACTTGTAAATAATATTTCAGTATAAGAACATGCAGATCTCTTAAGAACTTTAAAAAATAAAATTATCTGCATATGTCAGTTCAAGTTGAGTCACTTAGCTAACTCATCTATTTCTGTATGCACTGACCTGAAGTTAAAACACTTCATTTTTTTGTTCTCTCCAAGTTTAACCTGAAATCTCAATGAGTTACTCATTTTGCTTTTGTGAACAACTTCTCAGACCAAAAATTACTGTCTGGCTTCTATTGTTTCTCTCTCCATTGCCTAGCATGTCTCTGGTACTCCACAACACTTTAGTAAGTGAGTTACTACTGAGTCATTCACAATTTAAAATATTTTCTTATGAAGTTCTGATTTGCAGGAAGCTCCTCTTGCCTCTTGTCCTTCCTTCATTTACAAACTGGAATATAATGGGACCTGTAAAGAGAAAATAATAAACCATAAAAAACTAATTTCATTGACCTACAGACCACACAAAAAACTAGCTTATGCAAAAGGCAGAGTGCTAAAATGACATGTTTTCTTTTCAATATGACAGCACTGTACACCATTATTTTTAACAAAATATTTAATGATGCTGAATAGGATAACAAACCACAAACAGGAAAACAAGATCTGGTTCAGTTTTTATTGTCACTTGTTTCTATCAGACACTGGTCAGCAGGCAAAGGCAAGTTTTCAATTGTTCCAGTTTGTTCATGTTATTACTACTCTTGTTCCTCCAAATTACTCTTTGTTTTACAAGAAGATTCTTTGGAAACAATTATCAACTGCATTGTGGAGATCAATTTGTACACAAAATAGCAAAACAGACATTTTGTCACTGCAATTCATATATATTTACAAGTGGTGGTGGTCTCCTGTTAATTGCACAAAACAGCTTAAGATAATAAAATACTTACTGTAGCCAAAGCTGGATTGCTTGTGAAAAGGAGTAATTTTGGGGTCAAGCAACAATCTTTCTGCTTCAGTCCTCAATGAGAAAAAAAAAAAGTGCCATCTTTTTATCTTGCTAGATTTCTACTTTCAAATCTTTATATTTCCTCTTGGGACATATGATAGGGGAACCAGAGATAAAGAAAACAACAATAAAAAGAAAAATATTATATAGTGAACATTATCAGAGAGTGAAACTGCAGAATAAGTTGCATTGAAATCTGTTTCTGGTGACATAAGAAATAAGCTGAGAAGTACTTAAAAGTGTTAATAGGGATGAGACCCTGTCTTTAGAGCTGGATAGGATCAGGCTCCATTTGGGCTCACTCAGTATGTGCTGAAAGTATTCAATGCCAATATTCAAGACACAATCCTGTAATGTCACTACAAGGTCCCATCACAGTCACTTGTACATTTCCTTTGGCACAGCAGATTTTTTTTTGATGGGGGACAGGGTCAACAGTCAAGAAATCCCTGCCCTCTAATAAGACAGCAGGAGAAGAAAAACACTTGCTAAGCACTTCAGCTGTTCTCAGATTCATAAAAAACATCATGTTGTGGAGATGATAATGTTTCTTTTTCCTGTTGGTCAGCTGCTGGGAAACCTTTGGGAATTTTCTGGGTAAAAGCTCCAGAATCTCTGAGGCGCTTCTTTCACTCACCTTGGCACAGGAGCTGTGGCAGAACTTCTAGTGCCAGAGACACCATCACAGGCAACATTTCCCATTATGTGGGAGGGTGGGACAGGAGCAGCAGTCCTCTCCCCGACATTAAAACCACTGAGAACAATAAGGAAGCTCTTCAGGTCTTCAGAATGCTGATGGAAATCACAAAAAGCCTGACAATGTAGACACTGCTGCTCCCAGGAAGGGGAAGAAATTTGGGACCAGAGGAGACAAGGCATCTGAATTATTCAGTTTGGAAGTTAGGTTTCGATTTGCGCTCACACTCAAACCTGCATCCCCTGGGAATCAAGACAGCACATTTCAGTTTGTGCGTTGTGCTAACAAAATCTCCCAGTTCTGCTCTTTCTCTAGTTTTGCACCTTTCACACTGCAGGAGAGTCTTTTTATCAATCTTAGTCTGTATCCCAACCTTCTTGCGTAAAGGTTAAAAAGAATGTATTGATTATACTGTGAAGTGTGCCAATGACATTTCTAAGGTTGTGTCGTACAAATCTATAGATAGCTAGGGAGTGTTCATGCTTGATCAAGTTCTTGTTATTACTGGGAGAAGCTCAAACCTTAACAGATGAAAGATGTTTTTCAAATTACCTAGCTCTGTAAAATATTTTTCCTGATTCAGAGCATTTTAACTTCCCCTTGCTCTTAATGTACAACAAATCACAGAGTCTACAGAAAGGAACTGTGATGAAATCCTGGTTATGGGAGATCTGTCACTAGCTTCAAAGTGGTCAGTATTTCACTTCAGGTTCTTGATATAAACAAGGAATATAAATCTTCGTTTCTAAGCAAACATTGATCAAGGCAGTTGTGTCAGGTCTGCTCCTGGGCCTTTTCTCTGCCTGTTTTGCAGTTGTCACATCACCCCAGAAGCTATTGTCCTCTCTGCTTCTGCAATGGGACAAGGAATTCTGGAGGTTAGCACCCTGCTGCTGTCTTACTGGGCATTAGTAGGTCCAGGAAAAGTAGCATTGGTGAAGCTTGGCTTGTCATGGATTTGCATGCTATGGTCAGATCTGCCAGTGCCTCTCTGTGGAGGAGCTGTGACTGATGCTCTTCATGCCACTGAGGCATCACAGCACTTCTCCTCCCAGGCAAGATCTCCCATTTGACAAGGATTTCACTGCATTTGAAATTTTTCCCTCAGGTTCACAGAAGAAGGTCTCCCCTCTCCCAGCAGTCTATTTTTGTGAACTTTTTAGGAATCTTATGAGTATTAAAACAGCCAGACAGCTGAAAATCTTCTATAAAACTTGTCTGGTCAGATAGATACATGTACAGAGACTGGCAGACACAAACACTTAAGACTTGCTTCTGTAGAAAGACAAGTTGCAGAGATTTAGACTTTTAGCACATTGTGACAGGATTCCTCAGCAGGCTTTAGTCACAGGAGCTCAGAAAATTTCATCAACCCTATCCACCCTGGAACAGCTCTGTTTCAGGTTTTTGCTGCTGTTACAAGTCATCCTGAAGCCTACTGACAAAAGGAGAGAAAAAATGCAATAACCCTTCAAGGGAATAAACAAATCAACCTTCGAGTCTCAAATGAGTGCTGAGACACAGGTCTCAGGGCTGACACTTGAGCTCCAGAGTTTAAAATCTGCCTTGCCTGTGTGTCAGCCGTGGCTGTGAATACCGAGAGGCAGAATGGCTTTCTTGCCGTCAGGAGCTGCGTACGAGAGCGGCTCAGTTCATGAGTCATTGGCTAAGCAGATGTCAGAAAGCATGATATCTAAAGTTGATTTCTGATGGAAATGTCAAAGAAGGTGTCTCTAATGCTGAAGTCACTTCTCAGTGATGGCTTGCTACTGGTTCATAACTGCTTTCTGCTCTGCTTCCATCTACCATGAAAGTGGCCGTGGAGCTACCTTGCATCTGTGCTCAGACAGAACTAGACTAGATCCTGTTAAATGAACTGGATAAGCCAGTCACCTAGCCAAAACTCATGCACACTTAGTGTACTGAAACTATCCATATTGCTATTCCTTCTTCATGGGATAAATATAAAAGTTTGGAAATACAGAGTATGCTTTACATATAGGAAGGAGAATTCATTATTTGTGATTATTTTCCTTGCAGTGATTCTCTCAAAATAAAAAATGAGGTTACAGATATAAATTTGGCCTTATTCCCACATCCCCATCTCAAAATATGTCACAGAGTCAAGTTCACTAAGAGCCTGCTATTAGTGAGGTGTACACCAAGCTTTGATCCAGGACAAGAAGATATCTACAAGATTTGCATATAAAGGAAGTGGTTTTTATTCCCATTTATTAAATCTGCTGGGCTTTTGTTGTCTAGTTTTAATTTTTTTCTATCAGATTACTAGGTACTACCACTAAAATATATCAATCAGTTCAAGTAATAATAATAATAAAAATAATAATGCTTTGGTTTGATTTCATGTCTGTAGTTTGGAGATCTTGAAAGACTTCATATAAGAAGATTATTATCACCTTCTTTTTATACATTTGGGGACCAAAGCTTAGACAGTAACTCTTTCAAGCTAGTCTGCAGAGGTAAGAATGCAACTAAATTTTCTTTTATCCTCATTCCCCACACCATCCTAATTCCATAAAATATTGGCAAGTTATATGACAAAACATACATAGATCATATGTTCAAATATAGAAGGCAGGAGTAAACAAGCTGAAATAATTGAGAAATGTTTCTCAGTAAATTATATGTCACATGCTAGGATCTGTGTCAGCTCTACTAGACTATTTTCTCAGCTGTCCACACAAATTTCCATAGCTTGAGATCTTTCACATTTCTCTGTATTCAGATTCCTTTTAAAAATTCACATATTTTTATCTGTTCTATCTAGAATTTAATACTGTGGAGTTTTTCCTCTTTCTGAATTTATCAGTTCATCACCTCTGAAAACAGCCACACTTGTGGTATAGTTATCACTTCATCTTGCAGAATGTGCAAAATGCAGACTTTGCTAGGTCCCTCATCAACTTATTCCCTACGGTCCAGAATTTTATTTTTTTAAATTGTTTCAGGTTTTTATTCAAATAAGTTTATACATTTACCAGCATTTTTCCAAGCTTCATGACTCTCCCACAGAGACTAAACTTCATACACTTGATGTTCTTAGAGCTATGTCCTTTCATCTTTCTAGAACAAAGCCATTTTGAAAATCTCTCAGGCTTTTTGTAGCTTTTGGTAATAAATCCAGGGGGATTTTTTTTTTCTTCCCAGAGGCTCTCAGAGGGGTTTCAACTTGTATGAGGGTCTCACATGCATTGAACAAAGTGTCCCTCCCCTCTCAATTAGGGCTCACTTTACTGAGGCTCAGGCAGCATCTTCAGCTTGTTTTAAGGGAATCCTTAGTTCAGAGCTGTGCAGGGCAGCTGCTTGGAGCTCAGTTCATGTGCTCATCAGGCATTGCTTCAGGATAAGAACTTCTGCATGAGGTCTCCTGGAGTTGTTAATTAGACAAATATTTTATTGCTTGCCTTCTTGTGAGGTAGCTGCATACCGAGGGATCAAGGTGGCCCACTGCTGGAGGAACAGCCTTGTGATATTTAAAATTCCCTGAAATGCTTTGGGGTAGATAGATCCCTTGTTGCCTTTCTGCCCCACTGGTTTAGGGTCCTTTAACCCAAGATTGTATAGACAACACAACCAGGAAACTGAAGATATTTTGCATTTTTACATCCGCTGTTTTACAGGCATTTACATCCCTAGAAGGTACCTACCTCTGGCTTAAATGACAATGGTATGTAATTGTGGGGTACACACACAAGTATGTAGTGAGATAATGAGACCAGTGATGACTCTCAATACAAGTATGACTCAATATTCATACCACAAAGTGGTGTTACCAGCAGACCTATTCCTGATTACCTTCACCAATGTGGCTTCTATGTTCTGTTTTACTGATTTTGTAACTCCTTTTTATTTTTCTACAAAATGGACTTAAAGGAAGATTCAAAATATGCAAAGTCTGAATTCAAACATGTACAGAGTTCAGGTCTGCATTTTGGTTGCATGAACTGTTTGTGGTCTTGTGTGCTGAGTTGTTCAGTTAACTGCTTACCTTTGCCCCATTAGTCTTCTTTTAATCTTGATTTATTTATGACTAGCTTAGTGCTCAATATCATGCAGCATTTATTGTGTTAAAGACTGAGTTTAAAATAGGTATATCATTATGGCCCAAAAATGGCTGGATCCCTCAAGAGGATGTCATTGGCAATATTAAGACTTTGCTTTATGCAAGAAGTAATTGAACTTGACGAAGTCCACTGGGGAGTTTGGGTTTGAAGTGACCATTAAAGGTTATCTAATCCAAAACCCTACAATAAGCAGGGACATATTCAACTGGATCAGGTTGCTCAGAGCCTTGTCAACCTGACCTTCAGTATATTCAGATAGATACCCTTCAGGGGTATCTATCTTTTTTCTGGGCATCCTGCTCCAGTGGTTCACCACTGAGTAAAAACTTCCTTCCTCATATCTAATCTAAATCAATGTCCTTTTAGTTTAAAGACATTATCCCTTGTCCTACCAGAACAGGCTCTGATAAAAAGTTTGTCCCCATCTTTCTTATGAGCCACTTTTAGGTACTGAATGGCAGCAATATTGTCCTCCTGGAGCCTTCCCTTCTACACGGTGAAAAATCCCAACTCCCTCAGCCTTTCCTCACAGGAAAGGCATTCCATCCCCCTGTCATTTTTGGGCCCCTCTTCTGGACTCACTCAGGCCAAGCTTAATTAGGTGCAAATCTGGGTCTAAAGTCTGTCTGCTTGCAAAATCTCTGCATAAGTTTAATAATGCATGTATAACTTTAAACCTCTTGGTACCTTACATGCTTTTAGCATACAACCAGGTTCTATGTCTTCTAAACCAAAAGTGTGACAAGATTAACAAATATCTTAATCTAAAACTATATGTCATGGTAATAGAGGCCTTTTTGATAGAGTCTATTTTCAGGAAGTGAGTGATTTGAATGGTCATATGAATTCTATATATTTTTTTCCAGCTAAACTAAACATCTCTTGATATCTTGAGGACAGCAGATGATTTGAAGGAGAATATGAGATTTAATTGAGCATGAAAAGGATGAAAGAGTGTGACTTTCCCTACACAAGTGTGTGAGTAATGTTTTAATCAGGGGAACATTTTTTTTATAAGACCAAGTATTTAGTGTTGCTAATTATATCATTTCAAGTTTAGCCAGCAAGGCACAGATAAAGGGGAACCACAGTTACCTAAAAGTCTATTTTTTTCCCATCCCATCAAGTCCTAATCAATATCACAGATTCAGTACAAGAACAAAAATAATCTCCCAAAAAGAGCACTGTAATTTCCCCAGAGGACTAAGGAAGGAGAAAGACTGCTGTGACTATATGGCACTGATTATTAGGGGACCCCTCCAACACAGCTGCAATTTGGTCTTCATGCATGGTTAGGGGGAAAAAAAAGCTGAATCAGATAAATATTTTCCTAAAGAGTTAAGCGTACAAAACCCCAGATCAGAAAAGGATATGATGGGCTGGAGCATTTTTTGCAGTGCAATGTATCTGACACATATCTAGGCCATTAATTAGAGAGAAACTCTTTCTATTACAGTTGATTATAGGGTCTGAACATTAATATACTTTGGAAGTTGGAGGTGGAAAAGATCTGGTGAATTGTCAGCTTCTTGCCAACATGGTGCTTCTGAGCTAAAGGATGTAACTGATAATGGATAACCTTTTCTGGGTTCCATTATTATTTTCCAAATTACAGATGAGGAATAGAAAATAAGACTTGAGATGACATTTGAGCCATGAGTCTTAAAAAAAAAAAAAAAAAGATTATTAAAGACAACAACTGTGTTGTGTGGGAAAGGTCATGATTTAATTGCAAGATTGTGAAATCAGGATGCTAAGCACTAGGATAACAGGTTTGAGAGACATATTCAGTTAAATGGTTCAATAGAATAAAAGACATTATTTTTCATTTTCTGTGTAAAATAACCTTTCAAAACTCTTGATGAAAAAAAAAAACAAACCTGATTTACCTGAGTAAATTTGATTTTTTTAAGTGATAAATTGCATCTATAAGACTCTTCAGAAGAAGATTCCTCTTATTAAAATTAACTCTTGCAATATGAAGCCTTCAAAATCTGATCCAGAAATAGTTGCCTTATCTTGATTTTATCAGAATCAATTGCATAAAGAGAGACCAGTGAAACCCAAGTAATTTTAGCAACAGTAGCTGAAGTGAAATAACTGATTAGCATGTACAGGGCCATTGTCGACAAACATGCTATTATTCAAAAAGACAATGCCATACCTGTAATTATGAAAGAATAATATATTCTGAAGAAAGTAATATTTACTGTACTTCAAAATGAAGATAAAGGAAAAGTCCTCAAGATACTCTCTGCATTTAGGTAGCTTAAAAATGTAAATGGCTTATATAGTATTAACTTGGTCCTTTACTGTAACTTATTGCAATGTATTTTAGTCTTCTAAAATTTATTTCAGACTTGTAGAAGCTGGATTGGCATCATATGGAACTGAGATCCTCAATTTATCCAAATTACATATATCTTGAAGGCAGTGCAGTTTTCCATAAGCTATCCTGTCAGCATGTCTCAACCCTGACCTACTTATGGCAGCCCCAGAGAGGAGCACACTTTTCAGCCTCCATGTCCATCCAACCCTTGGCTGAGCTCCCCAATTCGTGTCCCTGAAGAAGAGGGAAGGGGAGCTGTTTGATCTGAACACCCAAGTGTTGGACCACCAAGCCACGGCCCAGAGTTGTTTGCATTAACCAGCCAACACTTACTCACAGTTTCCCGCCGTGATGTCTGACATCAGTGTTGTCCCTTCAGCTACGATGACGATACGAAATCGCTGAGCTGTCTCACATTCTAACTCGTGAAAACTGTTGGCAAGTGTTGATGTATGTTTTCTTAATTATGACTGCCATACACCTCTGATTAGTCATTACATAATACAATCTGTTCTGTATTTCATTCGGACTAACAGATTCTACTATTGTGGACATATATAAGCACCTAGAAAGATGGATAGGCCCAGTGCCATGGAGGTGATAGACTGCACAATCCAACAGCAATCCCTGTGTCATTCAGTCTCCTGTTGAGTGTGAATTTAAATCACTTAAATCCTGAATATTTCTGTCTTTTGAATATTATAAAATTTAAATCCTTTAAGAATTTTCCTTTAGAAAAAGTATATGAACCAAAAACAAATGATAGGATTAATAAACCAATTGTTCACTTGGTTTTAAAAATCCATCATGAATTTTCTAAATCTCAGACTGTTTAGTTAGGTTTTAGTTTTCACACTTGATGTGCTTGATCTTAAATCGTTCAGTAATAAAATAGAAAAATTACAAATCAGTCTGGTTAAATTAGAATATTCATAAAGTGAGGTGCCGTAAGAGAGTCATTTACTATCTTAGAAAGTTCACTTATGCAGTTCAAATAGATGAAAAATACTCCTTAATAAAATATAGTGTATATATCAGGATCAGCACCAAGCCTTTTCTACATCCAAGGGATTTTATGCATCTCTGGGTATTGAGAATAAGCCTCTACTAACACCAAGTTCCAGGAAAGTCTCTTAAACTTCTGGACAGGATGACTGAGGGAATAGCTGTTCCTGGTCCAGTCCAAGCCAGAAGAGAGGCTGAGCAGGCGAGCTATCTGCAGTCCTAAAATTAGAGTGAAGCATGCCACCATCTGTCATTTCCACCTTACCTTATGGATGTTAGGATGATTGACTCTTAGAAAGCAAGTACTGGTCCTGAGTGGGACTAGATTTAGGAGTATTTGAGATATTTACACCTTTCAAAATTGTTGCCTTTTAAAATTAAATCTTGTAGTTCTCTAGATTCAGTTTTGCACAGCTAGATGTAGGATAGACTACAAAATAATATTAGAAAACATCAGGAAATGGATGGAAGAAATTGGTGGAAAGCTCAGAGGTTCAGAAGATCCATTATACCTGTTTGATGAGGAAGATGTGCCTCTAGGACTTGTTTACATTTAGTCTGTGAAAGGCCTTTCACAAGAGTGAACATGTGGAGGATTTTGCACATCTCTGATCATTTTATAAAACCCTTATTTGGAAGGCAAGAGAGAAATAATCTTTGGTGCTCTTTGGCGTTTCATTTTTTTTTTCACAATTGCAGTGATGTTAAACCTTTTTGAAGTATAAAATACACATAGGAAAAAATTAGTTTTTGAAACCGTGGAAGGAGCTCAATTAGTTCCAACTAATAGGGAATTCTTAGGCCAAAGGACATCAAAATTCCGTTCAATTTTCATCATTTCCAAAGTGTTCATACACCCCAGACACTCTTTTATTAGAAGACCATCATCTGAGAACAGGAGGCTACGGGACTGTAATAACAGACTTAATTTATCCTCCAGAAACTTTGCTGTAAACAATAGTACAAAACCTGGTGGACCACAGACTGACCATAGTAGGTGAAAGTGAATATAGAGACCTTTTTTTTTTCTGTTCCCTCTAACATTCAGAATTTAGCTGAAATTTAAGATTCATCGACAGTGGAGTCAGGAGGAAGGCAACTTTTGCATCAAAATAACTTGAACTATGCTTTTAAGTGTTCACACTACAAAAGTTCAAGCTTCTAGTTATAGGCAAGACAAATCCTGAAGGTCTTGAATAGCTAAACTGAAAGTTACTTTTGAGTTCAAACGGTTCATAAATCAACCCCTTTTTTCTCAGCTCTTTTTCCAATCCATTATGGGTTGGGAAAACAAACCATCTACATCAGATTTTGTGAGAAGATATTTTTGAAGTCAGATCTCACCTGCTTCTTCAACCACTCTGTATCCCAATCACCAAACTTAGAGTATAAGGACAATGCAGTTTCATGAAAGAATACTTATCATGATTTCATAGGTTCCCATTTTGGACACCTTGGTAGCTTATTTAATATTCAGTTTGTCTAAACTTGTGTTTTCTTTTCAGCTTTCCCATTTTTAGAAGGCTGTTTAAAAAAATTAAAGCACTGGAAACAACTTTTCATCATTTCTTAAAAATGTCTTCATCCTGACATCACACAGTCCCTCCCTCTCTAAAACACCCCATTTCCATCCTATCTATAACTGTACATTTAATTATCATGCTGCAAATTTAGTTTTCATATGTCATACATTTTGGGTCAGTCCACACATCAGTCCTAAAAGACTGATTTTGAGAAAGTTTGTTTTTTCTAGTAATCCAGTAGAAGAGGTAAGAATCAATGAGTTTGCACATTGGGGTTATTTAATCACTGACCCTCTAAGGTGTAGCAAGGAACATGCAGCTGGTGATTAATGAAAGTAGTGTTGCCTTTTGGGTTATGGTTTTGTATTTGGAATTTAAACAAGACCTCATAAACAGGTAACTAAAAGAGAGGACAAATTTGTATCAGAATGGTCCACTTCTTCAAATCAACATTACATGAATCCAAATTTTAGTCTGTTTGCAGTAGGATATAGGCCAGAGCATTATATGAAATGAGGCATCACACCTTTTCTATGTCATGAATATATTTCACCAGTTTTTTACAATTATTGTTTTCATTGTCCAAGAGTACATAGTTTAGGTCATTAGCATGTTTCCAGAAAGGAAGTACTGTTATGTCTGAAAAGATATGTCTAATATTTTTATTGCACATCAGTCCACATATATCTGAATAGTATATACATAAAACTGCAATGGAAAAGGAGAATATCTTGCTTTTACTGTCTCTGCCTCACATACACACACACAGACATGCCCGTGCATACAGATACACACAAAAGGAACACTTTGGCCTCCAGCTTCCCAAATTATTCTTTTTTTTTTTTTTTTTTTTTTTAGCAGAAATGCCAATAAACTGAAAAACCCTATGGCCACAAAAGGATGCTATAGCAGAAAAAGGGAGAGGTGAAATCTGCACTGTGACACCTTACCTGGGAACTCTAGGGTGCAAAATTCAGTCTCACACTGTGAACAGCAGATCATCGAAGCAGACTCACTAAATCACCTTCCACTGGTAAGGACACAGGCCAGGCACCCTGGCCCCACGGCAGCCAATAAGCTCCTACCTATTTGTAATGCTGCAAACACAGTTAGCAACATATTTGTTAGCAGGTGTCACTGTGATGAGAAGAGCAGACGGCAGTCAGCCTGTAATTATTGTGTGAACCCAATAGGCGTTACACACTTCATTTTGGAACACATCACAGAATTCTTTAATAGCTGGCCTGATTATTAGGATCTTAAGTTAATTTGTGCAGAATGTTATAAAAGTTAAGCAAGAAGATATTAACATTATACAAATGAGCATGGTTCTGCCTGTTAGCTTGAACATACGGCAAGAAACAGAATGACACTATCCAACACTGCGAATTTACATTTAACAAAATCGCTAAGTAACAATTTTACAGTCATCTTAATTTGCATCACTAAAACCTGGCAGCATTTCACCCAAAATGCATTAACAGGAACTATTTATAAGATCAGTATCAAGGTTTTCATATAAAGCAGTGAATTAATATGATTGTTAGAACAGTGCTTACATGGGTGATGCCTAACTTCCCTAGAAAAGTACTGTTACGGATCACCATGAACACTTCAAACAATTCATATCAAAATGACTGTGAAAAGGTAAATTTTGGTAGAAGGTGACAAAATATAATCCAGCTTCTTAGGGCAATCAAATATCATCATTCTATTTACTATCTAGGATGTGAGCATAAGTACTTCACAGTGGGGATGTTTTTAATCTATATTTGCCCAACATGGTACAAAGAGAAGCCACAACTTACATTGATCTTGTCATTGTGTTTTTGCAGCAGCTGTGAACTAACAGAGGCAGGGTCCTGATTCCTATTTCTCTCTTCGTGGTAGGAATCAACCTCCCTTCCAGATCAGGTCCTGCTTTTCTCCCTGGAGCAATGGGAAAAGAAGGAAAGAGATGTTGCAGACCTAGGTCTGAGCATGGAGCCAGACCACAGCAGGAGAGAGGGCACCAAAACTTGGAGACAAGAAACTATTCCAGATTCTACAGTTTAAGAAATATATTAGTATCAATAATTGATTTAGTTATAGAAATTTAACTAACCTTGCTTTCCTTTGAAAGAGTGATATATTCCTACAAGGCCAAAATATCCTCTCAGATCTGCTGTATAGATTTTAATTACATTAATCTAGTAGATACTGACATACATATTTTCCTTTATAACAGTTGGGAATCTACATACTTAAGAATACCAAAACAAACTGCTATCATGTGGATTTAAAGAGAATTTTGCCATCAGATTAAATAAAAAAAAAAACAAAACAAAACAAAAACCCCATGACAAAAAAGGCTGAGTTTCTGACAGAGTACACCACTTGTATGCTGCTTTATATAATATGAATAATTTATATTGCTAAAAGTGCTTCCCCTGAAATATGGGTAGAAGTGGGTAATTGCCCATGGATAATACTTTATATATTTTGTAGGAGGAACATATCTCAACCCAAGAAAATACACTGGCGCTAGGGCACAACTTTCAGATATGAATGACTCAATGAATCATGAATGACTATGATTTTCTTGGGACCTAATGGTTTAACACACACTTAAATACATAACAAATGCATGAAAAACCCTAAACAATCGAAATTGCGTAGCACAGAGTGGACTGTGAGCTCTTCTGTGCACTTCAGCTGCTCGGGGTTTAAGCAATAAATGACTATATAGGTATGGGGGCAGCTTTTATCTAGTTGATGGTGGCATCCATCTCCACTAGAAGTTTATAAATCTTTCTGAAATCTTCCTCTATTGCTCTGTCTTAATAGTGACATGCAGTGGCTGCAAGGTGCAACAGAGGTTTAAGAGAACAGTAGTGCACAAATAAGAACATGACAACTTATCAAATTGTTATACCACACAGCAAGTTTCTACAGACATTGTTTTTACAGGTATTTAAACAGACTTACTGCTCATTCCTGCTCATTACACCTCCATGCAATTGCACTGAGGGTTCTATAACAAAAAACACATCTTAACTCTGAGGATTTTATGGACTATGGCATAGAGCTGCCTGTGTTCCAGGATCTGGTCTGGCACAGAACAGCACCAGAGAGAAAGCAGCAGTCAAGGAACATTCCAGGAAATATGTAATGGCTTTGTATACTGAATATTAGCCTTTGAATCAGGTGATCACTTTGCAGTTGGGCACAGAGTGAAGTTAGCCCACTTCTCCCTTGTGCTGAAGGCTCCCCTCTCACCAGCTGTTCCTCTTCCACAGTGACTCCACCCATGCCTGCTGCCCTTGCTGGAGTTGCCATCTCATTGCCTCTGCTTTTTTTTACATACCCATCTTGGTAAACCAGATAGAATTTCATTTTGCAGAAACTTCTTAATCTCCTGTGGAATTAAGCCAACAAACCTACAAGTGTCTGAAAATTAAATTGATTGTGCTGGGACTAACCCCTTTAAAACAATGAATGCATTAGGCAAGCCTGTTTTCTTTGCTTTAAATACCAAACTGTCCAAAATGTTGACCTTGATCAGTCTCTATTCTTCCTTTTCCTGTTCCAGAAAATATTATTTCTCTCTATTTAATGATGGTTTGTATTGACTCCCAGTGCCTGGCATATAAACATGCGATTTTCCTCTGGACAGGTATTCGTTCCAATGTAAAATGATATTTAGTCATTATTGTAAAACTTCATGTCTATCTGGAGCAAGATAAGCTGCAAATAAAATAACTATTAAAAGCTTGAGGAAGATAGGTGTTAATGAGTTGATTATAGTCCTAAGGAATTTAGAGTAGCAAAAAAGACTTAATTAGGGGCACGCAGTCCAGCTCAGTCCATCTTCTAGCAACAAGAGAGAGCAAAAATAGAATATGCAAATTCATCTTTAGGAATTATTGTCCGTGTTACTGAGATTAGAAGTGTATTTTCTGATAGTCATATCTGAATGCACTGTGACACTATAAAACATGGTTAAGTTGTTGTTTTGCTTCTTAATTTTTTGATACCATTTTAAAATACAAATATTAATTCTGAAATTCCTGTGGCTATAACAAAAATGCACCTTTTACTTTCCTGAACCTCTTATTTCTTCTGTGTATCTCCAGACTTAATTTTTCAGCTTAAACTGGGAAAAAGTTGGTTTTGCTTTCTGTGAAGAAAGTATATATTCCAGGAGCAGAACTGTCGTGATTGATACGTTATGCATCCATCAGCTGGGTTACATGGACTATGAGTCAGGGTATAATTCTGCCCTATGTCAGCATTTTCACTCCCAAGTGCTTGAGACTGTGCATTGCAGAAACATGCTTCTGGGGAGAATACTTCAGAAAATTCTGCTAACTCCTTGGTTCCTTCCATCACCACTATGTCATATTAGGAGGCACAAAGTGACATCTTGATATATTGCTTATAGCCTCATATAAGGTAAAGTCTTATTAGAAAGTAATAAAAGTGACCTCCTGCTTTTTTGTCCATAATCTTGTATTACGTTAGGATGGAAAATCAGAGCTGGTTATGTTTGCCATTATTTTGTTGTATTTAAAATAATATTGTGCAACACCAAGGTTGGAGTTTGAAGAATGCTAAGAAATAAATACTGTCTGGAGCAATGTATAAAATATTGATGAAAATAGAAATGACAAACATACTTCCCCACGGTTCCTTTTGGGTGTGTCTGATGAAGAAAGCAAATAAACTCTCTGCCTTCTTTTACAGTGTGTTTCAGCTTAAGTAGGCACAATGCTCAAAACACTGTAGTCTAAAAAAATACTGTAAAATATTGTAAAATTCACTTTAGTTGAGAGTGAAATGTGGCATGCAAGTTAATGTGCTTATTACCTGCATAACACCACTGAGAGTAAAGGTATTATGTTAATACCTTTAACAAGTAGTTAAAGAAGTGGTAAAAACCCTGTGCCACCTTAAATAAGCTTTCTGTGCTACAGAAAACAAGTCATTTCTTTGAAGGAAGGGTTGGATTTGAAACCCATCAGGAAATATGACTTATAGTGAAACTCAAATGAAATATTTTTTACCTACTTAACTTCAGAAATGTCTATTATTACATCTATATAGGACAAAAAAAATCTATTTAATTTAATGCAATTAAAGTTTAGCTTGTCCTATGTTAGGGATGTTACTCTAGGGGGAACAAAACTGGTAGCAATAGTGAAATTACAAAAGTTGTTTTATGTCACATTAGTTAACATATGCAAGCTTATTTAACATGTGGACCACAAATAAGTGTAATTATATTAAAACAAGGATCTGTAGCTCAGAAGCAATAAAAATAGACTAGGTTGTATTATTAATTCTTGTGTTAAGGGTTTTGAGCCATGTTGATTGGCCTGAATTTTTTGATTTTGTTATGGTACAAAGGGATTGTTTGAAGTAATTTGTCCCCGAGAGAGGCTCACAATCCCAAGCGGGTTTCAATTCAGCAAAGCAAATCTAATTTTGTTTGCTTTATGCAAACCAGAAGGGGCTGTGGTTCATTCTGTTTTCACTGGAGGGGAAAGGCGCACTAATGGGACCTGCTGAAATGCATGCATTGCAAACATCATACCCCTGCATATATTAAATTTAGCTATGTGATGCACTGTGTTCATCATCTCATTGTGTACACAGATATGCTTTAGAACAAAGCCTTTAATAGTACAGAACCTTACTACATTATGCCAACACACTATTGTATTTATATTTAATGCTACAACTGGAATTTCTTCCCTTGGATAAAGTGTATTGATATGTCGCCGTTTTTTTTCCCTCTTGTTGCTTGTTATAGTAGACAGTATACTGAGGACATTACATGCTTGAGCTTCAAGCCATCTGAAGATTAATTATATGGAGGTCTCATAATGGTTTTTAATTTTCCTTTTTTTACAGCCCAGAGTTAAATAGGAGACATGTTCAGGATCTGATTGCCAAAAGAGCAATAATCCCCAATCCATCAGATCGGGGCTGGAAGATAAATGATGGGGAATAGCACCTGCAAGACAGGTAATGCTCCAGACAATAACCACTGCTTTGACAGATTGCTACCCTCTCCTCAGAGTGGCTCCTCTTTAGGCTTTTCAGATGTGGTATTTATATTGTGTAAAGAGTACACCAGATCTGAATAAATGCTGGCTACACAAGAAAATCCATTTCTCTAAGAGCCAAAGGAAATGTTGCCATTTATTTCACTGGGAGTCAAAGTGGGCCACTAAAAAAATTTTTGATGGCAAAGTTGAAGGATGGATACATTTATTTGCATATAAGTCACATTATTTATTTATTGAATTTTCATAATAGTGCTATGGTTCACGTGGTGTTGCTCAATTTTTTCCAGGGTGCTTCTGTTTTGAAAACAATTTCAATATTGCATAGAGACAGACACATCTCAAAACCCTTCAATTTGTCATTAGACATTTGGCTGCTTGCCTATTTTGCTGATAATATTGCAAAACTACATTAATTTATTGAATGATTTTTGTGAATCAGTTCACACAGAATTCAGAATGATACTTGTCATGCATCAGATGATTAACTATTAAAAGCATAGGTTTACTTGTTATGCTTATTGTGTGGTACAGTTCAAAGTTTGCTTAAGTGTGCAATTTAAATTCAAAGATGGGTGAGGAATAATGATTCTCTTCCTTTTGAAGTTCCTTCACAAAACACTCAGGAATATTCTTCCCAGTTGTGTTCTGTGTGGCCACTTACCATTTTTAACAGCTACTATTCTTCATTAACTATTTGTGGGATTTGGAAACCAAGAGATTTTCAGTACACTAACAGAAATATCTCATTCTGCATCCCCAGAACGCTGAGCACAGGCAGCCTGGATGGGTTGGTGGGTGTCCCTGGGCAGAAAGTCTCCTCATGAGCAAGTCCAGCTACAGTGGCCACAGTGCACAGGATCAGAGCTCTCCTCTGTGCCACTTGCACAATTCAAAAAGTGTGACTGTACCCTTGATAGAGAGAAAATACATGCTAATATTTCCTAATCTTGTCAAGCCACTCAGAAATATTACAGACAAGTAAGATTTTGTTTGTGTGTTAGCACAGAAGGGATACTTGGAAATAAATATATTCTCCATCAGTGTATGTCATCTGTACATTCCTTAACACCTAGATTAACACACACAAAGGTTTGATGCATTCTTTTCTGCTAAATTTAGGCAAAAATTGAGATGTTGATGTAGAATTAGGTTCTAGACAACATTTTAATGGGAGAGTTCCCTCTCTCAAAATGGCAATTGCTCAATTAACACAGTAAATTTTCAAACTAAACTGAAACTTCTAAGAATGTAAGAAAATAAAACTTTAAAAGGACAAATAGCTGAGAGCATTTTTTAGAAGATAAATCCTTTTGAAACTGGAAGAAAGATAGTGTTGTACTCTGCTCTTATGATAACAGTGAGGGACTGGGCCAAGATATTTCCATGGTGTAAAGCAAGACAGGAGATCTGAGCAGCATAAGTACCTGCAGGTCAATAATGCTACTCAGAGCTTCACACTTTGACAGAATGACTTTGAAACTACTTTTATTTACTCCAGATGAGGATCTGGCCTGCCAAAAGAATGAGTACAATTTAAATGCTTTAAAAAATAAGTGCTCTGATCAAAGTACTTTTATTAGCTAAGGTTATTGGGCAAATATTATCTGAAATAGAGCTTAGAATGAAGAAAGAATGTTTGTCAGAAGAGTTTAAATTGAGATAATTTTACAGAGGGGGACTGGAGAAATGTTGAAATTACCATCAATTGCAGTCATAAAGTACTTTCATTGCTAAATATGATTTATTACTTGCTTTTATTTTTTATCATTTCTCATTTATATTGGACTAACCACTTTACAAAAATTAATAAAATAGTGCATACTTTTAGAACCTTAAAGGCTAACTGAGATGAACATAAAGAGAAATGAAGGGAAGGGATGCAGTGTCACTTCAATAATGCAATACATATAGCAAGAGGCAATCCTTGCTCCAAGGGGTCTTCTGTATGAATAGACAAGGCAGATAAAAGAGCTAATATTAATTCCTCAGTTTATGGAGGGAGAACTGAGGCACTGAAAAATCGAGGGACTTACCCGAACTGACAAAGAAAGTCTGTCTGAGTAGACACTGAATCCATTTTCTTCATGCTCTACTTCAATACCTTTCCCTCCCCAAAGGCTGATGTATATTAAAATAACATAAACTTTATACAGTCTGAACTATTCATCAAGATCATGTGGGGCTGAACCTATTGCAGCTTATTCTTAGTTGAGGGTCTGGCAGAGTAAGATGCTCTATTAATCCCTGAAGTGAACTGATCTAGACTATAACAAGTGTTAGAGTCCAATTCTGCAAATGATAACATAGTCTAAGATATCTAGATAGTCTTGTTAATATTTTATCTATAAACAGGCTTACAATTAAGACTCATACATGTTTTATGTGTTAGCCATTTGCTGTTAAGAAATTATTATTTATTACCAGCATGGGTCACACACAGAATTCTGTCATATCTATAAAAATATATTTCAGTCTTTTAGAGGTGCCTGAAATACAGAAGGAGCAAAAGCTAAATTTCAAAGGTTTCTTATTTGTTTGAAAAGGAAGTTCAAAGGAAGGTTTTATTTGAATAACCAGGAAGATCTGTTCATCTAGAGGACTTCAGGAGCCTTAATCAACTTAAGGAATGGCTCAAAATAATAAGAAGAACAGAATTAATTTCTTTTCAGTATATTTTCTCTTACAATGTGAATAAAAGTAAGTTGGAAAGTTATTGTAAGAAAAAAAAGTTCCAACTTGATCTACACCAGATAAATGGATTTCTGTCTTCTGGGTACATCTCAGGATTAATATTTTCCAATATTAATCTGTTAATATTAAATATTAACAGATATTTAGAGAGTCTGTTAATTTTTTTCAATATTTTTAAAAATCCAAACAGCTCATCACAGAAACATAATAGAATCATAGAATGATTAGGCCTGGAAAGGTCCTTTAAGATCATCTAGTTCCACTGCCCCTGCCATGGACCGGGAACCTTTCATAGACCAGGGTGCACAGGGCCCCATCAGGTCTGGCCCTGAACATCCCCAAGGATGGACAGTCCATAACATCCCTGGGTAAGTGTTCCAGTGCCTCACTGCCCTCACAGCAAAGGATTTCTCCCTAATATTTCACCTACCATCCATCAACTTACAGCATTTCCCAAAAAGATGAATAAAACCCAAATACAGATAAAGAATCTAATTAGGTAAAAACAACTGCTCATAAATATTTTTTTAAAATCCAGTGCATATGAGTTCTATTTGCTAGATCCTCTTTTTATGAAAAAAAAAAAAGATATTTTTTGCTTCCTTTACGAGTAATAATACCTGCTTTGGGTCTATACAAAAAAATAAAAAATATTTTGCTATTGATGCCAAAGCAAAACACAGAGCTTGTCTATATTAATATATTTTTCATGCTGTTCTTGCTGTTCTCATTGGGAACTCTGTTACAGAAAGTCCTTCAGAGTAAAACCTTCAGATTTTCAGGAGTAAAGCTTCTATGATGCCCTAACTATGAAATGGGAAAAAAAAATCCAAATCCTCTAATACAGTATTGCATAAGGAGTTGGATCAATATTTGGCTTTTTTTTCTCAGGCTTTTAATTTAAGAGATTTTGGGTGATATTCAATGAAGTATTGCTTCTACAATACCTACATATTGAAAAAGATAAAATCATAAAAGTCAAAGAAAGAAAACAACCCAGTGTAAATACCTGCTTGCTCCCTGTCCTACAGTTCCCACAGAACAGAGCATGAGCAATGCCATTAGTTGATGCAGCTAAATGCATATATATAATTGTGTATGTGTGTATATGTATATATATATATCTGTATACAAAAAGCATGAAATAAACCGTGGCTCTAGAAGATTGCCTCAGAGGCCTGGCATGTATCCAGTCAGGACTTGCTGAGCCATTGTCACAAAGTTTACACCTTGAATAACATGAGCTCCTGACACAATGTCATCTGTTATATTTCTAAATAAATTTGATTTTTTGGAGATGTTTGTGTTTGGAGGTTTTTTGTTTGGTTTGGTTTTTGGGTTTTTTTGGTGGGGCTTTGTTGGGTTTTTCGCAGGGAGTTGGGCTTTTTTGTTGTTTTTTTCTTGTTTTGTTTTGTTGTTTTTTTTGTTTTATTTTTTTGGAGGAAAGATGCGGAAGTGTTTTCTGGAATATCTGCACGTTGTTAGCACTGCCCAAGGGCTAGTGGTGTTTGCACTCTATGTGCAATGCACTGCATGGGATTTTATTGTAGCAATTATTGTAGTTCATTAACTTTATTACAGCTGGATTAAAATAAAATTTGGTTTAACAAACTATAAACTAATAAAACCCATATTGTTTATTCAAAATGATAACTCTTAAAGAGTCAAACCCTGGGATCATTTAAAAGAACTGACAAGACTAGCAGAAGTTAAACTGATCTTCAAGAAATGCAAGAAAATGCCCTCCTCAAATGGAGGCTGCATTGCCTGACATTCCTTATAGCACATTACCTTGTTTATGCAAATATTGTGTTCCTGCCTTACCCCTGTCTTCAGCTCTGTGCCATCCACTTAAGGACTCCAGCTTCTGGAGATGATGTGAAGTGCTGCTGAGCCTCGTTCTGCAGGACCCCACAGAGATTTCCACGTCCCTGCCAGTTAGAACAGAGATGAGGAGATCAGGCAGTGTGATGGTGAAGGCAGACTCGAGCAAGCACCAAGTGACTTGAAGACAGGCAGAATGCAGAACAGTAGCAAGGGACCTCACTGGAGTGATGGGGAAATCACACCTGCTTCTTTCTTTTCAAATGTGTCATTTCATCTCTTGGCTTTGATTGGTTTGAGAAATGGACTTGGAGGGTGATCAGACTCAACAGCACTTGTGCCAAGTTCCTCACTTGGCACTTGTCTCCTTAAGGCTGCCAACATTCTGCTGAGGCTCAGCTCTGTATGTGTACCCTGGAGCCCCATGGGGTCCTCTAGGCCTAATCATTTCCACTTCTGTTAAGTGTCTGGGCCAACTAAAACACTACCAATATCTTCTCCAGAGTCTTCTGTATGGGTGCACAGGAGCAACAGGAGATGGCAGCTGGGAATACTTGGAATGAGCACCCTGCATCACCCTGGAATATCTACAGAAAAGGCAGTCAGTTACTTTAAACAAATCTCAGAAACATCAAATCACATCTGGGAGTTCACCCAGCTGGAAACCAGAAAGATGTTCTGTATGTCAGAAATGTTGCCCTTCCAAGTGCTGGTGGTACACTGTGTGCAAGGTACTGCATGGGATTGGCATGAGAAAGGCAGGTGCAAAATTAGGATGATGAAGCAGTATCTTTCTGATAGAGGCTTAAATATTTTTATATTTTTTAAATTCCCTACCTGGAATATTTTTCAAAGATCTACTTGAACTCTGTTCATTTTGACTCCAATTTCAGTGTGTATACAATTGCTGCTATATTTGGAGTAGTGGCAGGAAAATACTATGGTGGTCAGGGACCTCGGGATCTGTCATATTAGAAGAAAATCTAAGATCTTGGTAAACTCAGCAAAACAAAGCCCAGATGACTGGCTATATACACATCAGGCTGGAGCATATCTCAGAAAGTGAAAAGCTATTTACAGAGGTTTAAAGCTATTTTGAAAAGATTGACACAAGAACAAAGAGGTATAAACTGCTGGCAACTAGCTTCAGTCTGGAAACTAGGGGATTTATAACCAGGAATGAGGTAAACATCTGGAACAGCCATCTTCTGTTATGGGAAGAAAAAACATTATAACTACTTCTAAGCAGCAGCAGTTTGAAATATGTCCTGTCTTACCAGCAGATACGGGATGGATTTGAGAAGCAGCAAGTTTTGCTCACTGACCCTCAGATTTGACACTCTGCTGTTATCTGAATCTTGGAAGCACTGTGGCTGGTGGCATCACTGATAGAGACGTTTTAGCATTTGTGGTCATTGGCAATGAATAGTATTTGATCTGAAACTTTTTTTAGAGTCAGTAGAGACTGTTTTGCTGACCAGTATGTCTACAGTGAGCATGTCTCACTAAAACCAAAAGATTCTCTAAATGTCTTCCCTGCATTGTGCAATTAAATCTGCATACAAGTTGCCCTTAATATAATTTGTTGTATGCAAATATCAGATCCAATTCTGCCAGCTTTACTTATGTTAAGTAACCCTCAAACAAATAGTTTCTATGAAGCCCCAGTGGGATAACTCACATAAGTGCTGCTGCATGCAACAAAAGGTGGCAAAGCTTGGCTAGAAATGAACAAACATGATGCTTCTCCATTATTTTCAGCCTCCAAAGGAATGTGACACAAACATCATTTTACAGCTGATTGTCAAAAAGATTTTTCCTTGGATTTGGGCTACCTCAATAGAAAGAAATGTCCCAAGTGCATGCATATCTTATTAAGCAAATTTAGATGCTTATTCCTTGATTTTCACTGGGCCAACTCTGGGACAAAGGCAGATCAAGAAACAAATCTTGGACATTGGTTAATAGTACTTTTCAAAACCTCTCAGGACCAACAGAGTAACTTCATTGCATTATATCCTCAAAGCCAGCTCTGGCACCACCAATCATCGGTGTGTTTTGAAAGGCATCATAGCCCTCTAGCAGTGAATTATGGATTGCACACCACCTTCCTCGGCAGCTTGTTGAACCAGAGTCATTTATTCAGTTGGTATTGAGAGTCTGGGGGCATGACAGTACATCTGACCCCTTTTGGGTAAAATTTGATCTGGCATTTCATTTCACGGGCTCAGCCACCAGTCTGTCAAATCTTCATTTTGCGGGTGCCCAGTAGAACTGCTGACGCTTGTCTCTAACTCCTGGTGCTTTCATCTTTCAGCGGCAATAAACATGTCACACTGCTGAGGTGAAACACAATCTGGAATTAAATTTACTGCATATAAAATATGGTGCCCTCTTTATTGGTTCAAATACTTGTCACTCATAATTTATTTGAAAGTGTATGGCATTCATGAGGCAAGAGTGCTGCTGGAAATGGAGGTGGGGGGAGCTGCAGAACTCCAAGCCACAGCAGTTTGCATGAGCCCTTCTTCTCCTTTAACACCCATTTCCCCATCCCTTGCCAGTCCTGACTGCTATAAACACATCAAATATGATATCAGTGCCTTGGCCAATGAACAGTATGTACCTCAGTAAAAACAAGCTCGGATAAATTTGGCTCTGCAGCTGCACATCAGTAGCAAAGTGGCTGGAGGAGGGTAACCACTGTTGCCCTCAGAAGAACAAGTGTGCAGATGTTCGTACATGTACATCTAGGGAAAGAAGGGTGGGAAAGATGGGAAGGAGTCAGATTTAGTCCTAGTCCATTTCAAACTCACTCACCATGCTTTTTCTTTCTGGCACTCAACTTTTTCATGATTTATTCCAAATACTGTCGATCAGCTTTAACTAATACAGTTCTTGTATGAAGCACCTCTCTAATCTCTTCAAACACAGATGTGGAAGCGCGGCTTAGAGCATGGAGGCCAACAAAAGCACTTTGCCTGTACCAGTGATTAGCTTTGATTGACATAGTACACTTCTGCTTTCACAGGCATACTTTAACACCCATAAATGATTGTTTTAAAATGAGAAGCAGTGGGTAGTGCAGCTCTGGCGTTAGTAAATATGCAGTACAAACGTGGTAGCAGATAACTGAGAGAATACAAAACACTTGATATTCTTTTCTGGCTTTTCTTCTCCTTTTTCAGTTGTGTTCTTTTGGGTTGTTTTTAATCTAGCATTAGTTCCTAATTGTCGATGAAAAATTATGGTAATATGTATTCTGCTAAAACCTGGACTTTTGATCCTGCCCTATGTGCATTTCACAGTTTTTCATAATAATGTGCAATGGGAAAAGTAGTTTGGTTACGAAAAAAATAAGGCAATGCAGACTGCGAAGGGTTTTTCCTGTTGCAATATGCAACTTTATTTGTAATAAACTGATGAAAATAAGGAAGGATTAGAAAGAGGCAGATTCAGGATGTGTAAAGACATCCAAACTACAAAGCAAAGGGTGCCAGCAAAAGAATGTCAAATATGTGCAGCAAAAAGCAATTGCAGACACAAATTATGTTCTGTTGTAATTGCTTAATTGCTAATTTTTTCTAGAATCCTCTTGATGTATTTATGAATACAGTCATGTGATGCTTGAATACACACTCAAAAATGAAGCACTAAATCAGAGATAATATCAAAAAACTAAAATAATTTCCACCTACCAAGCATTCATAGCCCCCTTATCAATCAATAATGTTCATGCTTTTCCCCTCAAAAAAAAGCCAAAGTTTGCTCTATGACCTATCAGCCAGACAGCCCACATTCTGATGGGACAGTCAGGGAAGCAAGTTACAGTTTTCATCCCCTTCTGCTATCTCAGCCTCTGGTCACACATGAAGAGAGAGGTGTTTTCTTTGGGTATCAACGAACTAAACCATTTAAAAGCACACAAATTTGAACCAGCACATAACACTACACTTGAAAATGAACTGGACAGGAGGGCAGAAAATGGGCCACAGCTGTAATGAGATCCTGGTGAGAAACACCCATTAACAAGTGAATAGTCACTGTATGCAAGAGGTGAAATTTCCAAGTGATCTTAAGGTGTAGATTTGTATAAAGTGTGTTACCAGTAATCAGTAACCCAATAAGGGAGATACTACTGACAGAATGGACTCCCAAGCACTTCTGTGCTTATACTATGATATAAAGACCTGAATGTGCATTTTAGTTACGTGGTTTCATGAAATGATGGCACACAGGCTTCTTTCCTTCCACTGAGTAGGATCTAGTATCAAACCCAATTGTGAGACTCCTAGTCTGGCCTGTGAGAGCCAACAGAGCCCTGCACATAAATACTGACACTATACATAGCCAGAGTGAAAAAAAAAGGAAAATGGAAAGATAGCTGATTGCAGTACCTCTGCGTTCAAAAGGATTTATTTTACCCTTATGAAGAAGAAATTTCAAGTAATGTACACAAGCTGGGAAGTCACACATTTGTGGTAATAATTTTATGAGTCTTTAAATGTTTTATACATAAAGCTGTCATTAGTTGGGTGATAAAATCTGCATTCCAAGTTTCCATCTGTGTGTGTGCGTGTACATTCCAGCATTTTTGCAGGTATGTGCACATATGTATTCATGGCACAAGAGAAAAAAAATCAGACAAGTAATTTCTGCTGAATCCAGTGTTTTTTATCTCAGTGAAAAAAGGCTAAATAAATTCTGGACGTGGGGATGTCTCACTCCCTTCTTTGTTGAACAGGTTTTTGGGTTTTGTTTTTTAAATAGGCAGTATTGCACACCTGGAGAAAAGGGAAGGCACAACTGAATTAGTACAGATGCTGGATATTCATGGTCAAGTTAAACAGCTTTCATAGGAATTATCTACACCTTCACAAGCATCTAGACAGGTTTTATACAGATTTACATGCACTTTTCTTGTACTTAGAATATATTCTACAGTTCAACAAAAACACAAAGAGGACCAAGCATCCACCCTGCAGAAAACAAACATGAGTTCTGCACCTGCAAGGTTCACAGGAAAAAAATCACTATGGCAAATTTTGCAAGAATAAATAGCGACCTTTTTGCATTTGAAAATGCTTCCATTCATTCTTTAGCCTTCCTGTCAGACTCCAAGGATACTCTGGACTTGCTGCACTTTGCACTTTGTCCAGAAGCAGTTTGGTTACCAATGCCCCTCAGAAAGTGAAGTCTTCTCGTGAAAACAACATACAATTTGGCTGGGGAGAGAACAGAGGCCTGAACAGCTCTTTCCTGAACAAAGGATTTCTTAAGTGGAAGAAATTCTCTTCGTCTCGCCTGAGTGGCTGGGCTGACATCCGGGGAAAAAGAAAATCCTATTCCCATTGTACGCTGCTGATGGAGAGCCTTGTGCAGTCTTAATTGTTCTCTGTCTGTCTGCTATCTGACACCTTATACAGAATGGTACATTTCAAGTCCTCTTCCAATTTTTGTATTCTGACAGGGATAAAAAATGCCTTTTCATATATACTCTTCCACATTTAAGATCCATGGCGACCCACTTTTCAGGAAAATCAGCAAGGTCCCTTCTTCAAAATCCCATGCCCACAGATCTGACTGTGTCCCAGCCAGATTCAAAATTGTTTCCCCTTGGGTCAGTGCTTGTGTTGTCCATCACTGGAAAGAGTCCCTGGGTGGGTTTTCTCCAGTCATTTCTCTTGTATTTATAGCAGCCCATCCATTTTACGCCAGGTTTTTCTTTCATCATCTGTGCTTGTGCTCTTATCTTTCTCCCTTCTCCATTCATGGTCTCCATCCTGCAATTTCCCCTTTTTTGCATGCTTTTTGCTCTTGTCCCATCCCTTCATATCTCTCTCCCTTTTCTTCTGCACCTTTATTTGCTTCCTGCTCTTTTGCCCTTTTTCCTGCAACAGATTATTAAGAGCCATGAAACCTGTAGCCACAAGCTGTATCTGACTAGGCAACCTGAAATGATAGCTGATATGTGTTTTAAATAAAGCCGCGATCCTCGGCTTTACTGTCTGTGAAGTTAACAGAAACTGGGTGTATTCACCAGCTGTCCCTATTAATGGGCCTGGGTATGTTTTAAGAAGTTAATCTTACTCCCTTGCCTTGAAAATTTTGATCATTGTCTCTCCTGCGTGAAGATATTATAGGTATGAAGTTTTATTGGCAGGGTTGGGGGGAGATAGATCTTTTATTTCAATTCTGTATGCTAACTAGTGCTAATTTACACCACACAGGATACATCAAAACATGACTGAGAAACAAAAGTGACTTCATTCACTTGTCCACCTCAATCTTCAGGAGACAGTGGAGGGAACTCTATGCTGCAAGCACAGAGATCTCCCAAAGTACTGTCCTAGCTGAACAAACACATAACTGAGGCAATAGATTGAGAGCAAATCCTTACTCCAAGTCATTGTAGCTCTCCCCAGCTGCCACACATTTGGCCATCACCCATGTTCTTTTGCATGACAGCCCTCTATGTCATAAAATGTCCTACCCTTGGTGTCAAGTCCGAAGTAAGCCATGTAAAAGGACCCCGTTCCTGTGGTACAAAAGAAGGAATGGTAAAATCTGCAGTGTAAACTGAGAGAAAGCTGAATATCGCCTTGTGAGGGTTTAGTTCTTTCAAGTTTTAGATTTGCTAAAAATTCTGTTATGTCACATATCATTTATTTCATCCTCTTTTCCAAACATTTTGCACCTTTTTTGAGGCTTGGGATTGATTTCTGCAATCCTCCAGGAGAAGCAATCATCACGTTTCTGTTTCTTTTATTAGCATTTGTCTTAAAACCACTAGCACATGTCTAGTTCTCTCTCTTTTTTTTTTTTTCCAGATTCCCAGATGTCTATTTTTGGCTCCAGCAATCTGTGTTTCAGAGTGTTTGTCATGTGTCAAGTTAAGATTATAACTTCGTCCATCTAGAACAGAATAATTTGGATCCAGTATTTGCTAGAGAGGACAGGATACTTTTTTTAGGAGCAAAAAGCGATCTGGTGCATCCCCTGCCCCATCAATTCCTATCTTCCCCACCAATAGGCCAACAGAAAGACTCTGTGCTGCAGTGGCAAAGAAAGGAGATCTGCTGGCATCGTGCTCAAATTTGATGTTTCACCCAAATCTGGCTTGGACATTCTGGAAGAAGTTTTGAGTTTAGACAGACCTGGCAAAAAATATTGTACCTCAGCAGCTCTCTGTGGTCAGTATGAAATGCAGAGTGTAAGGCAGACCACAACAAGAACTGTTGACAAAGCAGAGTAGGAGATTCATGAGCTGCCTCCAGTGAACATGGACTACTCAGTGTAGGCAGACATTCCCTATGTTTTAGGTGGTCCTTTATTATTTAATGTAAACCTCAGCATTAAAAGAACACACTATTGTTCTTCTAAAAAATATCTGGCAAATATATTTCAACAAATACATGGTATTTTACAAGACTTTAGATCCTCTCAGCCTCATAATACCCTCATGGATGATACCAGAACATACAGAACAGCAGTGCGGATAGAAAGTCACATGGATACTATTACTCATATTGCCTTCAGTTTGGTTTGCACATGTAGTAGTATTAATACATGGTTAAGCACACTTCACTCCAAACTAACATAAATTCCCACTGTGGTTTCCTGTGGCACATGCTGGAGTATGTGCCATGCTGAAATACAGGCAAACCTGCCTTCACTTGAGCCAACCTTAATTAACCAGATTAAATCTAGCCAAATTAAGATTATGCTACTCAGTCATGAATCACATTACTTAACTGCAGCAGCTCTTTAGCAATACTTAGGGTAGCAAACATTTATGTATGTCTGTAAGCATGTGTGTCTGTAGGGATGTGTATATTAATGCATGCACATGTGTGTCTGCATGTGTGTGTACAACACAGCAAGAATCCATTTTCCCCCAAGGGAAAGTACTGGAGTGACTGTGTTGAATCAGTTTCAGTACTAGTCACTAGGCTGAAGCTGTGTTTTAAAAGCCTGGTTGGTTTTATCATTCACCTCAGCCTGGATTTTAGTTTTTATTTTTGGATTTGCTCCATGGAGGAAGGAGATGGATGTGGGAAAAAAAAAAAAAGTCAATTTCAAAATTGTTGCTTTGCCTACAGTATTGTTATACCATTTGTGGACATTGATCAAATCTAAAGGTCCTATTAAAAAAAAATTACAACAATTTTTTTTTCTTTTTTTCAGAAAAGGGAATAAATCTTTAGAGAATATGATCACTTAAATAATCACAGGTGGGGGGAAAGTGAGACTAACACCACATCTAGGAGTTTGGTGATTTAAGACAGAACAGAATGGATGACCAGATAGTTTCAAAGAGTGCTGGGCAGCTTTTGCCTTGATAGCAATGGAGAGCCTGTGGGGCTGAACCTGTGTCAAGCCAGCCCATGCTTTCCCTGAATTAGCTGTCATCCTGTTGACTCCCACCTCTCACTTCTGGCACAACCAGTGTACACTCAGCAATACATAGTGCCTACACAGCATATAGCCCTAACTGGAATAATAAAAGCAGCTTAAAGCTGAGCCTTGAATCATAGAACCATATAATGGTAAAGGGTTGGAATAGACCTTAATGATCATCTAGTCTAACCCCCACTTCCCTGGACAGGAATACCTCCCACTAGACCACATTGCTCTGGGCCTTACCTTGCTTTGAACAATGTCAGTGTTGGGGGATCCCCAACCTCCCTGGGGTTCAGTGTCTCACCACCCTCACAGTTAGAATTTCTTCCTAATAGGTAACTTAAATTTCCCCTCTTTTAGTTTGTATCCACTCCTCCTCATCATATCACAACAGTTCCTGATGCAGAGTCCGTCTCTGGCTTCCCTGTCGGCCTCTTCAGATACTGGAAGGTTGCCATGAGGTCACCACACAACCTTCTCTTCTCCAGGCTGAACAGCCCCAACTTTCTCAGCCTCTCTTCATAGGGGAGGTGCTCCAGTCGTCTTGTCAACTTCAAGGCCTTCTCTGGACTTGCTCCAACAGTTCCATGTCCTTCTTATCCTTGGGGGCACCAGATCTGTGCACGGTACTGTGGGTGGATCTCATGAGACCAGAGTGGGAGAATCACACCCCTAACACTGCTGGCCACATCCATTTTGATGCAGCCCAGGACATCTTTGGCTTTCTGGGCTGTGAGTGCACGCTGCCGGCTCATGTTGAGTTCTTCTGTAACCATCACCCCAAAGTACATCTCCACAACGTGACACTCGGTCACTTCTCCGCTCAACATGCAGGCGCGTCTGGGATTGCCACAACTCAGGTGAAGGATCTTGCATTTCACGTTGTTGGACTTCATGAGGTTCACACAGACCCACCTCTCAAGCATGTCAGAGCCTGTCTGGATGGCATCCCTTCCTTCCTAAGTGCCAGCTGCCTCACAGAGCACAGTGTTGCCAGCAAATCTGCTGAGACTGCACTTGATCCCACTGTCCACATCACTGGTGACACCTTCACTTCTTCCAGTCCCACCCGTTTGTCATCCCCATGTTCTTCCCTATTATGACCTGCTTCAGCAACAAAACTACAGCTCTTTCTGGCAAAGAATGGAATCTACAGCAGGGTTTTCACAAGACAACTGTCACGCTATTTACAGGCTGTGTATTAGTTAATATAATTAAGGCATTGGTGCTGTAAATTAAATAGTATGGAAGATATTTTGCTGGCACAAGATCTGCACAATATTTTCCATATGCTTGCTTATGAAGCATGAAAAATGAACAAAAATATACAAATTAGAAGTCAAGATGCTAAAACCTTCTGCAAGGCTTTACCAGTAGTCTGTTATTTCTGTTCTGAGGAACTTTCTGGAGATTTCCATAACGGATAGTGATGAACTTTTCTTCCTTCTTTTCCTTCCCTTTTTTTAAGTGATAGCTGCCAAATTTCATAAATCCTATAATGTTCTGCACTGTCATTTGTTTGGAAGCCTGTAATTGTTTAAGTTTAAGCCAGAAGATAAAGCCAAACCACTTGAGCAGAAAAGTTGTATTAATGGCTTTGTATTATCACTTGCTGATTTATTTAATCTCTTTTGATCAAATTGTGATTCTTAAACAAAAAAAAGAAAAACTCAAGCAATTGTTTTTTTACCATGAGGAGGAAATGGGCACAATGGACACACACACACACACACACACACACACACACACACACACAGAGAGAGACAACAAACACACTGAGACAAAAGGGCTTTTGTGGCTGAAAGGGTGCATCGACTGTCTTGAAGGTCAGTCATAATTCAGAGAAAAATATGCTGTGGGAAGAGTTATATTCGGTAATGACAGCTAAAAATTATACATTTGGTTACAACCAAAAGACTGGCCCTTGTGTTTCTGCACTGTGGTAACCCAGGACACCTTTCCCAGTGTTAGCAAAAACTAGTGCACTTGTTCTAGTAATCAGAAATACATCAATCTGCACCATTTAGAGCTATGAACTGTTAATATCTCCCTTCATATACAGATTTTTCCTGTGCTTTCATAACTGGAGTAGCAAGCGTTTAGCATCAGATGTGAGAAAAGCTGGGAATTATATTGGAAAAGTGTATTGTTGGGATTTTTTATAAGGGTTACAGCAAAGGTCCTTTTCCAAAAGAGTGAAGATAAAGTACTGGGGGGCTCATATGTTATTCATGGCCTACATGTTGGTGTGCACCATTTTGGAGGTGTCATTTAGATATTGTGTTATCCTCTTGTATAAGATACCTCTGCAGTAAGCATTAACAGAGGACAGCTCAACACCACGATACAGGAAGCAGTCTATCTAGCTGCTGTTCATTTTCAAGGAGTCAACATTGCATGCTATGCATAAACTCACCTCAAATCCATATGTGAATAAAAAATTTTGCTAGTTTTGAACACACTCAATTTTCACAAGAGATACTATAGTTTTGTTTTATATTTTGTACCATATGTCCCTGAATGAAGTTTTTTTTGGTTCCAGTGCCACTTTAGCCCATCTCTGAACTTTAAAAAATATGGGAGCAATTTCATTAATATTAGATTACTTTCTGCTCCTGAATTCATTACATTTTGAATTTCCTGAATGGATCAAGGCCTCTGTGAGAAGAAAGTTATACTAAAGGTTTGACGTAACTCACAAAGAGATGGTGCTATTTTTATTTCAGACAGCAAGAATTATACTCTCCTTGTATTCACTTTTTAGGGGTGGCTAATGTCAGCCGTTGAAGGAAACATGCCCCTGGATTTGCTACCAAAGCTAAAGGAACATTTCCTTGTAATGGCAGCTCATGAGCTTTAATACAGTTTACATCATGGAAACTGAATTTTTGTAAAAACTGAAAGACAAGTAGGTATTATTTCAGATTTCTGGTGTTTAAGCCTTTCAGTCATTGATTTTCCATTGAAAAATGTTTTCACAAATATTCTTCTCTCCCCTCTATCCAGCTGACCTTTGTAATCAGTACACAACCCTTTTGATAAAATGTGATTTCGTCTTCTACATTCCTATAATACATCTCTTAATCTATGAAAAGCATTTAGATATCAATGTCTTCAGTAGAATTCATATTGTACCTCTGGATAGGTAGAAGTATTATAGTATTTCATTTTAGTAATTCAGCTTAAGACTTCTATAATGTTAAAGTCCTACCAATAAGCTGATTTGAAGACTGATACACAGACCTTGCATAAGGTCTTCTGTCTCAGTAGACTCTCATTGTTTATAAAAAAAGTACATGGCTTTCACATGCAATTAGATAGTGCTTGGCAAACTATACCATATTGCTATCAGGAAGCAAAGCATTAAGTACATGTTACACAACATTTAATTTATGGCATGATATAGATGCAATAGAGAAAAAATTTAATTAGCTGGTATAAAATGTGAAAAAGGGCAGATGCAATATAACAGCACATCAGGAGATTTCAGTAGGCTTTGTAAATATTTTTGATATCTAATCATAAAGACATAATTATCTGCTGAGGGCCAAGGATCACAACATTGCATATTTTAGTGCATAGAAAGAGAGGGATGGGCTGGAACAGAGAGCCATGCTCCAAATAAAATCACAAACATTGAGGTATGGGAGTCATACATTCCTTGGGCAAGAGGCTGTGAAGGTGGGTATGTCCAGCCAACATGCTTGCAAAGCATCAAAAGTAAGGATAAAGGTCTGATGGTTGGGCCAGGTCAGCAGCACCCAAAACCACACAATGCACAAAGGCACAGGAGCTTCTGCACACACAACACACTGTGGAAGTGGCCGGGCTGCCATTAACACTCAGCCAAAAAAAAAAAAGATAAAAAAGATACACAATTGATGAAGGAATCTTAGATTAAGGTTTGCATTGCAAGATGATTTGCTTTGTTGTGGTACCAGCCAGCACACCACATATGATTGCTCAGCCTGGGTAGCCACAACAGGAGTATCCTGTATAAAATGGATACAAAGCCTAGACCATCTCCCAGCACCAGTTCTGATGAATGTCTGTTGATTTAATTATGATTTAATGACATGTATCGACATTTACCTGATATTCTGAGGTTCCCCGTTCAAGGAAACTTTTTTCATTACAATGACTAAATTAATTTGATAATGTGCAAACAAAGTACTCCAGTTGTAATTATGTGTGTGGGAAACTTTGTTATTTCACTTGAGCAATTAATGCTTCTCCATATGATCCTGCTCTTAGCATTGATTTTTTTAGTACATTTTGTACTGAGCCATCTGAAGAAAACAAATTAAAGCAGAGGATTTATGAGAAAGCCACACAAAATCCCAAAGATGATATCGTCCTTACTGAAATCAGGTGGTATTCAAAAAAAAGAGGTGGGGAATGCAAAAAAAGAGAGAGCACAAGCTAAATTCTAGAAAAAATTAATTACTAAAATCTTACAAGCCTCAGGGGAGACATATGCCTGTAATCAAATTCTGGGAAACAAGCCCCTGCAAACTCTCGCATTTCAACTTCCAACTCACTACCATTTCATGTTCATTTTGTGGCAAAATGTGACTCTTATAAAACAAACAAATAAACAAACAAAAATCCGTTTCAAAATTTCCACTTTTCCATGCAACTGAAAAATCTCCCAAGTTCAAAACAGCAGCGAGCTGCCATCCAAACTCTTCAGAAATGAGGTAATGGCTTTGCGATTTCACTCCTTTGGTTGGAGCAAAGAATAGAAGCTGGGAAAAGAGAGTCTCAAAAAGTGTACTCTTTATCCCTTCCCCGTTGGTTGCCTTCTGCAGCTTTCAGTCCCAGGAATGCAAGGGATGATGTAGTGCAGCCGGTATGTACCGAAGCACTTGCAAACCCATTGTACTTAATGAGACTTGGAAAGCAGTCAGGAGCAGGGCACTTCTCCTTGTGATGCTTTTCATCAAGACCACAAAGAGGGACAGAAGAGAGGCGTGAAATGTTCCATAGTTTTTGTAAATATTTAGGGCAGGATTTTTCAAAACTAGCCAGCTGATATCCAAACACCCTCAGCTCCCAGAAAGCTCCTGCTGAAGATCCCATTCCTTTCAAGTATTGTCTGTGCTCTGTTTCACATCTCAGCCTTGAGGACACTGCTACTGCAATACCGGACCAGAATCAAGCAGTCAAGGAGGAGATGCAGAACAAAATTCTTTTCCACATAAAAGGAGAGTTAGTGGAAGAGTGTGCTATTTTGAAGGGTTTGGATGTTATTTTCTGTTTTACACTCAGCTCTCTGTGCTTGTCAATTCTACAAACATTTTAATATTCCTGACTTCACAGTTCTTCACAGTGTAAACTCTAACACTACCAACAAAATATGTAGCCTTAGATTACATCAAAAGCCTCTTGTCTGAAGAAAAATGGGTCAGGGGTGTTGTGTCAAGACCTTGCAAAAGTGTGAAGTACCCTGAGCCAAGTCCAAGGTGAAACAGATATAGCCAAGATTTATGATAAGTACATAAGCTGCCCAAATAGTTGTCATCCAGCATTGTCCAAAAGCATATCTCCAAGGTCCACCAAAGATATAATTCAGGCTTCAGGTGTGCTGCATTTCATTTAGTAAAGGGCACATTCATACCACTGGGGATGTGGATGTGTTTGTAAATATCTGCATCTATAATTTATGAAGCCACCTATTTAAGATTCTAGTCATTTATCAAGATGCTTTTGAGACTTGATTCCCTATTTTGCAGACCAAATGTTAACATTTGATTGAATTTATTAACTCAATTAAATAAGAAGTGTTCCACATTAGAAAGCATAATGTCGGAATTAATCCCCCAAAAATGTGGTGATGCTTTAACTAATATCCTGTGACCTCTTGATACTCCCCAACACTGTCCTGATGATCTCAGTATAAATAATCACATCAGAGGTTTCCCAGGGATCTCTCTCCAGAGGATATCAGATGTCTCCACAGGGGCATGTGTGCATCCCTCTTTTGGCCAGGAGAACTGCTGAATGCACCCCCTGCCTTTTCCTAGTCCCTCCTCCCCCCATCCCTCACAGTCATTCCTTAGCAGAACAAGATAGCAAGATGCCAAATCTGGCTGCAGTGATCTTCAGGAAAATACTCCCTTTGCTGACTTCGATCCCAAACAGAAGGAGGATGTGGACATTAGAAGAATATTTGACCGGGTATATGTCCACAAAAAGAATAAGTACCTGGGTATAGAAATCCAAGCACACCCATACAACCTGAAAATACTTCCTTGTTATTAGTGATCCAGAAAAAAAAATATATTTTTGCTTACTTGTAGCAATCAAGGTAAGTGTCTATTCCTTTGTCAATATTTGCCTGGTGCAGATCAATTTTGCACCATCACCAAAGAAGCAACAGCACCAAACATGAGGCCATATGTGGACAGATTGCCTCAGAATCCAGTCAAGGCTGTACAAACCCATTACTGACATCTCACCACCACACTGTCTGCTCTGCTCCTCACCTAGTAACTTGAAGTCAATTGGAAGTTGAACCTCCATCATCAAACTGACCAAATCATCTCCCATCCCAAGCTCTCTTTGTAGTTAGGCTTGTAGGACAGTCCCATCCCAAGCTCTCCTTGTAGTTAGGCTGCTCTAGTTTCAAAAGAACAGGAAATAAACTCATTAAAAGCAGTGCATGTAACAGATTTCCTCATAACCACTGCAACTTGCAATCTGGTATGACACCAAAGGCGAATTTTGCTGTGCAAGAAGAAATAATCAGCAACCTATTCTCAGACTGGCAAAAAAGTTCTTGAACAGTCACACTGGGGAGTGATAAAGGTCTGGACATCATGCCAGTATAACAACAAACTGTTCCCCCCAATTCAATCACTGGATAACGTGAATGAATTTTCATTTTTTAATTAACATTTTCATAAATGAATTTTCATTTATGAAAATGTTCATAAATATAAGAGCAGAGAATATGAAGGATCTTTATTCTGTGCCTAGACAAGAAGATGAAACATGCAAACTCTGGACTTTAACCTTAACATACCCTCACTGAGCTAAAGAAGGCAATTACAAAGGTGACAGAGAACAGGACACAACCATAACAGAGCTCCACAAGCACCCAAGGCAATCTAATCCCAAACATCCTAATTCCCATTTTGCATTATAAGTCCCAGAAATTCTTCTGGTCAGGAGTTGAGACACCATTGGTGGGAAGATGTATCCCTACTACCCTTTGGAAAGATCCTGTCTCAGCTTCCTGAGCCTGAGCACCATGATGGGCAGGGGTTATCGGCCAGGTGCACGTAACTCTATGACACACTCCTCAGCCCAAACACACAGACTATCCACAAAATAATGATAAAACAGAGAAATGCTGTAGGAAAGGGGTTTTTGTATAATCTTAAGGATTCACAAAGGCCTGGCTGTATTCTTGTTTCTTTCTGTGTTCTGTTATTCCACAGACATCTGATAAAGAATAAAAATATTTTATTAAAACTTTTTTATTTTGAAATTCTAACATAATTTGCCACACCAAAAATGTATTCTTTAATTCATAATTTGAGATTATTGTTAATTTCAGGTTTGCAATTTCTCATAAAAATACGGCACGCTTTATTGATGCTTCCACCACTCAAGATGAAAGTAAAAATTTCATATTCCACTTCACATTTTAACAGCAATGATTCTTACACTATATATACATACTCTTACATAAATTGTATCTATTTATATTATATATACTATATAAATAAATCAGTATTTTTACAATAATTTCTGTAGTTCATCTCACATAATCTGCCTGCCTGATACAGCATTTTATAAGTCCTGAAAGACTACTATCTCCTTATGCACTGCTCCTGCTCAGACAGAAAGAAACAAGTATATGCACTATTGTCCTTTAATATGAAAAACCCTTAAAAGTGATAGTTAATTCTCTCCTAAAGACTCCTACTTAATTTTCACCACTGTCAGTGTGGGTGACTTGGAGATGTTTAAGGGGAGCCACTGTTCTGCTGCAGAATGAGTCCCAAACGTAGCTAATGTATTCTCTGACTGTCACAAGAAACACGAGAGCAGCTCCCATCAGCTTTTAGTGTGTATGTCCCTGTTTAGTTTAGGCCTAGCATACAGGGTAGCACTTAACCTGATTAGACTATATTTGCATGATAGGTGCTTATGATGCTTAAAACATCTTTCTATTGTCATGGCTATGCTCTGGTTAGTCTTTGACAGAATCGTCTCTTTTGTTGAAGAATGCTCTCAACATTGCACAAATAAAATAGATCCTTCTGACACAATCCACAGAGTCCTTCATCTTGCTTACTTATTAAGCTTTCTTTTTTTCTCCTAGCCACCAACAGTGACTAAAAGTATCATTGACTTTTTAACTTTCCCCTGTTTTCTTGGAGAACTATTTACTGGCTTTCATTCCCAGTGAAAAAACCTCTCATTTAACAAATGCATCATATTCTATAGTCAAATCACTACCAACTCTTTTTACTTTTATCATTCAGCCTAATTCAGAAAATGTCATGTTTTACATAAATCACTTTTTTTTTACTCAAAAGTATTCCTTATTGAATAAACTAGTGTCACTTTAGTCAACAAAAATAAAGTACAAAGATCCTAGCCCACCTTTGGTAGTTTACATTATTTCTCCACTTGTAAAGTGGTATGATTCTGATGCAAATGAAATACATTTTTAACTTACATTTTCTCTTCTAATAGAAAATTACTCCAGAAGGCTAGAAATGTTCCTATTTGTGTAAGTGAACTTTCAATTACTGTAATCCCACAAGAACTGTACATGTATACATATGCCCATGTTCATTCAGAGCTCTAGCAAAATTGAACCCATTAGGCAGTGCTTCACTTTGTTCTTGTTGGCACTGCCATTCAGGTGCTTTGATAAAACAAGCATATCGAGCCCTTTTGGGATGACAATTCAGAAATGTTCACTCTCAGCTTTTAGCTTGGATCCAGGCTGGAAATATGACACATTGCAAATCACACCGAGCCAGATTTATGGCATAATGTAATAGATGATTCACCAATACTTTTGCTTGTGCCAGACTGAGACACAGACCCTAAATCAGCTGTCAGTGACAGGTTTGGAACTGCATTGTCTATCTTAAAAAAACAAAAAATGGAAACAAAACAAAATGTCTCCACAGGATATTACTGTGGTTGTGGAGATGCAGAAGTACCATGATACCAATACTGACATGGAAACCTTAATTTCCATATTTATGTAAATTATCTACTGTAGCTCTGGGAATGTTAACACATGAAGTTTCCTTGAGCTCCCACATGCAGCCTGAAATACAGACAAAAGGTATCAAATCCTACCTTATTTTATTTTTGAGGATCAAAGGAAAAGGTATTTTCCATGCAAAAACTGTAACTGCTAAACTGCAAACTGGGTAAGTAGTCAGGGTTCACATTTTAAGCAACTGTGTGCTTAAGTTTGCCAATAATGTGTTCTGAATATGTTCTGAGATACTGGAAGTGTGGCTCTGTGTGTGTGTGTGTGTGGGTGTGTGTGTGGGTGTGTGTGTGTGTGTGCTGTCATAACCTATCTGCCCAAGCATGGACTGTCTTGAAAGATTAAGTGCACCTATTTTGAACTGGAGGCTGCATGCCATAATTTTTAGCTAACCCGTTTCCTTCTTAGAGAAAACAGAAATAAAAATATATTGTGCACACTTCATTGCTAGAACCTTTGACCTCAGCTGCCTGTCTAGCTGAGACTGTGATGAATGCTTTGTGTCTCTTCATTTTTAATTGCTCATAAATTGTTATCCCATGAAACACAAAACTAGCCTTGTCCTCATTTTAGTAGGGGTTGGAGGTCAGCCTAACAGTAATACAATTAAGGAGTGTCTTTGTGTGGGGGTGTGGGAGTGAAGAGGGCAGGAGGGTTACAGAAGGTTGTGGTAGTGAAAGATGTATTCCTTTCCAAGGCAATACAAAGCAAATTCCACACATTCAAACAAAAGTCTTTAATGTTCAACAGTGTTGAGAAAAGCTTCTGGGAGGGCATTTAGAAGGGCAATAAAGTGCACATCATCTTCTATATCTGTATAAGCATTCTTAAACATACATGTACACATGGCTGCCTGTGATAGCACTGATCTTCTCTTTGCAATGGCAGACTTAATCCTGATTTTACCCAGGCATGCATGTTCTCATTTGCTGGTTTCAGAAAAAATAATAGCCTACCTTTTACTCTTCTATAAAATAATCTAAACCACATCTGTGGAGATAACTCTGCAGTTACTCCCCCCGGTGTAACCTTCCTGTGGTTGTCACACACTTCCTTCCTGTTCTTGAAAAGCTGGACTACTCTTAATTCAAATAATATACAGTTTGCCACAACACAAAAATATCTTTCACTTTCAAAATGCCTGGTAATAAATAACAATAAACTCTTAGCTGAGTGAGATAAGGGATCTTTCTGTGCCCAGTAAGGGCATAAGGGATCTTACTTTTGATTTTGGTTGAATTAATATAAAAATAAAGCAAGCTTGCTGAGTTTGCTTTTCCCTCACAACACACATAATTCTGTTTAACAAAAGATATTGAGCTTTTGGTAATCAAACAAGTCTTCAGATTCCTACAGATAAAACCATTCTGGTAATACTGGGTTCTTGTTGAGGTTACAACGGGCATTTTGTTCCAAAACCCATAACAATCCTTGTTTCTTATTTAGGTATAAGAATAAGTGGTATCTGTTGCAAAGTCACTAAGTTGTCAGCAACCTGTCACGGAACAGTCTTCTCCAGTCCTTTAGGCAGGCTAATTCCAACAGCTGTTTATAAAACACTGATAATATAGCATTTAGCACCCAGTCATGAATTCTTCCTGGAGGACAGAAAACTCCACCACTTACTCAAAGCACAATGGCTGCTACCCACTCATACAGATTCCAGTGGTCCAGACAGCAGAAAGTTTGAGTCTCGGTAAGTGACACACTGCTTTATTTGTACCTCCTTACCTGCATGCTCACCAGTGACCTGCCATCACACTTTCACAAAACATCCTACAGTTTCATCAGATACTGCACAGAAAGAGATGCAACAAGTTACTATGGAAGGCTCCTAGGCCCACAAGATAAAAATGCGAACTGGATTTCCAGGATATTCAGTTTTGCCTCAGAACTAAATCTGGGTCTTCTTTTTATCAATATTGAAAAGTATTTATTTTTCAGATACTAACATTTTATCATTTTACTTCATAGAATATTAATTACTCTCCCATGAACACTAATGCAGTGCTATTAGGAAAGAGAACAGAAGCTATTGCAGAATATTGCTCTCCCTCTAATGGGGGATTCTTTCTTGCTTTAGCTTGTTAGCAGTTAAAATTAAAAATGGTCCCACTAAGATTAAATTATACTTCAGGTCTTCTGTAAACTGAATTCTCACTTTAGCAGATGAAAAACATATTAGCATGTCTAGGATTTGGGGTGGAAAAATATGTATTTCTCTGATACATGGGGTCTATCACATTATGCTGTAATGTTTATCATGACTTCTGCAAGATTTATCCTTTTATTTTAAAAATCCATTCCTTAAGTCTGATGACTCTATGAGATTCGTAGCTTCCTTGCTCAAAATGTAAAGGCATGGTACCATCCCTTGGCACCCAATATCAGTTGTGGCCCATGAAGTCCTTCCTCCTTGAGACGCTGGACAGCTTGCATGCTAAAACTGAGGAAAGCCCTGTATTGATTTCCTCCACATCACATTCAGTGGAATTGCCAAGACTGATCCCCCAGTATCTTCAGAAATGCCCATCCTTCCTCATTCTTTGTGTACATATGCATTTTCAGAAGTTCTCTCAGGACTTCCTACCTAAAATTTAAGTATATCTTTGTCCCAGATGTTCTGGTCAGACATAAGATGAAGCTCAACTTGAAAACTCAGGTAGGCCTTAACATTTACACAACCCTTCTATAGACTTAATTGCAAAAAGGTAAGTATCAGCCAGATTAAAAAATCAGGGTGTATGTTTCTGATGTTTTCTCTATTAAAACTTATCACAGCACAAATGAGAAATCTTGATGTTCTTATTGAATCACAGCATTGCCTTACAGCATTCCCATTTAAAATGGCAGACCAATTATTTTTGTCTTAATAAAGTCTAATATTTCATTCTACTGATGGGGAAGGTTTCTTTCAACATTGTGTAGAAAATCTCTCAAAATAATTCAGTAGACTCTGGTCAAGTGGGTGTTGCTGCCAACATCAGCCACTCAGCGGGAGTTTGCATCAGTGGGCAATCTGAGTAATAGGAATTCAGTGGGTTCTCCCTCCTGGTTTTTCTAAGAAAACAGTGATTTTGAGTAACTTTGATACTAAAGATATTTTTTTCTCCATAAATTTTCACATATTCAGTTGTTCAGTTAAAGTAAATGTTGAGAATGGAGACTGAATCTTTGCTCCATTTCTACTGGATAATAAAGGGCTATATGGTGTTTTGAGGCCGATTGTGAAAAGTGACCTGACATTCAAATCAGACTGAAAGCAAGCTAAATCCTAGAGATTATGTGGCCTGTGACTGGTTTTCCCAATGCTGCTGATAAAACCTTTTCCCCTTGTGAGTCCCTTATGAGGGAAGGGTAAGGGACACAGCAGCAAAGTCAGTCTGTTACCCCAGTAGAGGTACGGGATGGAGATCCACATGACAGCAAGGATTCAAGGGTTATTGATGTGCAAGAAACCACAGAAGCACTGGAGAATGGTCATGCAGGGATTAAAGCTTCTCCCTCTGAAAAGGGAGCTGGATTGTTAACCCAGCTGAAGTGCATCTACACTAATGTACACAGCATGAGCAACAAAAAGAAGGAAGTGGAAGCTGCAGCAGGAAAACTGGGACATAGTTGCCATCACAGAAACTTGGTGAGACAAGTCACAGAATTGAAGTGCTACAGTGGATGGCTATAAATTCTTCAGAAGGGATAGGCAAGGAGGCAGAGGCTGTCAGTCAGCCCTGTATGTTAGGGACTGTCATGACTATCTGGAATTTCATGATGGTGGCAGTAAAGTTGAGTGTTTATGGGTAAGCATCAGAGGGAACTTGTCAGTGCTAGGGTAACCACTTCATGATCTCTGGGGTCTTTTCCCATCTCACTCATTCTATGAAAGGCCAGGATGATAGGGTGACTGCTGATGACAACACTCTGCCAAATATCACTGAGAGAAGGAAGATTAAAGTCTGTGTCTCCCTCAAGTAAAACAAATTGAACTAAAACGATGAGTTCTTGAAAGATATGTTCCAGGTATGTAACTCCCAGGTATGTTAGTAAAGCCTCTGTTTGGCCAAACAATATTCCTGATGTGTCTATTCCTTTGACCCTGGTAAGCCAAACTTTTTTTCTTTTTTTCAAAATATCTTTTAAAGAAAAAAGTCATCACCTTTCAATGATGAGCCTACTTCTGTACATCACAATTAATTTCCTTTTTAAATATATTTGAGCCTCTCATTTGCAGAAACTCAGGCCTAGAAATAGTGTGCCATGTGTTTTTAAAATGATTTAGCATTCTATGTACTATATATATTCTATATACTATATACTACAAAGTTCCTGAGTTTATGAGCTATTTTCTTATTGTCATGGATTTTAGACAGGATGTTTCTCAAAGCAAAGGAGAAAATTAATTTGAGGTTTCAGGAAGTCAGTGCCAGGGCAAAGTTAACAACTCTGTCTTCTCCAGCATGTGGCAACTTCAGAAAACAATTCTGGACAAAATCTGTCCCATTTGAGGCAGCAAATTAACTCTTTCAGAACAGAGAACTCTGAAAGAAGAGGTGTTTAGAAAGCAGGTTATGCTTGGTTAGGATGCCTATTTTACAGTCCTAGTGTCAGAGAGCAAGAGCAATCAGGATTCCAGGGCACCTGCCCTGCTTTGAGACAGAAGCGCGCTGCCGCCTTGAATTTTCTCACCAGCCTCATGATGAGAACCAGGAGAGCAGTGAAAGCTGTTAAATGTAGTTCATAATGCAGCCATATCTTTGGCCTTAGCTCCAGCAAGCCCAGATGGGAAATAAGGGTCGTTTAGAAACAGAGCACTTCCCACAAACTAGAGAGAGAGATGTAAAACGTACTCACCTACTCATAATTTTCTTCCTCTGAAGTGGATACTGGGTCCTCTGTGACCCATTAGAGCTGGATTATTCTTCCACTCTAAACAAAGAAGCTGATTTTTTTTGCAAGCTTCTCAAACTAGTGCCAACTGCCCAAAATGGGAAGACAAACTGCAAATCCTAATGAATAAACATTTTGCAAGATTAGCCATCTCCAAGCAGGAGATGTTCACTTTTATCTATTTAATTTATCAAACAAAAAATGGAAATGAAGATGGTACAGCAAGATACCAAAATGATGGAATCGAAGGATTTCTCCCTTAGCTCTCAGCAGGAGTGCTTTCTGAGGGACAAAAGGATGATTAGAGACACAATGCAAATGAGACAGTGTTCTGGGTGGGGTCTCTCCACATCCACTGTAGAAAAGGAAAATTCCAAGCAGGAAAATACATTTTAGCTTGTTCCCTTGTGGGTGTCTGGTGCTCAGTGATGCATCACAGGTGGGACATATCAAACAGTAAAACAAATCTTCACAAGCATAAGAGACATTTAAGATATCAGGAAAATTGAACCCAGAGGAAAGAAGATCTTTATTTGAGAGCGGCTGTGTGTTTTATTATGTTGGGTTCTTTTATTTTTCTTTATTGCCTTTCCACAGCATGGGTAGAAAGCTTTCTTTAAAAACGAACAAACAAGTTCCTAAATACTGCAGAATTTTGTGCCTACAGGTCATGGTTGGTTTAAATAGTGCATAAGGGAAAGCATAAAAGAGCAGGTATGCATACAAGAAAAGAAGCACTGACCTGCTGTAGCCTTTTCCTTGGCAGCTGCCCAGATAAAGGCTGCTCTTAAGTAAACAACCTCATGGGCTAGAAAACTTCTGAATTTATACATCAGGAAATAAATATTAGATGTGCCTGTTTCCTACTCCTTCTTAAAGTTGCCCACATAATCCTAAAATTATATCTGATGTACTTCAGTGATTAATTTTTGCATGAACAGAATCTTTTGTGAGCAGAATCTTTAAGTTCCAACCACTTAAATTCCATCTTAAGTGCTAATGTTATAAATAACTGATCTTCTGGAAATACTCAAGAGCACAGGAAAGGAAAGAAAGTTCAAATGACAACTTAAGCATCCTAATGTGAATTGAAAATCAGTCAGAGAAGATGCACACTATTATTGGAGCCAGAAAGCGGCTTTACATGTACCAGCTCTCCTAAAAGCCAATAAATAAAGCAATAATTCAGTGTAAGTGACTAGAAGAAATCTAAATAATAGAAAGTTTTATAAAAAGGTTGCCATTTTTAAGGCACCATTAACAGGATTTTCAGAACTATGTAACACCATGATACATGTGCTTGAATCCTGCATATTTAAGATGTGGAAGGCAGAAACTTATTTTGCTTTCAAATTTAAAATTATGAGAAAGTTGAATAATATCTAGAAATAAACACATCTATTGGCATTCAGGACTTTTAAATATTCTGACTGACTACAAAAAATCACGTGAAAGACTGCTAGTTACTTCTACCACATGATAAGGAAACCAGTTGACAATTGTCCGTGGAATTCACTTCATCTGATCCATGAGTCCAGAGTCCATGGGCAGGAGGACAAGAACTTCCAGAGGACAAGTGATTCCACACTTAATACTTCCTCTAGCACTGGATTCAGTATTGGGAGGTACTTGGCCATTTTCATGAGCTGCACAGGGGTCTCAGACACTAATCTGCACCACCCCTTGCCTCCAGATGACTATAGTGTGGCAAAGTGAGCTTTAATAAGGGGTAACTTGCACTTTCAGTGAAATCACAGTCATATTAATCTGATTTATATTTTGAGCTCATTAGAACAGAAACTATTCCAAGGCCTGAGAAAGAACTCAGCATTCAGTATTTATTTACTAACATCCACTATCCCAAAAACAATTTTCCTTTTCTTCATACTAGATTGTTAATCGAAAACTTTAACTTCCAGCTTGTTTTATGAACAGCAACCAAATGCAGAGTAAAAACATTGGAGTAGATAACACTACCCTCTTCATTCTTAGAAAGATGAAGAAATTTTAGCTTTTGGTGTTTTCTATTATGTTATCTTCAATGACTGGATCCTTTTTATTTAAATTCCTCTGACAATTCTCTACGTAGTCATGTTGGTCCAAACAGAGTTGTGTTTCCACCATTTCAACATCTATGTATTTGATGTAAGAGCAAACGATCAAGGAATTCCTAAGAAGAACAACAGGAAAACAAACACACAAGTTGTAGAATGCCTCCTTGGGAGTAGAAATGGTTCCAGTGTTTAGTAGAGCAGCCAGGTACTTGGGCTCTCTAAAAATAGCTGGCAAAATTGCAGAGTGACAGCAGCTGAAAAGTCTGGTCAGCATACACAGATCTTCTACAATGAAGTGTGATGAACATCAGCCAGTGATCTTGCTGTCTTCTGACACGAAAAGGGCTTTGATCAAGACTAGAAATAGGTCCGCAACAGTGCAAAGCACCCGAGGCACTTCTAGCAAAGCCAGCAAATTGACACGGAGCTCTTTTCGTTATACAACACCAGAGCTTCAAGATGAAATATCTGTCTAGGTAAAAGTCCTCTGCACTGAAAAATGGAAAATCTCCTTTTCCTACCAAGAATTGTAAAGATGTACTAAGTGAGCAAGTTAATTTACTTGTTCTCGGGGAGGGGAGGGGAGGGGAGAGGGAGAGGAGAGGAGAGGAGAGGAGAGGAGAGGAGAGGAGAGGAGAGGAGAGGAGAGGAGAGGAGAGGAGAGGAGAGGAGAGGAGAGGAGAGGAGAGGAGAGGAGAGGAGAGGAGAGGAGAGGAGAGGAGAGGAGAGGAGAGGAGAGGAGAGGAGAGGAGAGGAGAGGAGAGGAGAGGAGAGGAGAGGAGAGGAGAGGAGAGGAGAGGAGAGGAGAGGAGAGGAGAGGAGAGGAGAGGAGAGGAGGAAACCAGCAGGGTATGTGGGAAGGCTCAATTCTTAGCACCTGACAGGAATTTCAAGGATATTTGGAGATCTGGAAATGCTTCAGAGAAAAGCTGTGGCTTGATGAGAGAAGTGGAACATATAAATATTTTTCTTTTTCTTCCACAAAAAAAAAAAATTAAAATATGAAAAATTTCTTATTTCATCACCACATTTTAGTGAATCATCATTCATGTCCATTTAATATTTTCTCTTACCCTTCCAAAATACCCTTCTGAGTAGAGACATTGGAAAGTGCACAGTGCATTCAAGAAAGCATAAAGGGACCTTACTGTGACAAATTTGTGAGCACATATGTCCCCCTAGCAGAGGGAAAGCAAGTATTTCAGTGAGATGTTACACATTTTTAGTTGTTATTTATTTGTTTGAATAATAAATTACCCTTAGCCAGTTACTAAAATGCCTTTTGGGTACTGTGCTGTTTCTATGTCAGCAAGACAGCCTGCATGGAATTTACTGAAAATCAGATCTGTCTCTGAAAGGCAGCCTCCCATTTGCTTGGACTGTCCTGCTCCACAGTTGTAAAGTTTGTGTTGTTGCTACATCTGCAACGCTGCTGCTGCCTCAGCCTGAGAACTGTTCCTTGATGAGACAGGGAATTCCATTAAAAAAAAATAAAATACAAAAGTATATTTATAGAAGCAAGGCTGACAAGGGGAGGGGGAGGGTATGGAGTGAAGTGGAGAACAGGGAACAAGCACTCATGCTTGAAACCCCTTGCTTGTGCAATAATGAGCTTGAAAGCCTTGCTGAAGTGGTTTTACAGCTGTGCAACAAAATGGTGCACTCTCCTCCCTTAATACTGACATTTTAATGTAGGATCACAGCTATTCAGATTGTCCATTGGAGCTGGCAGGCTGATGGTGTGAGCAACTACGCACTCTCATCAATGTCGCTCGGATGAAAGCTGCTGTCAGGCTCAATAAAATGGCAGGCTAGGCCAATCTGGCACACATGAAAGGAAACTGGAAGAAAGGCTTAATTGCACCTCCAGCAGATTCCAGTTATTCTGCTGGTCTGTTAACAACACGCAGCCTGGCACGCCAGTCCTGTCCAGTGCGCTGCGCTGCGCTGGTAGGAAAAACTCCTTGAAGGTGTGGCACAAATGTGCTCTGGGTTAGAGCACCATAACCCAAGCCAAAGAGGTCACAAGTCTTCTCAGCTGGCTTAGCAGCAGCTGCTGCATCCAGCAAAACACTGAGAACAGAGAAAGGATCCCTAAAACAAAGGGTTAAGTTGATTCATGCTTGAGGGACCAGCACAGGATCCACCAGGACTGGGGAGATGCCAAGATGGGCTGGGCACTCTTCTGGGACATTTCAGGGAAGATCCAGTAGGGAGAGTCCACATTAAAGAGGGACACTAAGCCAAAAGAGAGGGAGAAGAGGCACAACTGCTGAAACTGAATACTGTGACATTCACTCTGAGCAGAGTGCTGGGTGGCATAAAGGATGGAGAAACTAAGCATTTGTGTCTTTCATCTGATGGTAGGAGATTGAGGAAGAGCAAGAGACTGGGTTTTATTAATTTTCTAATTTTTGTTCAGTGGTCATGGTGATCATGACCTACTGTTGGAATGTTTGCGAAAAAATGTTTTCTGCTCATGGGTGGAAGGAGACAAGGAAGCAAAATGTACTGGATACAAATATCTTTCCTAAAGATAGGGAGCAACAAGCCCTTGAAGCCATATTTTTCCTCTTAAATGGGACTGAGATAATGGGAAGTAATGAGATATCACTGGATAGCTCCTTTTGCTAGCATCGCAATGCGAAACTAAGGAAAGAAATTCTATAATTAAAAAAAAAATTTAAAAAGAAGCTTCATACATGCAAGATGAGGCAGAATTAGTCCTTTTTTGTAGATCAACACCAGGTGGCCACAGGGTAAAAGATTTAGTCCATCCATTCAGTCTGTGTATGAGGATTACATGATTTCTTACTATTTTTATTTCTTGCTATTTTTAAAATTTTACTTGCAGGCATGTTCAAGGACCTCATATAGCAGATTCAAGACCACAATTTTATTACTTTTTGAAGCATGATAAAAAGGAATTACGCTGAACAAATATTAACATTTTCTATAGAGTTATTCTTTTGTAGAGCAGTCTAGAATTACTCAAGAATATCATGTACTGTGATACACTGAGGAAAAAGAATATATCCCTGTCTTGTGATAAATCCAATTTCAGTTGTACAAACCCTTACATTTCTAAGTCTGATTGGATCACAGCCCTCACTGTCACCTATACTTTGTGTTCTTTTACTATCTGGGAATGAATGGATCTTTTTACTGTTAGGCACCCAGTACCCACACAACCAGGTAGGAGAGACACTGTGGTCATCAGTATTGAAATTACCCCTATTTCTGGAACCCTCTGCATAGAAAATTTGAGCAAATGAACTCAGTAGCTCATCCATATAATGGCCTGCCAAAAATAGAGAGCACAGTAACTTCCCATAGGACATGGATAGCTAGAAAGCTGCAAATGCTCCTTCTGTCAGCTTGACAAAAATAAGGAGGAATTCTTATTCCTTCCTTAAAGAGCAGCTCTCTGTTTAAGCTGGAGTCCCCATGCTCATATATTAAAGGACCAAGTTGCCTCAGCTTAAGATCACAGTCATAAAAAAATTAGACCAAGGAGGCTGTGATTTTTTCAGCATTCAGAAGCAGAGTAGGCAGTTTATGAGAAATTTGTTTTGGATAAGTAATTCTTGTAGGGCACTAGTTATTCTGCCCTGCCTATTTACTTCTCCAAAGTCCATTAGGGGTCCCCAGATCAAACAGTGAAGTCATGCATGTGTCTGGATCTGGGGATGCTGAAACAATACACTCATTGCCTTGAGAAGATGGAATAGAGGGTTCCACTGCTCCAAAGTGTATTTAGCACTTGGGATAATTTCCCAGACATTCAGGCTTGGAATCAGTTTTTGAGGGCTTGGAAGTACACATACCAGAATTTTTGCAGCATGCTTGAGTCTACTGAGGAGTTTAAAGCTTGGCAGCATTGCAACAGATATTAAAAATACATGAAGCTTCCTTTAATGTAAAGTCCTCTGATAGTAAAGTGGATGGGCATTGAAAGGGCCAAAGCCATTCCCTTCAGATGATTTCAGGAAAGAAATGCATCCTTAACTCAGTTGCATATGACACAAATATTCATCATCCTAAAAATGACACAGGGATCAATAAAAACTGGAAGAACTTCATAGACATATCCTTTCCTAATTGAAAAGCTTAACATGGCCATTTCAACAAGAATAATATACCCAGATTTGACCTACTCCAAAATTAAAAAAACAAAATTCATTTTATGGCTGCTTGCGTCACTATATATACTTGTTTCCTTGAAGATAGCTTTATAAAAAACATAAATATTCCTTGCCAGCATTCTGATCCAAGAGAAAAGTTTCATCCTTCAATAGTGCACATAATAGAATTGATCAGATTTGAAGCATGGGAGCACTTTTTTATCTTGATCTTTAATATTTTATAGTTCAGGCAACAAAATTTAACCAAACCATTGGAGATATAACTAATAAGCTCTCCTCACACACAAAATCTTATAGTATAGTCTTAACTTTGTTTCTTGCTTTCCCAATATATGTGTAGTAAAAACACAGTTTAAATAAGATATAAAATTTGCATTCTTATTTAATTATCTCCCGAGACAATTAATGTTCCCAAAAAATTTCAATATTTTGACCACAACACAGATTTAATAAGAACAAGAGTGGCAGCACTAAGTCAAAAGAAAGGTCTATTAAATCAGTAACCCTACTGATTTAAATAGGACTAGGACTGCACCCTGTGACTTTACAGATACTTATCATGCAAATTTCCAGAACATCCTAGTAAGCTTTTCATCCTAAGGCACTTACAAGGTCCTGCCTCCAACAAACTGTTTCCTAGAGCTGCACATGTTATTCACACTTAAACCTTTTCTCTATCCTAAACCTGCGGGGTTCTAGAACAAGATAAGTGCTTGGATCACATAACACCGCTCCCAAGCCTCTTAAAATTATGAAATTATGGTGCAAATTTTAGGAGAATGTGTTTGTTTAAAATATTTTAATAGCATCTTTCACCATTCCTGTAGCAAAATATTAATTTTCAATCTTAAGAAGTATCTCTTTTCAGAAAGTTATTATTCTGATTTTTTTATGCCAACAACATCACACATTTTTCTAACTCACAACACACCCTGAGGTTCAGTCTTCAGAGAGACACTGAGAACCATACATTGTTTTATTTCCTTTTGGTAGGCAAAACTCTCTTATAAATAGAGCCACCATGACTAAGAGGAAAGTCCTGTAAAGCCAGGTAATAATGAATATGATATTTTAATAGCTTAGTTTAAAATGTTCTGTGTTTTAAGATTTGTTTAAGATAATGCTAGGAACTGACCAGTCAACAAATGTAACAGGCAAGGTAAGGCAAATGAAATGCAGAATTCAAAGATGTACAATAATCACCAAGCTAAGACTCATTATACACAAAGTTAATGGCTGAAAATTTAGATGTACAGTTTAGTCTAACTTAGATTTCCTCTAAACAGAGAAACTAAATTTCAGCAGCCAATTCCCCTCATTATGAAATGGCTTCTGAAAATCAGATCAATTGCCTTCTGAAGGTACCACTGTCTAACCAGTGACTACTGCTGGCCTTGAGACATCTAAGTTAGAGTGGGCATCTACCTTCTGACCAGCTGCTGACACCTCCACTCACTAAACTGCAGAGCTAGTAGGAATACAGTGCATCAGCAGGAGTCTGGATGTCCAGGTTTCTGTTTAGAAATGTCTGCACCTCTAACAGAGACACAAACAGTGATGCTCATGCGCAGCTCTCGGGGAGTTTTGATGAGAGGCACTTGCAGTAGCTGGCATTTGGCCTACTCCAGTGAGTTGCATGTTAAGAAAGTATGTCATGCACAGGTGACAACAAAAGTGACCCAAAAGGTAATCCCTGAGAAAACATATACATCCAGCAGGGAAACAGGACAGCAAGGAAAACTATTTTATTTTGGTACAGGATGAGCAAAGTACCTCCAAGTTGCGCTGTAGCCACTTCAGTTTGCTCCTGTTGCTCCTACCTGGACAATCAGTTTCTTCTCCTGTAGTTTCCTGCCTCCTGATGACAATAGAGAGAACACATACTCGGTATTTAATGACGAGAAGCTGCAGCGCATACTAATGGTGCCATAGCTTCTAATATCATCCAATATCCCCTGCTGGCTTTGCAATTACATACACATGGAGCAGGGAAGTGGCATGTGGCACTCCCGGTGAGGATAAACAGGTGTCTAGAATTACCTACTGACATCTCTCAGAGGAAGAAGGTAAGTGTGAGTTAACTGACCCCACACACAGCTCTGAATGCCTTGGAGTCCCTGATGGCAAAAGCTGATGTTGGAATAAGGGGAGTCTGGTCTGTGTGTATGAGTGACTACCCAAAATTCCCTTCCCACTCTCCTGGTCAGGAGGACACTCCTTATACCCAAGCCGAAAACCAATGTTTTGTCACCCACTATTGCACCCAGTGTAAAGGTATTTAATCAGAGCATATTTAACAATAATAATCAAAGCATATGTAATCAGGGTCTTCATCTTCAGTTTGTGGCATTCCCTTCCACTGAATTATACATGTAGGTGTAAGTAGTTCAGGAGAAACAAAAGTGTTGTCACCTTGGGATGGAGAAGATAATTTTATTCCTCCTGTGTACTTTTCCCCCTAGACAGAAAAAAAACCAATAACAAATGGACAGAGGGCAACTTTTTTAAGAAGGTTTGAATTGTTTCTAGGGTTAACAAACCAACAGTATTTTGTGTCTCTGCTGTTATTTAATGCTGCAGCCTGTACTAGATTAAATTACACGGCAGGGTACTACAGTGTATTGGACAGCAGGCAAAGAACACACTATGCTCTACTCATTACGGTGCACTCGACTAAGTATGTGAATTTGAGTGCACCTCCATTCCATAGAATCCTATATCCTATAAAGAATATTGATCCCCGTTTAGAGACTCAGTTATCAAGACCAGGCTTCTCCCTTAATTGTATAAGGAAATACATAGCTGGGTCACGTTTTTTTCTTTTGGTTTTCACTGGAAGTCAAATGACCATGGGTGGTTTTTTGTACACTCTCAGGACAAAAACTGTTAGCTTTTTAGATTTCACAGAAAAAAAACTTATCGACAAAATTAAGCTATTTTTTAAAATTCCTGAGATTTTTTAAAAAATGGCTTTTATATCCATAACTGAAATGTGCTTATTTACATACATGCATGCCTATATGAGTGTGCCTATACAATAAGTGTTACTATTTGAGAGAGAGAGAAGAAAGAAAGGGAGAGAAAGATGACAGCATGCCTTTGGTAGCCATTACTTCTGCATTACTCTTTCTTCATCACTTTTTACTCCTGAAACTGTAAGTATAGTCAGGGAGCCTCAAATTTCATTAAATCCCATGTTTCTATTTTGGCATGAGAGCAGGAAAGCCAAATCGTGTATCCAAATACAATTTGTTTGGATACATCTCACCAAAGCGAGAGCTGGGGATCTGTCAAACCAGCGAGTGACCTGGTTGTTTTCTACTCTTCGAGCTACAAGATTCTCTAACTCTGTTAGCTTTTCAATTCCTTTATGTTTTGAGTCCAGGGAGGGAGGAGGGGGTTTGCAATTAAAATCGGCACAGGTCACTGCGTTGAGATGAAAGATGTTGTTGAAGGGAGGCACCTGCCCGGGTGTTGGCGAGGAGATGGATGATGAATTGAACACTGCCACCTTTTGGCTGTGGCCACGGCCAGGGAGCTGCGAACAGGCGATTTCTGCCAAGTTCCTTCTAGAGCGGGCTGGGCATCTGGCAAAAGCACCCTTCGTGCCAACCCAACATTGGCTACACCTCCCAGTACAGCCCACGTTAGCACACACCATGTTACCATCACGTAACTTAGATTTCGCCCCTTATCTGTGAGGTCCTCGGAACTGAGAAGATGGGCTAATAATGCGAAGAGCTGTTAGCTTTACTAAAGACTAAGTGCAATCAAGTTGATGTAAACAGTCACTTCAGCCTGACTGTGCTACACTCTTCCTGCCTCAGGAATACTTGAGAGTATCTCGCATTGTGTTGTGCTGAAATAGTGTTTTCTCAAGCGGTGAATTATATACAGTTTGTACTTCAACCTCTTTTGAGCACTTAGCTGTGAATGTTTGTATCAGTGCCAGTGAGTGTGAGGTGATCTCATTAGAAAGAGAAAGAAAATACTATCAGCCACAGAATTATTTCCCAGTGATTAAATGACAAACTCTTATCCACGAGCTACGTCTGCACTTCTTACATAGGTGTAACAAAAAACAAAACCAAAACAAACAAAAAAAAACCCCACAAAAATTAAAACAAAAACACACACAAAAAAAAAAAAAAAAAAAAAAAAAAAAAAAAAAAAAAACCACCAAAACTTTGCTTGTAAGAGCCCAGTGTCTGTCCTGCCGCCATGCCGAGGTGTCCGCGGCTGCCCGAGGTGCAGAGCGCTGCCTCGGTGCCTCATCGAGGCACGATCACCTCGTGTTCTCCCCAGTCAAACCTCAACCACACAAGGGTGTGAGCCCTCGCCTCGCACCCTCTCCCGCCCCGCTGTACTGTACGGGCAAAACCCCGTTTGCCCCCGGCGACCTTAACGGGGCCGGGCCTTCACCTCCACTTTCTCACCGAACTCTTCACCTTTGGGAACCCGACACACGCGGCTCCGAGGGGGGATGCAGGTGGAATGGAAGGGCATTCCCTGTGCGAATGCCCTTCTTTTCTGAAGCCCAGCGCGGCCTGGCTGGCGTCCCGCCGCCCCTGTGGCCGCGCGCGTTGCCCGGCAACGGGGAGCCCCGGCCCGCCCGCTTCCCCCGGGGCGCGGCGGCGCCCGGCCGGCGGCAGGGCGGCAGGGAGCGAAGGAGGGAAGGAGCACGGGCCCCGCTCCGGCTGCCGGCCGAGCTCCGCCGGTTCGAGCGCTGTCCCGGTTGGAGCGGCGGAGAGGCGCAGCACCCGCGGCCCCGGGGCGGCCGTCGGGCACGGCCGGCTGTTCCCAGCCCGCCCCGCAGGCTCCCCGGGCCCCGCCGGGCGGGGCGGGCGCGTTCCACCCGCGGCCGTGCGTGCGGCTTGGGCGGCGGGCCCGGCCGCCGCGGAGGGGTCCTGGACTCCGTCCATGGGCTGGTGTGCGAGGAGAGAAGACAAAGCCCCCTGGCTCCCCTGCCCCTCCTTGGCAGAGCCCAATGCCCCGCTGCTTTCATTTGTTTTTGATCTGCCTCATTAAAAGACTATTGATGGCTTTAACTATTGTCCTTGTTTAGGTGCTGATTTACAAGCGCTAATATCTGACTGTGCCGAGATTAATGGGAGCCCGTGAAGTTTACAATTATCCGCAGGTCCCTTGACCACACATGGAGGGGTTTGGGTTGGGGTCACGCACTCTTATGAAAAACTCCAAAGCAGGCTTAAACCTGGGAACATTTTAATAGGATTGAATTTGTAATAGGATTTGGCAGCTTGGCCTAAACTATAGGGTAGGGGGGTTTGCTCTGGGTTATTTTGGAGTTGAGTTTTGGGGTTCTTTAACCTGGTGTCATAGCTGTGGCACAACAAGGCGCAGGTTTCAACATTGTGGGTTTATTTTTTGTGAAAACCTAAGCACAAATATCTTTGATATGGAATATTAAAACAAGGAGCCCTCTATCTGAACATACAGCATATATAGCATGCATGTGATAGGCTCCAACGTTATTTATTATTTGATGTGTATCTGCATGCTTTATATGACCTTCAAGCCCCTGAAATTATTGACAACATATATGGCATCTATTAAAAAAATACAAATGTGTTACTTAAATGGAGCAAGAGTTCTGTTGAATAACAAAACATTTCCGTGCCAACTCTTGCCTTACTCAAAAAAAAGCCGCACTAGGAAGTAGTAACTGTGCAATAAATTAGATACATTGAAAGTAGTGCTACAAATAGAGGGGAAGTTCCATGGGAAGGTGGGAGAGAAGCTAAAAGTGAATCATATGAGCAATTAGTTCTCACTTACAAGTTAACAGCAGCGAATTTCAGTCAGTAGCACTGGCTCTATGGCTGCTAATTCATTCCACATCACTTTGTTCTAGGCAATAATGCTGGTATGCTTCTTATGCTACTTGGCTTGCTGTGAAACAGGATCTTATGAATCACCTCATAATGAGGCACCCTCGTTTAGTGGTTCTGGGTTTGTGGCTTACTTGGGCTTTTCATAGGGTTTTGGTTTTTTAGTAACACAGCAAAACTGGAAATATATCATACTTGTCCTGGGTCATGGAAGTACTTCCTTTCAGGATATAAACTGGAAACCCCACAGCACCAAGGGAGATATACAGATACAGTTTGCTTGGTTTCAAAAGTTCTAGTATTGCCAACCTTAGGGAGATGGGAGCTTATGAGAAAACATAAGCAGCAGCAAAGCCTGCACTAATATATGTCCCATGATATCTCAGAAAATGTCATTGGCTTTGCTGGAGTAGAATCAGGCAAAAGACAGGCAGAATTTCCCTTTGTTTAGAGCCCCAAAGCTCCATTTTTTGAACTCAAGACTGAGAGAGGAAAGTGCTTGTTCCAGGGGTCTGTATGTGTGTATTCTGGCTGCTTAGTCTTTTGCATTATTGTAATCCTGGATGCTGTGCATCTTTCCTGTCCTTATAAAATCAAGGACTTGAATATTCTGTGGCAAGGTTGTGGGCATCTTCCCCCCCTAGCCAGATTTATTCATTTCTATAGCACTCTGTAACTGCTCCTTGAAAACTCTGAGACAAAGCAAGCAAACAAAAAATAATACTTCTAATTAATTTAAGTATAATAATGATTCCAAAGCCTCTGTTATTTGCTAACTTTATTCTAGTGCTGATTTTCACCAGCACCTATTCATAACTGCAATGAGGGATTTGAAGATATATTGGATATAAGAGTTTCCTGACAAGTGGGTGGGCATTGTGTTTCACAAAGTAACCATTCCAGTCACCATATAGCTGTAGCCTTATTAGGAGGATTAACAGCCAAAGTAATTATGATTTGAAATGTGCAACATTTCTTTTAGCCTTCAGGAGTAAAATGTGAAAATGAGTGCAACAGTCCTCACCTTCCTAAGAAATGTTGTTTTATACTATTTGCAGGTCCAAGAAAACAAATCTGATTCAGCTTGAGTTATATTGGAAGGTTTAAAAATCTCATCAGGACTAATTATATTTTGAGTATTTTCAAGAAAACCTTGTAGAATCATAATTTTGAAGCTACTCTGAATCTTGTGGCAAATTCAGTGGTCATGACTCTACAAGAGACATGTAGCCCACTGTATAATGAAATTTTGAGACTGTTTTAACCAGGGAAAATGTTTTCTGCTCCGCTATTTTCTTTGAACTCAGATTATGCTGTCTCATTAGCAGTTCCTCACTGTCTGACTGAAGTAGGAATCTGGATGAAAATGAACTGACAGCGACTTAATCTAAACAAGTAGGACATGGTAATTGCTCACAGAGAAAAGTACTTTAAAACAGTTAGTAAAAGCCTGTGGGGTAGGAAAGGAGAAGGGGGGTTGTTGCTTGTGAACTAAACAGGTAGGGCTGACTGCTGGTTTGGTGCTGTGCTAGATACAGAGATGAGGCTTTTTCTAACATCAACTGGAGCTCAAGGTTGAAGCCCTTCAGGCTGCCCAGTGCTCTCCTCTCTCTTTCTTCCCCCTACCTTTATTGATAAGAAGCTCTTACGCTTTCAGCAGCGGCACTGATGCCTCATTGTAGAGCAGACCAGGAGACAATGCACCCAGCACTGGAACAGTGATGCCAGGTGTATACACATTCATTGCCACTTAAATGTGTAGTTCCACAGACACTTTACATTTGCTAAAGCCAGCAGTGCCGCCAGAAGCAGTCCTGCCTGCCCTGGCCCCAAGTAGGCTTTTCCATCCATCCTCCCCATTGCATGCTCGTGCACTATCACACCAGCAGGCACTGATCAAAACACCTCTGAGGGCTGACCTTTGTAACTACCCCATGGAAAAGTGTGGAATGGAAGGAGAAATCCCCACTGTCGCTCCCCACAGTCAGTCCCCTGAGCTAGCTGCCTGTGGGGCTGCTGCAGAGGGGCTGGGGGTTCGGAATGGGGGATAAAGGAGGTGATTGCTGGTTTTGGCAGTAAAGCCAATGCTGTTCTCTCCGCGTGATATAAAGAGCTGGCACTCCTAAAAGCCTCTCAGGGGTAATGTTGGGGTGCAAAGCAGAGTACAGGGCAGTGAGATGCAAGATTGAGCTTTATGCCACCATGATTGTGCAGAAACTTGTGAGGCCCAATGGGGCCAACCCAAGGAAAAGGAGAAAAGTGCCTTCTGAGGCTGCTGGATGAGATATGGATGGAAGGTAGTTAATAAGAAATCATGTGGATTAACTCTGTGCATCCATGAGCCCATTCCAGGAAGCACTGCCTCTCTGCATGCATCCACTGTGGCAAAGCCAGGTTCTGCACTTGCCACAGGGAGGGCTGACTTTCAAAGAGCCAGGGACAATGGCAGCTGCTTTCAACGGTGCACCTGCAAGATCTTTAAAACATCAGGTTGGATAAGAACCCAGATTACATATTTGAACATAGGCAGTTGCCATGTTTCTTCAGTTATTATTTTGTCTTTCTGGTATGACAGAAATTTAAAAGAAATGCATGCATTTTAAAATTATGACAGACAAGATAGACATCTGGTATGGCATTGCAAGTGTTTCAAGAAAAGGTGGGTTAAGATGTAAAAATGTTATGCAACTTTTATTCAAATGACTGAAGTTTTTTTGGGATATTTTGTTATTTACTTAAAATATACAGAATAATTTTATAATGATTGATTGTCACTAATAATGAAGTTTTACTCACATCAAACTGGAGAGAGGTTCTCCTTCCATCTTTTAATGTTTTTAATGTGACACCAGAATTATAGACAAAAGCCTCGTTATGCATGTATGTAAAAAGAAAAGTGGATAGAAAAGAGAGATTATAGTCACTTAATCTGTAACACATTAGTTTGAAATTAGAAAGCTATAACTAATTATCTCATTTGCAAAGATTGAGCAAAATCTTACCAAATATCCATGACAGAGTCTAATTTATCATGTATCTCATATGGTATCTTTTCCATAATAGCTAAATCAATGAAACCCAAGTGCCAGTCATTGATCTAATGGACAGATGGTGATTTCCATTTGATAAGGATTAAAGTTTTGGCAACGAGGATGGCTAGAAGTATCAATTTTCTTGTGGTGAAGAGATTGTTGAGAATTGCCTTCAAATATTTGTACTGTAAATAAAGGTTGTGGTTTTTGTATACAGAGAAGCCAGCCCTGCTTCTCACAGCCACTGCTGCTTGTGCTTGTCAAGTCACCAAGCCACTGTGAAAAAGCTCCACGTTCAGCTTTGCACAAAGTGCACAGTGGGGATTAAGGTGTTTGTTGTTTGCATGGAGCAAGAATTTGCTTTCTGATGTGCAGGTGAGAGCATCTTTGAAAGTTGCCAACATCATGAGTAGGCTTGATAAGTGTTTTCTCAAAATGCACTTTGTTGTTCGGGCTCTAGTCTTTTCAAGACACCCCCTCTCACATTAAAGGACCGCTGAGGACATCCCAGCATCTGGATCCATATTACACAGAGGGCTGCTGCACACTGAGAAGGTGACTTATCACTGAGGTTTTCCAGCCAGGCAAGTAGATGGCTCTGTCTGGCCCCAAATTTCTGTGTGCAGGCCCTAACAGGAATTTCCCAGACTAAAAAATAAATCTTGAGTGTCCCACCAGAAAAAGATTTTTATCTCCACCAATTGCCACTGATTTGGTTGTGCTGTCTGGCTCGATTGCAGCATGGAAGCGCACAAAGTGAACTTGCAGTGTTCTTTTGGAGGAGTCTTTCACTGAGGTTATTGTTTTCAGGCACTTTAGAGGCAAAAAGTGCTTGTTTCTGAAGTCCTTGATGTGATATGTCCTAGCTAGCATCTCTCTAGGAAATTAAGGAAATCGTGACAGTTCCTTTGCATGATTTCTCACAAGAAAAAGTAAGAAATGAAAAAGAATGTGATAAAGTGATTTACATTGTGTTTTGTTTCCTTCTGCTTTTACTTTCACATTTCTGCTGCTTTTACTGCTGTAAGTTCCCTCAATGACTCTGGTCCCTGTCTTTGGGCTTTGGCCATGAACCAGGACAATAGAAATAGGTCCTGGACAAATACCTGATGGAAAGTAATAATAGTTAAAGCAATCCTAAAATGTCCCTGCCCCAAGGATATTATAACCAGAGGAATAATATACTTGCTGTGTTCTCTTCCAATGAGGTGCTAGCTCAAAATTATGATTGTGACTATGTGTTTTTCCACAGAGCCACAGGGCAAACTTTCTTTTTGAGTAGAGAAAATCTCAAGTCTACCTATATTTAAAGAATTAAATAGGAGCTAATAATAGATACACAGTGACAAGTGAGTAGAGTTAAACAATAACCTGATATCTGCTAGGATGGTCAGTCATGTTCTAAGTACTGTTCTGTATGATAATTAATCTTTAAACAGCTCTGGTAAAGTCCCAATTGAAATCCAAAGGAGAACAAGCTCAGCAAAGAATCTGTAAGAATTCTGTATTGCACTGGATTTGGGCAAAGAAAAATCATACATATAAAGGCTGGAGCAAACAGAGAATTACAGTTACTGGAGTCTGTCAGAAACTGTGTGGCTGTAATGTCTTCTGAGGCTGAAGAAGCACAGCTGGCACCGACAGCAGGGTCACAGGGTGCTGGTATTTATTATATAGAGAAATCTGCCTTGAATGAGCACACAAGGAAGCAGTAGAAAAGGTTGGTTAGCAAGAAAGACCATGAGCTGGACAAAATTATACTTAACTTGGTGAGTATTTTAGAGAAGCCTGCTCAGACTCTGCCAGTCATGCTGAGGGATGTGCAGCAACATTGGTTTGAAGGGACAGTCTAAGCAACCTAACCAGTTCATAGTTATATTTAGATTCATGTAAGTGGGGGCAGAAGATGCAGGCAGGGAAAGGAGCACTGTGGCTGGGAGCAGGATGGATTTCCTTTTCATTTCCTGTTCATCCTGTTGCTAGCTTTTGTGCTACAACTCTGGGTAAGGATGAGAAGGAGGTGGAGGAATTTACTTTATCTCCAAATAATGTACCCCAAAAACATCTAAACAAAAGTCAATGTCAGATTTCAGTAGTGGAACAGCCTAGCTGTAGAAAGCCTGGATTAATTACTGTAAAATGAAAAAGAAAACTTAATAAAGGCATCGCTACAATTTCTTGGAGGTGCATTTCTGTGTTGAAAGCTGACCACAGAATGTTGCCATCTTCTTGCCTTCCCTTTTGCTCCTGCTGTCAAGCCCTGTTAACCCAGAGGAGTCTTGTTTCCCTGCCACCCCTCCCACTGTTCCCCGAAAAGGGGACTGTATACCCTGAATTTCTTTTCCTACCTCATCCTGCCCTTCCATCTCTTTTGAGGACACTCACTATTAATGTAATTTCTACTGTGTGTATTTCCAAAATCTGCCTTTTTAAGAAATCCTAGGCTACTCAACAGGGTTGAGGTTGTTATTAGTTGGCAGAGAAAGTGAAAAGCATTTGGTTAGGTACAACTGTAAAGTGCTTATAATTTTTTCTTACCAAATATGCAAAAGAACACAAGTTGTCCTGTGAGTACCACAGCTTACAGAGTTTGATTTCCTACAGATTTGTATCCCGTTTCCTTCCCTCACTCCCACCACAATAGTTCTGTCGCCCTCTGTAAACCCTCTGACATCTGTCAGGCAAGAAATAACACATACCCTGGCTAATCTGGATCCATGCATATGCAGATTGGGCAGCTGGCTACTACCAAGCCACATAACATATCACACCCGAGTTCTTCCTGCTCTCTTTTCAATGGGGTTTTCATGCTGAGCCTCTCTCCACTTCCCAGCTGCAGATTTTAAAAAAATGCAGTTAATTGTCTCCAAGACTTCTGCTTCTCTTTCAAATTGTACTTAAATTGCCTAACAGACTAAAAAGTTATAAAGAAGACTTACTGTCAGAAAAGTGGAGAAGCAGAAGGACAGAGGCTCCATTTCCTTGGCAAGCCAGCCTGAAATATTTCATTTGGATCATTCTCTTTAAGGATAATACAGTATTTTGCTTTACTCTCCCATGGCACAAACAGAAAATGTGAAAGGCTGAATCCCAAATCAGCTGCATAAGATGGCATCCATGTCTCTTTACCCCAGCTTAAATCACTTTTGTCTGTAGCAGGAACCAAGCTTCAGCCTCTCTAGGGAACAGCAGTTGTTTTAGGTAGGGATTTCTCTGCTTCATCATGTTGACACTTTCACTCCAGACTGGCTGAGGTGTCATTCAGTGACTCATTCAGTGATTCTTGGGTGATGATCCCTGTCAACGTGCCAAAGAAACATAAACTGGTATCAGTTTGGTAGTATTGGTATCCATTTCAGTATTGAAAACAAAAGTCAGACAGCACGGCCAGGTACATCAAGTGTAGATCATGCCAGTTGTTTGAAAACAGAACCACCTGGATTGTCTTTTCTTCTTTGCCTATTGCAGGTTCCAAGTAGGATCCTGAGCTAGTGCCTAACTCTTCAAGGTGTTCTGGCTTTTACACTGAAACCCAGAGCATAATTCTTACTTGTCTTTTAGCCTAATTTGCTGAGAAAGTCATGGGACTAGAAGTTTTGTCTAACTTTCTTGCTGTGTCTTAGTAAGGATTAAAGTGCAATACATTTAGCTGTGAAGACTGTCCAAAAAGCATCCAGAGAACACATGAAACCTACATATAGGTTTCCTTCAAAGGCTCTATTTTTTCCAAATTCAAGCACATTTTTAATGGGGAGAACAATCGATATATGTTTTACTCCCAACAAATTGTCTCAGACAAGCATGAAGTACCTGCCTGAAAGTTTACATCATTGAAAAGTTTTTAAACTATTAGACCTATTTGACATATAAAAACATATTTTTCACTAACATGTTCTTCAGAATTGATCTGCCAGTTTTAACTGAAACCTAGAAAAAATATTTTGATTTTCCAGCATAGAAATTTATAATGACATAGAGTTTAATGATCTACTACTGCAATATTGAGGTGTGACACATGGAGTAGCCAGCTTTACATGTATAAAGGGCTGCTGGTAAAACAAAAATCTTTGAATCTTACAATGTATTTTGCAAAAGTTGAGGTCCATCTGACACTCCTATTCAAAATTCATCCTGCAATGAGACAGTCCTCAGGTTTCACACTGTCTATAGAAATTATGATTCCATACCCTAAATATCATAACACAAGGAAAAAATGGCAAAGAGTTAATCAGAACCAGTGCTGAGAATTTCCCTTATGTTTGTACACCTAAATTTAAAACAGTATTTTAAAAATGTAGAGGATCTGAAAAATGTCCCTATTGTTCATAATATTATTAATCTTAAACTTTATACGTGTTTGAGCATATGTTTTCAACTTCATTTTCCTATCCAGAATAAATAAAGGGAAAGGTAAACAAAGTATTGGGGGAGAATTAAGGGGTATTGCAGCTTCACTGGAAAACTGGAGAGGCTTTGACATGGAGGCTTCATTATCACTTCCACTCCTTCCCTGTAGGGATTCATTAAAATGTCAGCTGCGTGAAGGTATACCCGTAAATATATAAATAATACATAATAATTCCATTTGCAGATTCCACTCGGGAATACTAGCCCCAAACCATTTTAGTCTTGCTTATACCAGGGAAAATCATAAGCATTATTCTGCTTCAGTATGACTCCACTGGTAGTAATAATGTTGGTGCTGCAATACAAAGTGGACACATGGCTTTTCCTTCAGTAGCCTCACACCGAGCTGACATCCTGTGGTTTGGGAGCCCTGTGGACTTTGTTGCCTTCCACATCAAAAAGTTAAGAGCTGTGGTCTTGAAATAACACCAGCTCAATTAGATGTAATGGTGGTCTCCAGCTGATTATCCCTGCATGTTTGGGCTGGGTAGATGAACTCCCATTTTAGGTCATCCCACAGCCAGGTACAGGAAGGCACTGTTGTTAAGAAAGTACAGTTATATGTTTGTACAGGCCATCTCAGTTATGGTGTTGCCCAAACTTGTGTGCCTGGCTTTGCCCAGACTATGAGAACATGGCTAATTATGTATGTTCCATATACATTTACCAGGATCCCTTTATCATGGTCTGCTTTGTGTTTGGGCAAAGGTGGAAGAGCTCAGTCTGGATGCAGGGAGATGTCACCTGCTAGATGACTGCATCTCTCAGGATAACAGTGCTAGCTAGTATGGAGAAAACACTAACAACCTGGGGACAGCTGCTTGGCAGTCTGTGTGAAAGGGGTGGATGGTCTCAGCCCTGCTCATGGCAGCCAATTGGCTGATAAAACCTCCCTTGAATTAATCAACACCCAGGCCAGCAATCAAGAGAGTTTAGGAGCTGAAATACAGGATTGTTTTGGTTGGAAGGGACCTTAAAGATCATTTACTTCCAACATTTCTGACATGGACAGGGAGACCTTCCACTACACCAGGTTATTCAAGCACTGTCAAAACTGACCTTCACAATTTCTTCCTATTATCTAATCTAAATCTACCCTCTTTCATTTTTCAGCCCTTTACCCTTGTTCTGTCACTATACGCCCTGGTAAAAAAGTCCCTCTCCATCTTCCTTGTAAGCCCCCTTTAAGTACTAGAAGGTGCTATGAAGTCTCCCTGGAACCCTCTGTTCTCCAGGCAAAACAGCCCCAACTCTCCCAGCCTGTTTCCATAGGAGACATGCTTCATCCTTTTGATAATCTTGATGAGCTCCTGAAGAATTGCTCCAACAGGGCCATGTCTATCTTACATGGGGTGCCCTGGAGCTGGACTCAGTCCTTCAGGTGGGATCTCATGAGAGCAGAGGGGTAGAATCACCTCCCAAGTCCTTCTCCACAAGACTGCTTTCAGAACATAGAGAACATAGAGACTGGATTGGCCTCTGGGCCTTCCCAGTGGCTCTCAAAGAATAGGGCTGAAGGCGAAATGCATGGACAGCACCCTTGGGAGACTTTGCCTAACACAGTCCCTATAAAACCCATTCCATGGGATTACAGTCTCCAAGGCTGTCCAGGCTTTAAAAAAGCAGCAAGTTGCCTTTTAAAAGATGCTAAAAGAATCTTAAGGAAAAAAATACATAATTACTATAAATGCAAGTTTTCCATTGGGTCATACATCTTCATTTAACATAGTGATTTAGTGATTCCTAAAGGAAATTATAATAGTCCTTTGTTCTTAAACAAATAAGTTGTGTTCTTTATCCTCCAAAAAGCTGATAATATGATAGGTGTAGCTCTAAGGAATAATTATACTAAATGGCCGTGGATACCTCAAAAGACAGAATACATCTATTATGCAGAATTCCCTACAGAAATCTTAGAAATCTTATATGCATTGATTGCTAGTTAGCATTAGAAAGACTTTTGCAAGTTGACTTTACCAAAGCAGCAACTATTTGCATTAGCAAACAGGCAACATCAGCCAGCTGATAAGAATACAGTGGAGTAATGCAATTAATACAGCTATGTCTGTTAATTAGTGTTTGCTGACTGTCAAAAGAAGATACTGTTAGGAGACAAACTTATTTTCCTGATTAAAGAGTAGGGCCCATCTTGTTGAATTGAGCTGGACCCACTTTTGATCTAATTAAAGCTAGCAGAGTACTATGCGCTGGAAACTTATGCCACTCTGACATAACATTTGCATATTCATAAGTGAGATAGATTGATATTTTGCAATTAACATGGGCCAATAAGAATAAAGCCTAATTAGTAAACATGCTCTCTTTATTAACTTTCAGGTCAGGCCTTTGTCGTAGTATAAAGTAATAACGGAACAGGAAGTCCTTTTTAAAAAAGGACCTTATGTCACATATAGTTCATTCCCTTCTCACTCAGGTTCCATCTACTTGTTACTCTACTTCTGCTGAGAACCACTGAGTTCATGACTGGGAGGGTGCTAAGGAAAAAGAAATGTATGAGAGTGAAGAAGGAATATGAGGTCAAAATACAAGTGAAAATGTTGGTAGATGCAAGACTCAGCTATAGACAAGTTCATTAAAATGTGCTCCTTTTTTCTTATTTGAGTTTGCTGATTTCAAGTCAAATCTTCAGGTTTGGAATGTTCTCCCAGATCCTCAAACAACAAAAATGAGACTATAACAAGAAGAAGAAGATGCAATGTGTATGCCAGAAGCTGGAGTATAGGAAGAGGGGGCAGGGGGAAAGAGGTTAAGGAGCTTGCACAGCTCTGTAAAACATAGAAATTGCTAGATTTATATATAAATTATATTTCTATATATACAAATAATTTTAAAGATCAGATTGTAGAATAATGATCTACTCAGAATGAGTTGGCAAAATACTTAATAAGCAAAATTTAGCTCTGCATACAGCATACTACACATTTTCCAGAAGTCTCACATTCCTAACTAGTGTCCTCATTATGATTAAGTAAAATTAATTCTGTATGTCAGTGTTTACAAATTCACTGAATCTAGCCTTCATTTTTTCTCTATTTAAAATACACAAGGATAAGGCATTTAACTAGATGTAACACATCAGAAAATGTCTCACAGACAAATAATATGCAGTATAAACTCCCATTAACTAATAATGTAGTTGACATTGATTGAAAGTGATTAACTCTAGTGCTCTTTTTCATGTTGTTAGTTAAAATAAATACCAGTCTATAAGGGGAAAAGTTGGCATCTTCTCATTTTGCAAATTGAATGAACAAAGCTGAATTCTTCCTCATATTGAGTTAAACTAAAGGATTAGTAGATGCATTAGGGAGACAGAAGAATCCAGGTAAAGCAATAATAGTCAATGAGGCAGTCTCAATCATTCACCTTTCCTACTTAAAAGAGGTTAGTTACCTAATGATAAAATTTCATGGTCAATTTGGAATGTGTAATTAAATCTGATTGTAAACCTACTGCTATTTCTCTCTTCTTCAGAGGTCAGCAGAGCAGTATAATTCCTGACCCCTGTCCATGAGCATTTCTTATAAGTGGCACCAAATACTGTTTTGGAGGAGCTATCTCTTTTCCCTAGCCTTCAGCCAGCAGCTTGGTTCTGTGTGGGAGCTGATAAGTCAGTCGTACAGATTCCCATCCCCAAATGTCAGTCGTGCCAGGGCCCAGACCCCATCACAGCTGCCCCTGGGGAGTTTGGTGGTGGCTTTGCCCACCTGGTCTTTCCCCACCTGCCTGTCTACAGGGGGCTGCTCAGGAGCGTGCCTGAATATGGGGCCCAGCTTAGGGACGTGCTGTCAGTGATCCCACAAGGTGCAGTCAGGCATTCCTTGGAGTGGCTGCAGTATCAGTACCTGCACTGCATCCACAGGGTGCCACGTGGGTGGAAATCCTCAGGCCATGGTGAGAGCTGTACGTGTAGTTCAGTTCCACAAACCCTCTTCCCATTTACCAGTTTCCTCCTTCCCCCTTCACCTTCTCACTGCCAGATATGCCTATCAGTAAGACTAATTTAGGACTGCTGTGTTCCCAAAATCCCTGAGAGAGGGCAATAATCTTGTTTGCTTTTCTTGTCTTCAGACCGTGATGTCTTCAGCAGTGATGACTGGGCAGGTGATGCACCAGAGCTCCCCAATGCTCCTTTGCAGCACAGGAGTTTCCCAAACAGTTTTCTCCTTTTTTCACCATCTCTGCACCAAAGCTTCTCCTTTCTGACCCAGCTGCAGGGGTGGAGGAGCCAGGTATGTACTGAAGATGTCCAGTCTTCCTTCTGCCTCCTGCTACCACTGTCACTGCAGAGCTGACTCTGCCTACTCCTGTAACTGTGGCTCCATCCACTCCCTCACCGGCTTTTGTCAAAGAAAAAGAAAAACTTTTGTACTGGCAGGGACCAAAAAAATGTCCTGAATATTGTTTGCAGTCAGGGGAAATTTATTATGATGAGACCACAAGAGTAGAAAATGGGGATGCTTCATGAAAAAAAAAAAAAGTAGCCTGTGATGAACTTTAAGTGGTGAAGTTAAGACAAATAGTGATCATCTGCATAATGGCACCATTTCAAAGGCTAGAAGGAGGATATCCTACACTCTGGAAAAGTGTAGAGATAGCTACAGGTAGGGTAAGATGGAATCTTATGAGGCTGATAACAAAATTTATGACAACTTCCTGCATCTGGGAATGATCCTCTGAAGAGAAACTGACCTGGAAACTTAGCTCAGTCTGGGCTCTTAGAGAAAGTGGCCTGCTCTTTGGAGGAGTGCAATTGGGTGTATTTAGCTCAGATCTTGCATGAAGCTAAGAGGGAGAACATCTGACTCGTGGATGATGATAGGCTTTAGGTATGAACAAGGCATCTGATTGTTCTGCCTTGGCAATATTGAGGCACTTGTGAGAAATGTAATTGTGAAAAATGACAGACGCTGTGTTTTCTAGTATTTCCAGTGTTAGGTAATATCTCAAATGAGATTTTCAGAGATGTAAGTTTAAGTGTACTTTAAATACCCAAGTCATTTTCTGTGGCTAGGAGTTAGGTTTTAAGGCAATTTATTTAAAAGTCTTCCTTTTATTACCAAGCCCTACATCTTCCAGGCACCCATCTGAAAAATCACAGTTTGAAGCCTAAATCATTTACTATAGCCACTATTCTTTCAAAATGTCTTAGGGTCTCAGATGAATGGCTCAGTGTTAAAACTTGATAAATTCAGATTAGTGAGGAATTATAATTATCTAATATCAAAAGCATTTGACCACTGGAAGAACTTATTAAGAACTGCTTTTAATTCACCATCTCAAGTAGCTTTTGATTCAAGATTAGATTTTCAGAAAAGGAAATGCTCTAGTTTAAACAAGTATTAGATATAAGAAATCAGTATTGTCTGTACTCTTGTTATATCACAGCCCAGATTAGCTGCCCACTACAGTCTGCCCTGAAACCTGAAAGTTAATCACTGACTTAACATAACCTTAAATTGGAGGGGGGAAACAGCATTGATCTGTACTAGCTAAAAAAGCAAAACAAAAGAAAATGAACAAAAAAAATATTTCCATAGGCCTTTCATGATCCCACGATCATCTTCATGAGGTGATTAAGAAAGAAGAATATTCTCCTGTGTAACTGTGGCCTTAACAGCACTAGCCTGGCCCAGAACAAGCAAATGAGCAGTGCTACAGATCAGCTGGCTGGCAAAGACAAGGAGAAGAAAGTACAGAGGAGAGGGTGCTAAGTGAAAATAAAAGGATAACAAAGATGATCTGTCAGATCATCTGTCCTGTTTTGAATGCAAAATAACATAGGGGCTGGGGAGGAGACTGAAGCTCCCACAGTTTCCCAATTCTTCTTGAAATGGCTCATTTTCACCAGAGGAGAAAAGTAATTTTGTTCCTCCTCCTCAGAAAAGACCTAAAAAATGCAGGTTTCTAATGCCCCTTGAGCACTGATGTTTCATTCTGAATAGAAAAAAGTCAAATTAAAAAAAAAAATGAAATAGCATCTCTCTTTCCAGACTCTCCTGGGCACGATGACAAGGGTGGAATGAAGTTTCTGAGCAAACACAAAGTATCGCAAGACAAAAGTGCTGAGTAGGAAACAAGTGGGACTGCTCAGAGATGTTAACATGTCTGAAAATCATGTCCTTGTAGACTACAGAGATATTAAAGACTGCCTGAATATCCTAGTTTCTACAGCAATTATGAAATTACTTTTCTATGTCTTCATGCAAAACAAAACTTCTGTGAGATTCATTTTCTTATATGATTTCATCCATCCCTCAAGGACTGCAGAGACCTATAGTGGAGAATGAAACTTTTTCTTCAACACCTCCTCCAGTATACTCTTGAGTAAGGATTCCGATACCAACACTGTAACCTGCAGTTTTATTTATAAAAATCCCATTTTTTTAAGGATCTGTTGTGACGTCTTTTTTTTTTTTTTTTTTTTTTTTTTTTTTTTTTGGGACACTCCTGCTGTCTTTTTTACAGTGAGAAGGCCCAAGATCTTTGACTTCTTTCACAGTTCTTTCAAATTGTGGATTCTGATCCTACTTTATTTCATCAAAAGAAAAATGAAGGGCATTAGGTACATTTCTACTGTGCTACACTATTCATCTTGCATGAAAAGACAAAGCAAAATGGCTGCTTGCATGCTGCAATTGCACTCTGAATTATTCAAATGCTTTTTCTTTCTCTTTTCATAGTTTGATGGTGCCTGAATCAACTTAAACAAATCAAAGTGGGTAACAAATTGGTAGAATTTCCCATCAGTCTTGCAGAAAATCTCATTCAAAATAGCTGCAGGTTTGCCAGTCCATCACACTATGAAGACTTCCAGGGTGATGGGTCTGATGCCAGAGAGCCACCACACTTTTGTACTGGGGCTCCCTGCCCTTCAGGGCTAGATTTGCTATTTTATTTCACAAGGATGTTGCAGATAAAACTGTGGTGAGCAAGATGTCCTTGTTCAGAGAGGTAATAACCCCATGTATTAGTAGAATGCAGCAGCATATCTTTACCAGTCTTCTGAATGTAACACTTTTTATATGTAAGATATTTGACATCCTCATGCCATGTTGTATGCTAAAACTTTCTGTCAGAGCCTAATTACCATGTGAGTTTTGATAATGGTATAAGCATGAATAGAATCTTATA